>NC_030819.1:9625859-9928889 GCF_001704415.2 Capra hircus
GAAGTGGCATCTCATTGTGGAGGAATGATTTTCACAGCATCCTTAAAGAGTCAGTCTGTAAACAGAAGGTCTGACCGGCCCAGTGCCTGGCATGTGCTGAATGTTTCAGAACTACCCCTCCTTTAAGGCACTAGCGGTTTGAGCGTGTCGGACCAAGCGCTCTCAGCTCATTAGATTCTTAGCTTTCTCTGGGGCAGGCCCTATTTGGACACCAGTGGCCCACCTTGGCAGTGGGATTTTATGGGCATCAATATGTCCATCCGGCCTCAAAGGTGGTCTTCACCAGCTTGGCGTGGTGCCCGACGTCCCCAGCAGGAAGGTTACCCGTTGACATGGAGACGAGGTGCTGGGAGGAGTGGCCTGCTGGTCCGTGTGAGCACCCTGGATGGCTGGTCCCGGGCACGGAGTCCTGGGAAGGCAGACCGGGGCCATCCTGTTGGGGAAAGGCAGGGAGACGATCTGAAGCTGGAAACCAGGCAATCTGGCGAGGCAGGGAAGGGCTGGGGACGGCCTAGGGCCAGCTCCTCTGTTCCTGGGTCAGTGGCTGAACGGGGCCGTGTCCTCTCTCCTGTCAGCGTCAGAACTCGTGTGCGGCTTCATCCAGAACCAGCACACTCACTCTCTCTGGGACCTCTTTGGAATCTCGTCTCCTGTTCACCTTCTTTCCATCCTGTCCTGAAATGCACCCCCATTCATGCCTCCACTTGCCAGCTCCCTCCCACTTTGAGTTTTAGTCCCCACATTTCTCAGCAGCTGGAGCTTAACTAGAAAATCTAAAAGGCTTGATTCATCTTTGTTCGAGATCGCAAGTGGCTTCAGGCTAAATGTGCCAAGTGGAGTTTAGAGAATAAAAGGAAGATTTTGGAGAACGCAAGATTATGTCCTTTCCACGTTTAAGAGCGCGTTCTTGGTCGTATGGCCGTGGCAGTCAGTGGAGACACAGGTGATGGAGGCATTTCCCCTCCTGTTGAGGAGTCTGGTGTGTGGCCAGGGATGTAAACGTAGAAGCCAGTGGATGTGGACAGTTTAAATGTCCCAGGTGCTGCCGTGAAGATTGTACACGGTCTGGGCAGGGGAGGCAGAAACAATTGGGGGGATGGCCCAGGGAAGGCTTCAAAGAGGAGGTGACCCCAGCTCACTCACCTTGGCTGCAGTATCAAATAATTGGGGTTTGAAAGGTGTCAGAGTCCAGAGCCTACCTTGCTATTGTATATATGGAATTTAAGTTTCTCTCCTTAATTTTCCTATGGTGCTTTTATGTTTTAAGAGAGAATTACATCAGAAAATGAAAGGCCACCAGCCAGGGTTCCAGGTCCCCCTTTCTTACGCAGGATCTCAGGGGACAGCAGTTGGGTTACCTGTTTTCCTATCATTTCTCTATCCTGGGACTGTTGGGGATTAACAAACTGATGCTCAAAGAACTTGAAGAATCTTACATCGAAAAAACTTGTTAGTATCAAGTAGAAAGTACTTCTTATTAATATTTACTTAGAAATGGTCGAACAACAGAAATATATGTGAAAGAAGCTTTAGCTCTTTGATTGATCAAAAAGAAAACATGTTAAAACATTATACTTAAAAAAAAAACATTATACTTTAAACTCATGAGCAATCAAAAAATATATTTTTCCCTCCAAGTGTATTCATCTCTCCCTTCAAAAGTTAGTACATACTTAGAAGAACAAAAATTTTAAAAAGCAAACAAAAGTAAAAAAAGAAAAAAAAGTATACACTTAATAGCTAGTAAACCCACTGTTATAATGGCTGCAGACAGGAGCAAAGCATTTCATTTTCTTCAACTCAATAAATAAGTTAAAATCAAGATTCAAACTATTTTTTGGCATTTTGTATATCTACATTTTATTTTATTAAAAAGAAAAAGTGAACTTTTCTATGTTTTTTTTTTATTTTAGGGATCCATCACTAAGTTTTTTGTAACACCTGATATTGTCTAAAAAAAAATAGGTTTTAAAAAAGACCGCTGATTTTCAGGCATTTATTCAAATATTTCCCTGCTTCTAAAATACATGGAAAAGTGATACGACTGCTTTCTTAAAGGATTTACCCCGGATTACTGTCTTCAAGTAAAGGGATCCTGAATTCAGTCCGGTTGTCAGTTTGATTAAGAAGGAAGTAGCTCATCTTAGTATAAATATTCGTGAACCGTGCTGTGTGACAGTCTGGCCCAGAGCACCCAGTGGGGAAAGCCTTCTAACTACAGTTGGAAATATTCTAAATAATTTATTTTAGAATTAGCGGTGGTGGGTTTGAAGAAAAGACTTCTCTGTGGGCTTGTGATTTTCTTGGGGAGCAGAGTGAAGTCCCCACACCTTGGGGCTCTGGGCTGGTGGCAGTGTGTGGATGCCGCCGTGGCTCCCGGATCCGCCTTACTTACATTCCTTACTTTATCCTAAGTGACCTCCCGTCAGTAACACTACACTTACATATTTAAGAAACAGGCACTTACAGTTCCTAATGCGGTAGCAGCAATTTCTTTCCTCTCAGAACTAAGACATTTTTGAAATGATGTATTGACATGAAAGTTAAGGGTAAGGGATGTGTCTAGATTCGGTGGTTCAGGCAAGAAACGAGGAAGAGAGTTTTGAAGATGTTAGAAACTGTCGTTGCCATTTTGGGCTGTCAGCTTGGCTAACTGGAAGAAAGGAGGCAAGACAGTCTCCTTCTCGCAATGGAAATTCGAGGTGGGCTAGAAGAATATTTAAGAATTAGGGGATTAACATTTGGGGGAAGTGCAGCAGACATGACCAAATTTTGTGGAAGTCATTCAGATGAAAATCTGAATCAGAAATTAAATCTAAGTGAATGGCATGCTTCTTCAGTTTACCAAAATGGTGACTTTAGTGATAGGAAAATAATGTGATCTGAACATGCCGTAGTGAGAGTGACCGTGGGTGGCTAGTCTGGTCATGGAACAGGAGGAATTTTGTGTGTTTTGGACTAGGCAGGGGAGGGCTTGGACGGTCACCCTATTTCAGGAATGCTGTGTCAGCCAGGAGTCCTAGGGATTTGCCTGCCCTGTTTGTTATGTTTGAGTCTTTGGCTGTATGTGGGTTCAGTGTAAGATTTGAATGTCCTTCTTGGTTGGCTAGAATCTTTGCATGAGAGCACTTTTGAGGAATATTGGTAATGAAGCTGGGAGCCACTTAGGGAGCTGGCATAGAAATGCTTCTGGACACACAGACGAGCTACTGCAGGAAAGGGGCAGGTGCCTGGGATTAGCAAAGGAATTGCCCAGGAAATGGGGGAATGAGGCGGTTTTCCTGACTGCCCTGTGGCCGGCAAGGCACATTCCAAGCTGTAGTAGCTGGGGCGAGGGGGTGGGGGTGGGTGGGGGTGGGGCTGTTTTCAGGAAGAGGGGACAACCACACCACTTTCTTTCCCGGCAAAGTACACAAAATGCAGATTATACCACAGGTGGCTGAATTGATGCCAGGTTTCCCTCTAGATGATTCAGACCATGGAGATGAACGAAGAGATACCCAGAGCAAAGATGGTGGATGAGATAAAAGTGAGAAGTTTATGGTAGTGCTTCCCATCTTTTCTTAATGGTGGCACACAGAGAAAATAGTATTATTTATCAGTTATTTTTCAAAGTTTTTTTGGCTGCACGGCGAGGCATACAGGATCTTAGTTCCCAGACCAGGCATGGAAGCCATGCCCCTCTGCACCGGAAGCACAGAATCTTAACCACTGGAGTACCAGGAAGTCCCAAGAAGATAATATTTTTATGGCAACCAGGCAGCTCTTGGCAGGAGATGACCACCTGGGAAGCTAAGGGTCACCTAAGGGTTGAGGAGATCAGAGGTTCAAGCACACACCTGGAACCCATTCTTGCACACTGACTGGGAAAATTCTGGCTCAGTGAACATCATGATTGCAGAATGGAACTCATGGAGCCCTTTGAGAATCTGATGAAGTTTATGGACCCTCATCCCAGAAAAACCATTACGTAGGTGCATGCATGCCAAGTCGCTTCAGTCGTGTCTGACTCTGCAACCCCATGGACTGCAGTCCACTAGGTGCCTCTCTCCGTGGGATTCTCCAGGCAAGAATACTGGAGTGGGTTGCCATGCCCTCCTCCAGAGGATCTTCCCAACCTAGGGATTGAACCCAACTCTCTTATGTCTGCTGCGTTGGAAGGTGAATTCTTTACCACTAGCGCCACCTGGGAAGCCCTCCATCATGTACAAACACATAGAATTTTACTCACAATTTCAAGGGCTTCATGAAGTGCTCAAGTCCACTTCTGGAACTCAGGATAAGAATCCTCCCTTTGGGTAACTAAAGAAAGGATGTTAATGAAGAAATGGAGGCAAAGTCATGCGGATGAACTCGGAAAAACACTAGGATTAAAAAAAAATCCATCTAAAGAAGGACAAAACCACAAACTCTACCTAAAAGGGTTTTCAAAGACCCTGTCTGTAAAGCTCTTGCTTTGGAAATGGTTCAAAGGTTGGGGACACCAAGCAGAAAATATCCAGTCTAGGTAATTAGATCCAAACAATTGAGCAGATTGCAATGGTTGAGCAGATTGCTGAGCTCCATGTTGTCCACTTTCTAAGGGTATTAGTGCTAACTTGGTCAGGGTGATTATTTGGTAAACGGTCAGTGCAGAGGCACAACTTTCATTTCAGAATCCTTCCGAACTATTTTCCAAAGGAACCTTTTCGAATTCTCTGAATATGCATGGGGGCATGGGCTGGCCCTGGCCCTAGAGGCTACACTGCTTGGTTTGTGATCAATTGTTCTGAGTGACTCGGCTTCACTCGCCCAGCTCAGGGCTATGCACCCTCGAACACCTAGATTCCTACCACAACAAGTACTCAAAACAAGCCATTCAGGGCTAAATGCCCTACCAATTATTTCAGGGACAAAACAAAAACCAGATCTCAAAAGGCTAAGTGGTGAGGAAGGCATGGAGGGTCAGCTTTACCTTGAATAATGCATGACTTCTGTTAGTTTAATCTCAGGTTTCACATCACGTGAAAAGTTGTCTCCTTGCAAAATGTAGCCTGGAGGGAAATTTTGCCAGTGTTGTGCTCTGGTGAGTTAATATGCGTTGCAACAGTTTTATAACAGATTATTTACCAACGGGAACAGAATGCCTTGGCACGAGATGCCTTTGAGAGAGCAGTTGTGTTGCACCAGCTAATTCCATGTTTCAATCATTTCCATGCACCTCCTAGTTCTTGCAGGTTCTCTCAAACTCTTCCCTCTACTGGTGAAATGAAAGAACTGACAAGTAGGTGAGATTATGTTGCCCTCTGGTGTCTGCCAACCCCAAAGAAAGAGCTAGAACTCGAAGGGGACAAGAAGTAGAAGGAAAATGGAGAGAAGACACTCCATACCAAGAGCAAGAGGGAGGGGTGGGGAGGTGAGGGAATGGGGAGAGAGGAAGGGGCATGAACCTGACATGGATCCCACCTCTTCTTGCTGGTGAGTGACAGGTTTTCAGCTCCCCATACTGGCTGAGAAAGAGAGTGATTTTGGCCTATTGGCCTGATCAACCTGGAGCCTTTGTGATCTGAGATGGAGGAGGAGGTTCATGGGCAAATAGGGCCTGGCTTTTCTCTTTGGAGAACCAATGGGGGAAGAAAACTGGGTGGTGGCCATCCATCAGAATTGTAGATGCCTATCTGAGGACGCATCTCTCCCTTGATTGAAACCGAGATTTCCATCCCTTCTGGAGATTACCAGAAGATGCATGCTCCTTGGAAGGAAAGCTATGATAAACCTAGACAGTGTATGAAAAAGCAGAGCCATCACTTTGCCACAAAGGTCCGTATAGTCAAAGCTATGGCTTTTCCTAGTAGTCATATACAGATGTGAGAGTTGGACCATAAAGAAGGCTGAGCACTGAAGAATTGATGCTTTTGAACTGTGGTGCTGGAGAAGATGCTTGAGAGTCCCTTGGACTGCAAGGAGAACCAACCAGTCCATCCTAAAGTAGATCAGTCCTGGGTGTCCATTGGAAGGACTGAAGCTGAAGCTCCAATACTTTGGCCACCTGATGTGAAGAGCCAACTCATTGGAAAAGACCCTGATGCCGGGAAAGACTGAGGGCAGGAGAAGGCAGTGACAGAGGATGAGATGGTTGGATGGCATCACCGACTCAGTGGACATGAATCTGAGCAAACTCCAGGAGATAGTGAAGGACAGGGAAGCCTGGCGTGCTGCAGCCCATGGGATCACAAAGAGTCAGATGTCACGCAGCGACTAAACGACGACTCTGTAAGAAACTCAGGTTGGTGCTAACTAGAGTCAAGGAAACTGCGAAAGACTAGAAAACACAAGGGAGGTTTAGAGGGAGAAAAGAAAGCCAATGGAATCATTTCCAAAGATAATTAATTCATAGATTTGCAAATTATTTCAATTTATTGAATCATTATGCAACTATGCAATGGAAAGAGAAGTACGCATAATAATAGTGGTCTCCCCAAACTCTTATCTGTAGGAACACAGATGATGGGGGCATGGATTGGGTCAGGAACCCTACTGGGCACTTCCTGTTTCAACCCCCCCCCCCCAGGTATTTCCCTCACAGGTGGAACAGCTTAGATGGATGCATATGAATGCCTAGGGTTGACTGTTAGGGCAAAGAAGCTGCAAAAGGACATTCTGAGCCCACGTGGGGTGTGTATGGGATCCTACTCATTTCACCTTTGAACTTGGGCTCTTTGAGTACCCCTTCACCTCAACTCACTTCCCTTGCATGTCCCCCCTCAGGAAGTGACTCCACTACTTTGGCCACCTAATTAGAAGAGCCCACTTGTCAGAAAAGACCCTGATGCTGGGAAAGATTGAGGGCAGGAGAAAGGGACGACAGAAGGTGAGATGGTTGGAGGGCATCTTTGACTCAATGGACATGAGTTTGAGCAAATTCTGGGAAATTGTGAAGGACAGGGAAGCCTGGCATCTTGCAGTCCATGGGGTGGCAAAGAGTGGGACATGGAGCAACTAAACAGCTTCTATAGCCCTGGCTTTGCCAGTAACCTTCATGATCTTTTCTACAAGCAAAGATTTGGTGAGGCTCACTGTTTTCAGACTGGGTTGTCCCTTAAGAAATCAGTTCATTTGGGCTTTGTTTTGTCAAAATATGAGATATACCGAATTGGGTCAATCATTTTGCTAAATCCTCCCCTTGCCATGACTGTGTCTTCATTTGTAAGTCAAAGCTATTTTGTATTACCCATGCCACAAAATGATTTACAAAATGAAACAGAGGAACAATCTATTCTAATGGTTGGAAAGCAATAAAAAATATTTCAGTGCACCTGGCCGATCTTGACTTCTGGGGAGCGTTCACTTGTGAACTAAAAACCAGCTCTCAGGGTTCTAATTCCGAGGGCACATCTTCTAAGGAAAAAACCATCTTTGTGTTTTGGTTTCAGATTCTGCATGTGTCAAACAAAAGTTATTAGCCTGCACCCCACTATCGGTGATGCTGTGCAGAACTGTAGTTGATTTCTGTGAGGCTGTTTCTCAGAACAGAGGCTTGGAGGTTGGCGGTGGAGGGAGAGGGGCTGAGGGTGGGCATGGAGGTAGGTAAATCCATAAAAGGCGATTCTGTCAGTTTCCTCAGCCAGGGGTAGGGGGAGAGTGGGCTCTTAAATTCTAATCTTCCTAGGCCCCATTTTTTCCTCTATCTTCCTTCCTGTCTCAAATAACAATGCCCTTGTAAAGAAAGATTTAAATTTTTTTTTTCTTTTTGCGTTTCTTTTATTGATTTTTGTTTTCTTTGACCAGGGTTGAGGGATCTTAGTTCCCCCGAACCAGGGATCAAACCCTTGTCCTGGCAGTGAAAACCTCTGATCTCTAACCACTGAACTGCCAGGGAATTCCCAAGAAAGGTATTTTAAAAATTAAAGAACAACAGACCGAAAAAAAAAAAAAAAGGAGTGGGGGACTTCCCTGCTGGTCCAGTGGTTGAGATTTTGACATGAAAGGTATTTTAAAAATTAAGAAACAACAGACAAAAAAATCTCAAAAAAAAAAAAAAAAGGAGGGGGATACTTCCCTGCTGGTCCAGTGGTTGAGTCTTTGCCTTCCAGGGCTGGGGGTGTGGGTTCAATCCCTGGTCAGGGAGCTAGGATCCCACATGCCTCATGGCCCCAAATCCAAAACATTAAAAACAAAAAAAAGAAGAAGAAGCGATATTGTAACAATAAAGAATTTTTAAAATGGTCCACATAAAAAATCCTAATAAAACCCCAGCAGAAGTTTCTGGATGCCTACCTCACCCTCCTGCGGGCACCTCCCACCTCTCGGAGCCTGCCTGCAGCCCACGGCTGGGTGAGCAGGAGATTTAAGGCTGTCGGGGTCAGGCTGCAAACCTGCTGGCACCCTGGCTGATGAATCAGTAGTAAAACTCGGCTCAGTAATATTTGTACGGAAAATGCAATGTTTGCACACTAAAGCTCTCCAGATTTTTAAGCCGTAGGAGTGAAGCCAGTTTACAATCAATGATAACAGGTTTCCCTCGTTGCCATTACCACAAATAGTATCTGATTTCGGCGAAATGGTGGCAGGCAGCAGGAGACCCAACAATGCAGATTTTAATCAGAAAATTTAATTTTATATACAATTCACAGTTTGTGCACGGCGAGAAGTGTTTCTCACTGCGTGAACTTTCAGGACTCGGCTCCAAGCAAAAAGGAGTTTCAATTGATGTAACGCCTTTCTCAGCACACAATACCCCCAAAGTACTTCCTGGTAACACAGGCTGGTGCTGCTGCAGGCCACATCTTTCTGAAAATCACCCAGCAGATTTATTCAGAGCAATTAAAAGAAGCGGCTGCTCCCCACGCAAATCTGTGGTTAATGTAGATATCAAGTTGGCTGAGATTTTAAGGCCGCGTGGCCTCCCTGGGTCCTCTCTGGGCTGAGTTGCTCCCTGCTAAAAGGTAGATTTCCGCCTGGGCTCATTGTGTTTCCTAGTTGACTTGTAAACTGAACAGAAGCCTCAATTGAAAACGTTGATGGAGCCTTTAAGAGAAGGGCACTGGAGGAGCTGCCTCTGAGGATGAGCCCAGCAAGAGTGGTGGGTATGGGGTGAAGGGTCCGGGGTGCTGGCTCCTGATTCCCTCGCTGGACCAGAATGCTGGGTGCGTCCTAAGGGGTCAAGGCTGGTATTTTGGATTTGGGGGTGGGACCGGAGGAGACCCTGTATTATGGAGCGGGGTGGGGGAATGTCACACACATACTTGGTAGGACTCTTGGTAAGAGTCGGAGGAGGCAGAGTCAGGGAGGCAGGAGATGGAAATGGCCAGAGGCTGAGCATCACAGGGAAGTTTAGTTCAGTTCAGTCGCTCAGTCGTGTCCTACTGTTTTCGACACACCAGGCCTCCCTGTCCATCACCAACTCCCGGAGTTAACCCAAACTCATGTCCATTGAGTCGGTGATGCCATCCAACCATCTCATCCTCTATCATCCCCTTCTCCTCCTGCCCTTAATCTTTCCCAGCATCAGGGTCTTTTCAGATGAGTCAGCTCTTCACATGAGGTGGCCAAAGTATTGGAGTTTCAGCTTCAACATCAGTCCTTCCAATGAATACCCAGGACTGATCTCCTTCAGGATGGACTGGTTGAATCTCCTTGCAGTCCAAGGGACTCTCAAGAGTCTTCTCCAACACCACAGGTTAAAAGCATTAATTCTTTGGCACTCAGCTTTCTTCACCGTCCAACTCTCACATCCATACATGACCACTGGAAAAACCATAGCCTTGACTAGACAGACCTTTGTTGACAAAGTAATGTCTCTACTTTTTAATATGCTGTCTAGGTTGGTCATAACTTTCCTTCCAAGGAGTAAGCATCTTTTAATTTCGTGGCTGCAGTCACCATCTGCAGTGATTTTGGAGCCCAAAGAAATAAAGTCTGACACTGTTTCCCCATCTATTTCCCATGAAATGATCGGACCGGATGCCATGATCTTAAGTTTTCTGAATATTGAGCTTTAAGCCAACTTTTTCACTCTCCTCTTTCACTTTCATCAAGAGCCTCTTTAGTTCTTCTTCACTTTCTGCCATAAGCGTGGTGTCATCTGCATATCTGAGGTTACTGATATTTCTCCCGGCAGTCTTGATTCCAGCTTGTGCTTCTTCCAACCCAGCGTTTCTCATGATATACTCTGCATATAAGTTAAATAAGCAGGGTGACAATATACAGCCTTGACGTACTCCTTTTCCTATTTGGAACCAGTCTGTTGTTCCATGTCCAGTTCTAACTGTTGCTTCCTGACCTGCATATAGGTTTTTCAAGAGGCAGGTCAGGTGGTCTGGTATTCTCATCTCTTTCAGAATTTTCCACAGTTGATTGTGATCCACACAGTCAAAGGCTTTGGCATAGTCAATAAAGCAAAAATAGATGTTTTTCTGGAACTCTCTTGCTCTTTTGATGATCCAGCAGATGTTGGCAATTTAATCTCTGGTTCCTCTGCCTTTTCTAAAACCAGCTTGAACATCTGGAAGTTCACGGTTCACATATTGCTGAAGCCTGGCTTGGAGAATTTTGAGCATTACTTTACTATCATGTGAGATGAGTGCAATTGTGCAGTAGTTTGAGCATTCTTTGGCATTGCCTTTCTTTGGGATTGGAATGAAAACTGACCTTTTCCAATCCTGTGGCCACTGCTGAGTTTTCCAAATTTGCTGGCATATTGAGTGCAGCACTTTCACAGCATCATCTTTCAGGATTTGAAATAGCTCTACTGGAATGCCATCACCTCCACTAGCTTTGTTCATAGTGATGCTTTCTAAGGCGCACTTGACTTCACATTCCAGGATGTCTGGCTCTAGGTGAGTGATCACACCATCGTGATTATCTGGGTCGTGAAGATCTTTTTTGTACAGTTCTTCTGTGTATTCTTGCCACCTCTTCTTAGTATCTTCTGCTTCTGTTAGGTCCATACCATTTCTGTCCTTTATTGAGCCCATCTTTGCATGAAATGTTCCCTTGGTATCTCTAATTTTCTTGAAGAGATCTCTAGTCTTTCCCGTTCTGTTCTTTTCCTCTGTTTCTTTGCATTGATCGCTGAGGAAGGCTTTCTTATCTCTTCTTGCTATTCTTTGGAACTCTGTATTCAGATGCTTATATCTTTCCTTTCCTCCTTTGCTTTTCACCTCTCTTCTTTTCACAGCTATTTGTAAGGCCTCCCCAGACAGCCATTGTGCTTTTTTGCATTCTTTTTTTCTTGGGGATGGTCTTGATCCCTGTCTCCTGTACAATGTCACGAACCTCCATCCATAGTTCATCAGGCACTCTATCAGATCTAGTCCCTTAAATCTATTTCTCACTTCCACTGTATAATCAGAAGGGATTTGATTTAGGTCGTACCTGAATGGTCTAATGATTTTCCCTACTTCCTTCAGTTTAAATCTGAATTTGGCAATAAGGAGTTCATGATCTGAGCCACAGTCAGCTTCCGGTCTTGTTTTTGCTGACTGTATAGAGCTTCTCCATCTTTGGCTGCAAAGAATATAATCAATTTGATTTCGGTGTTGACCATCTGGTGAGGTCCATGTGTACAGTCTTCTCTTGTGTTGTTGGAAGAGGGTGTTTGCTATGACCAGTGCGTTCTCTTGGCAAAACGCTATTAGCCTTTGCCCTGCTTCATTCTGTACTCCCAGGCCAAATTTGCCTGTTACTCCAGGTGTTTCTTGACTGCCTACTTTTGCATTCCAGTCCCCTATAATGAAAAGGACATCTTTTTTGGGTGTTAGTTCTAAAAGGTCTTGTAGGTCTTCATAGAACCATTCAACTTCAGCTTCTTCAGTGTTACTGGTCGAGGTATAGGCTTGGACTACTGTGATATTGAATGGTTCGCCTTGGAAACAAACAGATGATTCTGTCATTTTTGAGATTGCATCCAAGTAGTGCAAAGGACCCTCGTAGCTGAGACAGGAGCTCATCGCTGAGTCATCCATACTGAGGTCTAGTTGGAGGAGGTAATGAGAGAGGCTCCTAAATAGAGGGGCTTGGTCTGAATTAGGGGCTTCCCTGGTGGCTCAGACAGTAAAGAATCTGCCTGCAGTGCAGGAGACCCAGGTTCGATCCCTGGGTCAGGAAGATGCCCTGGAGAAGGGAAGGACAACCCACTCCAGTATTCTTGCCTGGAGAATCCTGTAGACGGAGGAGTCTGACGGGCTCCAGTCCATGGGGTCACAAAGAGTTGGACACGACTGAGGGACTAACATTTTTTAGGGCTTCCCAGGTGGGGGAAGAACACACCTGCAATGCAGGAGGCACACGAGATGTGGCTTTGATCCCTGGGTCTGACAGTTCTGTTGAGTGGGGACATTGGTGGCTTGGACAGAAGCCCCCAGTCCTGTTTTGTGCGGGACCCTGGGGGTGAAGTCACGAAGGCGCTGTGTGTGGCCGGTGGGAAGATGGCATTTACTTTTGACAGAGAGCCGGCGTCACTTACACACATGATCACTTTCAAGCCTCACAGCAACCCGAGGGAGGGTCTGTTTACCTAGAAGGAGCTGGTGGCTCAGAGAAGGGTTAAGTGACTTGCTTGGCTGCAGTCAGAGTCAGCCAGTGACCATGGACCCACAGGGAGGGCCAAGTATTAACAGAGCCGGCCCCACTGGTGATCAAGTGCCCAGAATAGTGGAGCTTCAGCTTCAGCATCAGTCCTTCCAGTGAATATTCATGGTTGACTTCTTTTAGGAATGACTGGTTTGATCTTGCTGTCTAAGGGACTCTCAAGAGTCTTCTCCAGCACCACAATTTGAAAGCATCAATTTTTAGTGCTCAGCCTTCATTATGGGCCAACTCTCACATCCATACATGACTTGGAAAAGCATAGCTTTGACTAGATGGACCTTTGTCAGCAAAGTGATGTCTCTGCTTTTTAATACGCTGTCTAGGTTTGTCATAGGTTTTCTTCCAAGGAGCAAGCATCTTTTAATTTCATGGCTGATGCTGAAGCTAAAGCTGCAATACTTTGGCCACTTGATGCAAAAAGCCGACTCATTGGAAAAGACCCTGAAGCTGGGAGAGATTGAGGGCAGGAGGAGAAGAGGACAACAGAGGATGAGATGGTTAGATAGCATCACTGACTCAAAGCACATGAGTTTGACTCAATGGATACTCTCTCCTGGGAGAGAGTGAAGGACAGGGAATCTTGGTGTGCTGCAGATCATGGGGCTGCAAAGAGTCAGACACGACTTGTTGACTGAACAACAGCAACAGTGGTGCTCTCTCAGGAGTGGGGGCAGGCAGGTCACTGTGGGATCCAGGCTTCAGTCCTAGGAGAAGGGCAGTCACGCCATGGCTCTGGGGGACAGGAGGGCACCCAGTATGTTCAGTGAGAAAAAGGACCCTGAGGCTGACCCAAAGGTAAGGTTTAGGCCAGAGAGGCAGAGGTAGAGACACACGACAGGCCCTGGTTAGCAGTCCCTGCCTGGGCCCTGTTTGGAAGCAGTGCTGAGCCTGCATCTGGACTCAGTTGGAAAGGATTCTGAGGTCGATTAGCCATGTCTGCCCTGGACCAAGGGAGGGGGAGTAGTAGTTATTTAGAAAGCATTTGCAACCAGCACTTAGATGTTTCTTGGCTTTGAGAATGTTCTTCTTTTGGTTAAATGCTTATTCAGGCTTCCCAGGTGGCTCAGATGGTAAAGTGTCTGCCTGCAATGCAGGAGACCTGAGTGAGATCCCTGGGTTGGAAAGATTCCCTGGAAGAGGCCACGGCAACCCACTCCTGTACTCTTGCCTGGAAAATCCCATGGACGGAGGAGCCTGGCAGACTACAGTCCATGGGGTCACAAAGAGTCAGACACGACTGAGCAACTTCACTTTAAATGCTTATTATCTTCCACAAACAGGAATCTTGCCTCTCCTTCCCTGATTAACCTGAGCGAGTCCACGGTTTTGGAGTGACACCTCATCACAAGTCCTAGTAGGGGAGAGTCGTCAGGCATACACAAAGAGAAAGTCAAACAGAATTTAAAATTCACAGAACACAGGGAAGTTTAATTTATCTCATATTTATTTATATGGTACTTAGTACAAGCTGGCTTATAAAAAAATCCTGAGCTTTACAGATGTTAACTCATTTACTCTTCATAACAACCCTAAAGATAGGTTCTAGTATTAACCTCATTTTACAAATGGGAGAGCTAAAGCCCAGAGGAGCTAAGCAACTTGTCCAAGGTCACATAGCTTTGTGAACTCAAGCAGTCTGATGCCAGTCTGCATGATTAAATCAACTGAGTCCACATTTCTGTTTTGCTTTCCTTGTGGTATTGTGCCTTCTATGCTTCATGTTTGTTTTCCAGAATGGACTGTGAATTTTGAAGGAACGGATCACATTTAATTTAATTTCTTTTTTCCCCACACTTTGCAGCGTGCAGGATTGAAGTTCCCTGACCAAAGATTGAACCCTCGCAGTAGGAGGTGGAGTCTTAACCGCTGGACTGCTGGGGATATCCCTTAATTTTTTTTACTTTAATTTGTTTTAGGATGACATTTTACTGTGTATAAGTATCTGACACACAGGAGGAGCTGAAACAAGTCTACTATTAGTGGTATGATTCTAGTGGTATGATTTGGGGAATCAGTCATTTTGTATTTGAGTCATTTTCTGTTAGTGTGTCTGGTTCCACCACTAGAGTGAGCTTCTGGGGGTGGCACTGTGAGTTATTTCTTTCTCTGTCCCCATGATCTAACACAGTAGAGAGGAGACCCTCTCTCATTTGTTCATCAATCCATTAGCTCATTCAACAAAAATTGACTAAGAACAAGCATCATGCTTAGTGCTAGGAATGAACAAAATAGAAGAAATTTCTGTCTCTGTGGCTTAATTCCAACCTCGCAAGAACAGATATTAAAAAAATGATGCTGACATTCCTTAACGTTGACACGTTTGTGCATTTTGCCAAAAATAATACTAGATTATCTGTCACGGCAACTTGCAGTTCCTTCCTTTGCATACTGTGTGATGAAGTCAAGTCGCCAACAGCTGTTTACTTCCTCTTTTACCGACCAGCAGCCCTGGTAGCCCACTGTTAGTCAGATCTAATGTTTAAAGGGAAGAGCCAGCCCTTTTGGTGTAGAGCCGGCGCAAGAGTGATTGGGTTCCCACAAGGCGAGGGGGAACCGCGTCATCCCCTTTTGTTATATGAAAAGCTTCAAGCCTTATTAAGTGATGACAGAGAGTGCACTTGGCTTCTGGGATTTCTTTGAAGGCTTGCCTGTGGCCTGCTGCCTGGAAGCAGGAATGATTCCACAAATGGTCTGGGAGCCACCGTGCAGACCGCCCCTCGCGCCAGGTCCAGGTGTGTAAACAGAGCAGGCAGGCCCTCCCCCCGGGAGAGGGAATTCCGAGGGTGGACAGCTGGAAAGGAGCGGCGTTCCGGGCCGCTTTTCCTCCCGCAGTATCTCAAACATTCTCTTGACCCACTTTTCCAGTTCTCTGAGGCTGCTAATGCCATTAAGATCCTCCTAATGGAGAAGGAGCAGGCTTTCTTCAGGACCCACCAGGAGTAGGTGGCCAAGGCGGGGGTGGGGGGTGGGGATCAGGTTCCTCTCATGCCAGTCCTGGGCACGGTCCACGACTGGCCGCAGCTGAGCCCATCCTCCCAGTGCCCACATCCTGGCAGCAGGAGGCTTTAGATTGTATGAAAATGTCCTGCCAGGGTCTCTCTACCCAGGGCCTTCTAGGTGACCGCAGTACCATCAAAAGCGGTGTTTCATAGATTCTGTTTATAATTAGCTCCAACTTGCTTTTTTAAATTTTTGATATATATTTCATGAAAAATTTGGAAACACAAAAACGTAAAAAGAAGTCAAAATGAAAATCAGCAATAGGCTCTACCTCCAGACACAGTAATTGCTAACATTTTGGTGAATTTTCTTCTGTTGCGATTTCTTGTTAACACCTTTGGAGAAGGAAATGGCAACCACTCCAGTGTATCTCGCCTGGAGTTAGGCACGACTTAGCGACTACACACACACGAAATCACATTGTAATAATAATAACAGCTAACACTTGTTGAGGGCATACCATGTGTCAGGTACTCATCTTTTCAGTGAAGTCTCATAACCATCCTATGAGATAGGTACCACTATTACCCCAATTTCACAGAGAATAAAACTGAGACACAGAGAGGCTAGTTTCTTGCCCAAGGTTCCTCAAATGTAAGAAGTAGATAGAAGTCAGACAGTTCAGCTCCAGACTCTACATGCACAGCTTGGTATCTGTTGTTAGATGAAGCTTTTCTTTATTTTATTCAGAAACACAAGTTTTAAGTGGCTGCTTAGTATTCCATCATGGTTTCCATACTTCTCTAATTTAAATGATACAACTGTGAGTTGTGTTTGTGAATGAGGCTTTTTCTATATTTAGGATCACAGACTTTCCCAGATCCAGAGGTAAAAGGAATAAGTAAGTAACAGTAAGTCTGTGGATACACATTGCCAGATATTTTCCAGGAGGACTATACCTAGTTACACTGCCACCAGCCTTGGCAGGTTTTAGCCTTGGAGGTTTGCACTCAAAAAATGATTTAGTTTGCTAGTCAAAAAACTTGGAGAAGGCAATGGCACCCCACTCCAGTGTTTTTACCTGGAGAATCCCACAGACAGAGGAGCCTGGTGGGCTGCAGTCCGTGGGATCTCGAAGAGTCTGACACGACTGAGCGACTTCACTTTCACTTTTCACTTTCATGCATTGGAGAAGGAAATGGCAACCTACTCGTGTTCTTGCCTGGAGAATCCAGAGGGCAGGGGAGCCTGGTGGGCTGCCGTCTATGGGGTTGCACAGAGTTGGACACGACTGAAGCAACTTAGCAGCAACAGTCAAAAAACTTATATTATTGTTCTAAATGTTCTCTGGTTCAGTTTCTGACTACTCTTATAATAACAATGAACTTTCACTCTCATCCAAATTTTGATTTTGGGGCCTTCCCTGGAAGTCCAGTGGTTAGGATTCCATGGTTCCACAGCATAGAGTGGGGGCCTGGGTTTGATCCCTGGTCTGGGAACTATGATCCCACTAGCTTCGAGTGGGAAACAAAAAACAAATTCTGATTTTTGCCTAGATTTATTTTGCTCACCTCTAGTCATCCTTACTTAAAACAACAGAACTAAATGGTAACAAACATTTTTCTGTTTACAAAACTTAGATCCATTTTAGAAAATAAGGAAAAACCCCAAATCCCACATTTGGGCTTCCCTGGTGGCTCAGATGGTAAAGAATCCTCCTGCCAGCACAGGAGACTTGGGTTCAATCCCTGGCTCAGGAAGATACCCTGGAGAAGGAAATGGCAACCCACTCCAGTATTCTTGCCTGGGAAATTCCATGGACAGAGGAGCCTGTCAGGCTACAGTCCATGGGGTCACAAGAGTCAGACACGACTGAGGCGACTAAACAACCACAATTTTATCATTCATCGTATTTCTTGGCTATCACAATGATACGAGTTCACTGTAGCCAATTTGAAAGGTATAGAAAAGTGTAAAGGGGCAGAAAGTGAAATAACCAAGCAAGGGCAAATGTTTCAGCAGTTCTTGTCATTAAATGTTTTAAAAATCTTTTCATAAACATTCTTTTTTTATGATTGCATGAGAATCTACCTCTAAGATACTCTTGATTTCTTGCTTATTTTTCGGTCTCAGGCCTGGAGCTGCGATCTGGGTGCACGTTTGTTTTAAAGGATAAGGAAGAGTAATTAGAACAGGATGGGGGCTGGGGAACCAGAACGAGAAAGGCTTTAACCACCCACGTTCTTTCACTCTGAAGGATCTATTGGACTCGGGGGCCTTGGGGCCAGCCTCAGGATGACCCTCTGAGCCCATCAGTGACACAGTGCCATCACTTACTGCAGGCACACCGTAGAAGCTCAATTAATATCTGCCGGAGGAGTGAATTAATGAGCGTATACTATGTAGGTATGCCACATATTAGCGTGCCATCTCCTTGTAACTCTATAGCTTTAATCATTGCATCTCGGCATTCCTTTCATTTAAAAAAAAAAAAAGAAAAAAGGTTTGCATCTGGGATCCCAGGTCCTGGCCTTATTAGGATCCTTGAGGAGTGTCCCAATAGAGGTCTTTCAGCCCAAGGCAAATAATTGAGATCAAAGCTCCCTAGATCTCTCCTGGGAGGTCCTTGGCCCTTTAGTCCAAATGACTGGAGCGCCCCCTTTCCCTTGGTGACCTGCAAGCATGCCACCTCCGATGCATGGGGAAGGGGAATAGGAGGCAGCTACGGTGTGGGAAGGGTGAGGGGGTACTGTACTTGGGGGAGGCGGGGTGAGGGCCAGTGTTGACCAAGCTGGCTCAAAGGGCCAGGGAGACCCCAGCTGAGACTTTTTCCTAGCAGGAGCCCTTGCTTTCAGTGTGGTTTCCCTTGCTCTCTTGGGGCCATCAGAGGTGACAGCTAAGCTCACGTCTGCCTTCGAGGGGCCTGGGATGTCCCTTTGCTTCTGTTTTTATAAAACCAGTATGTTGTAAAGCTCTATGGTTCGAGTGTTTTGAGATCATCAGATGACACTGGGAGAAATACTGCTTTTGCCGAGATATTTTACATAAAAAATAAGTTCGAGACTATCAGTCATGGAGCATGACACTGCCACTGAAAAGAGCCGACTCAAGTGAGTTCACAGGAAGGGCAGACATCCACACAAGTGTACCTTATGTCAAAAGTTAAAAGTGAGACATCTCAAGGCTGTGACCATTCCAACCTATTCCGTGACCAGTCAGGGATGTGCATGTGGATAAAATTCCAAAGTATATCGTGGGAAGAATCAGTAAACTACTGTTCAAGCGGTGTGGCCCAAAATGTAGTTATGGAAACCTAAGTTTACTTTTTAAAGTTTAGCATGGCCAGGAGTTGCCAAATCATGTTACGATATGGTACCTTAGACCTATAATGTAAAAGCCATATTGTGTCTTTCAGAGTTTTGTTTGGTTGTTTCTCTTTTTAACCTGCAAAATGATGGGTTCAACTGGGGTATTTACTAAATGTTCACCTGATAATTCTAATATGTGCCAGGGTCCAGGTCTTTGGCTAAGGTGATCTTAAAAGTCCTTCTTTGGCACCAAAATGCTGTGATTTCTACAATTTTAAGTCATAATAAATAAGAGAATCAGATTCACGTAGCAGATAATTCTGCTTAAAAACATCTTCCTAAATTCAGAGGTCTCCTCATGTTTGGGAACGCATGTAAGAATTAAAGATTTTAAAATTTAAAAAAATAAATAAATAAAATAAAACATTTTAAATCTTAAAAAAAAAAAATAAAATAAAATAAAATTCAGAGGTCTCAGAAATCCTAAAATGAAACTTACTTAATAAGTGGTCCAACCCTCATGAAATATTTTGGGTGGAGCTTATGAATCTGGCAAGTTTATGTTTGTTCCAGATTCCAATATTCCTATATGAGTTTTAAGTCAACACCAAAAAAAAAAAGGATTTTTTGTCTTTGAGAGTCAGAATGTGGTCAAAGTGTTTCCAAGTGGAAATCAGAAGGCTCAAGTGAAACTGTTTATGGATAAGAGAGGAGAAATGAAGATATTCAATCTTTGCCGGTAGCTTGAGATGACAACTCCGTGTGTTTGTGTGTGTGTGTGTGTGAGAGAGAGAGAGAGAGAGAGAGAGAGAGAGAGAGAAAGAGAGAGAGAGAGAGATCTGGGAGGAGCAGCTGACGTCGGGGACTATGGCACAGAAACTAGAGATGGTGGCAAACTGCAACCATGGGGCCAGCATGCTCCTGGTTTCAAACTAGGAACCCTTTTCATTGAAGACTATGTCCCCAGAACCATCAAGTTTTCAAATGTAGTTCAACTGGAGATGGTTTTTATTTTCTTGCTATGAAGTCTGGGGTCCCAAGTTCAGGACACAAATGACCATATTCCGTGTCTACCGGAGAAGAGTGTCTGTTGCAAAAACATGTGACATTGAAGCCTCTCCATGAATAAGTCAGGAAACAGAACCATCCAAGTCTGGTATTTAGATTAGAAATACAAATGAAGAAGGAAGGTTACCATCAGAAATGTGCATTTCTAAAGATATTCATTTGAAAGTTTTGAAAAAAAGTAAAGCTCATGCCCTGGGGCTTCTGGGTGTATGCACAAAATACAATAATTAAATTAAGTCCAGCAGTTAAAATTCCTCATAAAAAGAAAAAGCTGGAGCGCTTCCCAATGGGGAATGCTTGACTTAAAAGGAAGGTTTTACTCTGTGGCCTGAAGGTCAACAAACTGAGACTCTGTGGGAATGTATAAAATTTCTTAAAGGGGTTCTCCGGTCTTTGTTTTGTTGAAAGAAAATAAAAGAGCAAAAAGGGACAAGTTTTGAAAATTCAAAAAATGAAGGTGCAGTCCTAAAATCATCACGATTTTTATTAACGCAGCACTGGAGGCTATGGAAACACGCTCTTTTCTGAGTACTAATGCAAGACATATGCTCTCTGAGAAGGAAGGGAAAAGGCCAGTGGTGCCTTTGGAGCCAACTGTTTTCAAATGTGCTCATTTTCAGAGGCAGTGCATGCAAATTCATGACCCATTTATTTGCTACTTATTTTGAAAATATTCTCCTGAAATAGTCTCATAAATATATGTCACAATTTAAAATTCCTTAGATGATGCAAAGATGGACTGGTTTTCACAAAGCTCTTTGCAAAGCCAAGTTGTGGAAAAAAAAAATGATTTCGGGGGATTCCACCCTCAGTCATCCAAAGTGGAATGTTTATCATAATTTGAAAATACCTGTTTTTATAAATAATCATTTACTGTTACCTTTCTGTTAATGTCCTCCTCCGAAGAAATAAAGTTAAGAATGGGATAGAAAGCAGATTTTTAGCTCTTTAAACTCTGTTATTCGTAAGCAGCCTTCTGGGTTCCCACGTGAGTTGCAGGTTGCACACTCACATGACATCTCCTGAAACATAAAGAACGAGTAACCAGTTTGCCAGACCCGCATCTTCTGGTTCGCTTAATGAGAATCTGAATGTTGGCCCTGCTTTAAGACGGCGCAGTCAAAATGCTGGACGTGAGAAATAGCAGCTTTGGCAGCAGTGTTTAGTTTACTGAGTGATTAGCAGCCTCACTGACATTTCTCCATGGATTTCCAAAGTATGGTATTAGCTCCCCTCTGCACTCCGGCTCTCTGCAGTGAAATGGGCCAATAAACTCCCCCCTGCCAAGTTCACAGTAAATGAAGGACCACAGAGGGTCCTGGAGGGGGAGTTCACAGCTTAAGAACCCTCAACTTACTACTTCCCAAACACAGACACGTCATTGGAAAAATTAATTTTTACCCACTTTTGTTTTCTTCCCCACATTCATTATTTTTTGGTTTGCGAATTTGCAAGAAGAAGAAGGAAGGTCAAAAATTATAAGGAAAAGGGAAATAGAAGAACAGTGGATGGAGGGGCTGGATGGAATGCGAGGTGATGCACAGAAGGGCGGGGGCCATGGGGGGATGCTGCAGGAGTAGGGGGCGGCCAAGAGGAGACCCCATCCTTAGGTCCAGGTCCAGCTCCTTCAGCCCTCTCCTGGAACCCCTTTCCTGATACCACCCACATCATCATCCATCCATTGCTCCAGTCCTCCCAGGGGGCCATCCTGGCAAAATGTGTGCAGGGCTGTTTAGTCTGGGAGGGGCTCGGGGTGGGGGGGCACGAAGCCTACCTGGAGGAGGGGCTTGCGTGGCGGCAGGGCTCCCTGGCTGTTTGAACTGTGAGGATCTCGCACACCCTCGCCAGGGTCAGGCAGTGTCTCTGAGGGAGGCAGCTGTTGAAAAAGAGGCTTCAGCTATGTTCTCGTTGCTTCAAAAAACTCCTCTGGTGCTTCCTTTGTGGGGAGCATAACGGGGGGTTCATGGTTGTGCACCCGTGTGGTTCTGCGATTTCATTTCCAGACTGTGGTCGAATTCTTGGTTTTGCCAGCTGTGTGACCTTGAGCAAGTCCACTGGAAGGGCCAATATTTGTACTCATCTGGGAGGCAGGATGTCTGATGGAGGAAACTGAGGTCTCAGGGCCTACTTTTAGTGAAAACATCTTTAGTGAGCTCTTACGGGGGTGCAGGGGGCTGAGTGATGAGGAGGAGTGGGATCTGGACACGCGTGGCAGTGTCCTTTGTTCAGTGCCCCACGCTGTTTCGGGGACACCCAGCCACCCCAGCACACAAAGTATTACATCAGAGCTCTTGACCCAGTGCAGTGGAGAACCAGGGGAGGGCCAGCACGTTGTCTCTGGGGAGCTGGGAAGACTTCACAGAAGTGCTCTTTAAGCTGCGTCTTGCAAAATGGTTAGGAGTTGTTGGGCACCATGGAGAGGCGGGGGTGGCGGCTCGTGCACAGCCTTTGCACTGGAGTGTCAGGCCCTGAAACCAGGCAGGCAGAGTCCAGCTGCGCAGTGGCCAGGGCCCCCCGGGGGGCAGGCAGCGTATTGCTGGGTTGGTGTGGGAATGCCGGCAAGGCTCCTGGTAGCCGGTGCTCCCTCGCACCACACCACGCTGGGAAGAGCATCACAGAGCCACCCTGGAAGCCGCTGCCTGAATTCCAGTCCCTGGAAACTCCACGGAGGAAACGGATGTGTTCCTCTCCAAATTTGGGAGTTTGCATTATTAACACAGTTTTCCCAGAGATTCTAAGCCAGAAGTTCATGCTGGTTTAATGTTCTTCCTTCCATGGAACCCAAAAGAGCCCATTAAAAAGAAAAAAAATTAAGTAAGATGCCTAGAGTGGGTAGTCTTCTGAAGGAAGTCTCCATACCACAAAGCTGTGTCAGATGGAACGTTCAGTTTTCTCTGGACTCTTTCTGTGTCTGAATCACCAAAGCAACTGGATGCATTGTTTCAAGTCAAAACAAAACCCAAACCAGCTATGTGGCACTATGTAGACAAAAAACAAAAACAAAAAACACCCAGCCTTCTTTTCACTGAGTTCACCTCCTTAGCTAGGTTTTTTTTTTTTAAGAAATGTACTTATTTTTAACTTGAAAGATAATTGCTTTACAATATTGTGTTGGTTTCTGCCATACATCAGAATTAGCTAGATACTTTAATGTTGGGATATAGTCGGTGTTTGGTCTTCTTTTGGTGTTCAGTGTATCAACTCTCTTACTGATATAATGAAGGGGATCTGTGAAGTTCCTTCTAGGGCTTAGACTAACCTCTGGGACCATGTCCCGTTTTCTCTGTGTCAACATGCTGCACACAGTGTGACAGAGAAATGGATTCTGAGCAACCGAGAAGTCTGATGGAGTTGCACGATTCCCCCCTGGGTCAATAGGTAGGCGCAGGTGATCTGAACCTGGGTGGTTCTTCCTGGTGATGCGAAGCTTTGTCTTTGACTCAGGGTTTGGCAGTGATACTCCAAGAAGTCTGGTCCCCTCTGCCCTTCCTGAATGTCTGTCCTGATTCCGGAACAAGAACTCGTATTGGAGAAAAACACCCTGAGTTGGCCAAATTCGGCCCTAAGACTGAGCGCAGCTTTCCAATTCTCGGTGTCCGGCCAAGGGCAGAATGGGGCCAAGACCCAGTGTGTTTGATCTTTTAGCAAATCTGACAGGCTGTTTACAAACACGCGGAAAGGCTGACTTCGTTCCTCAGACCTCAGGCAGGGCTCTGGTGTCAGGGCTGCAGCCTGGCTCAACTCGCAGGGGCCAAAAGAATTAGGGAGAAGGAGATGAAATAGGTGGGGAAAAAAAAAAAAAAGTGGCTGGTTTTCAAAGCATATGGCATGTAGTTTTTCAAAGGCTACAGATTCTTCATTCGCACCTCTCCTGTTACTGTCACTGCAGTAGCCAGTGGCAGTTCTTTTTGTTTTGACATTTGATAGTATTTTATGCCTTTACTCCTTTTTTCACTTCACAGAAGGACATTTTAATTTTAAAAGAAAAGTGCGTCCAGAACCAGTCCTGCGGCTTTCAGACTAGCTGTCTGGCATCCAGTCCTGCTCAAGAGGTGTTTGTTGAATGAAAAAGAGAATGAATGAGGTGATTCTCTCGAAAAAGTTATGAGGAATCTTTACCGTTAGCAAAGGTTGGGTTATTTTTCTTCCAGAAACTCGGAATTATCACTTTAAGTATCCTCTATGGAATCTGATAAGAAAATCAAAAAATAGGCTTTTGAAGCAAGTCACTAAAAAGCTCTCTGAAAGGGAATGTTCCTTTTTCTCTTGATTCTAATATCGTGCTTAATAAGAGGGCAGTCCCTCCCACCCCCTGCAATGACTGAAAAGCAAGGGGACCCCGATCGGCCAAGGGTCCCCCGGTTAGGGATGGGCTCCGCGCTAGGCAGGCTCAGGGCTCCGGGCTTCAGTCAGGGACCCCTGGACCCAGGGATGTGCCTGGCGCTAGGCAGGGCCCCCAAGGGCCTCGTCCCGGCGCCCGGCCGCGGCGCCGACCTCGGAGGAGGGCACAGGGGCCGGCGGGTCCCCGGGGCGGGCGCGAGGGCCCCGCGCAGGTGTCGGGCCTGTGCGCGGGGTGCGGCGGGGGTGCGCGGGGGCCTGGGAGACCCGAGAGAGACGTTATTGTTGCACTGTAACGAGTCTGATTAACATGCTCCTGACACTTTCTCTTAGTTTCTCGGGCTCCTAGCAACAGCGCACAAAGGCGCGGGATTGTCCGGGCTCCGCGGGGACACGGGGCAGCCTTTGATCTGCCACCACTGCAGCGGGGCTGCGCGACGGGCTCGCCGGCTCGGGGCGGCCCGCGGTCCCGGCCCACTGCGCGCCCCCGCCCCGCCCGCCGGCCCGACGGCGCAGCCTCGGGAGCGGCCACCGCGCGGGCCGGGCCTCGCCGGCCGGGCCCCGCACCGTGCGCCCGGACCTCCGGCTTCGGGAAGCGCGGGTGGCAGGGACGCGGACTCAGCGCACGGTGGATCCGCGCGCGCAGGTCCTTCCGACGGGGCGCGCGGTCCCAAACATCCGCCGCCCTTCCCGTCGCAAGATGCAAACGGTAAAACCTAGCGGGTCGCTTAGAGTGAAAGAAAATCAAAATTTAAAAAAAAAAAAAAGGCGTGAACAACAAACAAATCCTAGAAGATTTTGTAAAACATTAAAAATTGTAAAGAAACATTCTGCAGGCTTCAGCCCGTTTAGCTAAATCTGTGCTCAATCGGAAGGGGCTAACGATGATTTCGGTTTCCTCCTACAAATCACTTTCTTTTCGTCGCTGGCAGTTCTTATAGATTCGTAAGGAAATATGCTGCTAAATAGTTGCTGGAATTTAAACCAGCTAACCACCACCACCACCACCATTCGTCACAGAGCAGTAAAAAGCTGCCCGTTCCCACCGCGCCGGCTTTCAGGTACTAAGGTCTTTGCAAGTCATTTATTTTCCATTTTGTTCATTCTCTTAACCCCCCACCCCATTCCGATGTAAAATAAAGTGTGGAAAGGACTAAGGTTTCAACATTTTAATGCTGAAGTCTGCTAATTACTTTCCCCCGAAGTTGTAACGTGGAAACCTCGCGGGGATGAGTGTCGCGCCGGGAGGACAGTGTCCCCCAGCCTGGGGTTCGGGCTTGCGGTTACAGAAGGTTCGGTGGCCGGCTGCAGCATTAGCCGGCACAATATCCTGCTTTTACTCTCAGGGCCCCTTTCGTAGCATCAACTGCCTTCCAAGAACCAGAGGTAAAAAATCAAAATCAAAACGGAAGACGCTTAGCTTTCCAAGATAAAAAAGCACAATTCCCTTCAAAAGAAAAAGCGTGTATTAACTGCTCTCAAGACATCACTGGAAAATTCATCCTCCCTGTTGAAGATCATTTTCCTGACGTCCCAAAGAATTATTAGGGGCTGAGGTGTTCATGATAATAACATGCATGTTTTAGAAGAGAAAAAGAAAACCCTACATGGTCTGTTCCATTTACTCAGCAAAATATGCCAGGCAAGGAGTTACTTTGAAATTCAAACTGGAGGCGGCAAGTCTTGGTTCTAGAAGACACTTTTCCCAGTCAGTCCCTGGAGGAGAGGATATCCAGGCGGTTGGGGATTCAATACTTGTAAATCTGATGTCTAGGAACTTCCCAACTTGTACTCAGGACAGTACCTGACTCCGCTGGAGTCCCCCTCACCATTTCAATAAAACATGATTGTACTGATATAATCCTCTATACATTAAAATGAGGTTGTCACAGATTGTCATTAAGACCTCAGTAAAACAATGAAGACATTATTGGGCACCCCCCCTCAGGCAAGGTATTAGGGGATAAAACAATCTACACCACACGGGTCCTATTGAGATTAATGAAAAAATTATGCAAAAAAAAATCTCAATTTCATTTCCCCGTGACGGGGCTTTGCATACATACAGTCGGTCTTGCCTTACACCTGATGATTTATTAAACTAATCTGCAGTGATCACCACTGATGTTCTCAACTCAATCTTGTCCTGGCTCATTTTCTAAGTAATTGTTTCTCATTAGTTCTGATAATGTTTTAATAGTGTTACCCATAATTTAGCCCCCAAGAATTAATAACAGGGGGGTAATATGGCAAAGCAGCTTGTGATGAGCTGCACAAAATAGAAACAGGTATGGTTTTTAATTAATCAAATTACTGCAAGGTTCTCTTCTGATAGCCAGTCCATGCCTAGATGGGAGGAATTCCCAGGTTGGACGTTGTCATATGCCAAGGGGGGTAAGCTCATCAGCTCCCGTTACCCACCCGGTATGACCTTAACCCACGGAGGCACCAAAGAGAAGTGGGTATGAAAACAGTGGGGATACCTCTAGGCTCCCGACATCTTTGTTCTTCCTTGACCCCGACTCAGCCCTCTTCTGGGTCCCTCACTAAGGTATGTGCTCAGAGAGTGGGGACCTTGGCCCAGATTTTTTACTTGATTGGGTCCTGGTGTCATGAGCTTACCATGATTGGGACCCTGGTCTATAAGATGATAAATCTGATACTTAGGGAGACTTAAACAAGGTGGTTTTCTTGGAACAAAGTGTGGTTTGAGATGAAGGGTGTGGTGACTAGTCCAATATGGCCCGAAGTCTGGGAACCTGTGATCCCACTGGGGATGGCGGTGGGGAAGACCTCGCCAGGCCCGGCTTTCAGCACCACCTGGAGATCCTGCTGAGATCATTGCTTTTCTTGAGGTCTGCATGCCTTTGCCCTGGCCTCTGGGGTCCCTTAGAGTGGGGGCTTTGGCTCTCAGGGACCTCCAGTTTCCAAGAAGTCCACCTATCAGGTTTTGGGGTTGCCTATGTAACAGGGGTAAAAATGAGGATGTCTCCCTTTCATGCTGTCAAAACCTGGGGCTAGGGGGAGGTTAATCTGGATCAGCGTGAGGATGGGCAGGGTAGCTGCATTGAAATGGCGGCTGCCTGTAGAAAGAACGAAGAAAGGCTTTTATTACCTTCTTTTGTTTAAGACAGGCTCTGCCTATGCTTCTGAAAACTAAGATCATGGCATCTGGTCCCATCACTTTATGGCAAATAGATGGGGAAACAAAGCAAACAGTGAGAGACTTTATTTTCTTGGGCTCCAAAATCACTGCAGACAGTGACTACAGCCATGAAGTTAAAAGACACTTGCTCCTTGGAAGAAAAGCTATGACAAACCTAGACAGCATATTAAAAAGCAGAGATGTTACTTTGCCGACAAAGGTCTGCATAGTTAAGGCTATGGTTTTTCCAGTAGTCATGTATGGATGTGAGAGCTGGACCATAAAGAAGGCTGAGCACCAAAGAATTGATGCTTTTGAACTGTGGTATTGGAGAAGAGTCTTGAGAGTCCCTTGGACTGCAAGGAGATCCAACCAGTCAATCCTAAAGAAATCAACCCTGAATATTCATTGGAAGGATTGATGCTGAAGCTGAAACTCTAATACTTTGGCCACCTGATGCAAAGAGCTGACTCATTGGAAAAAATCCTGATGCTGGGAAAGATAGAAGGCAAGAGGAAAAGGGGATGACAGAGGATGAGATGATTGGATGGCATCACTGATTCAATGGACATGAGTTTGATCAAACTCCAGGAGATGGTGAAGGACAGAGAAGCCTGGCGTGCTGCAGTCCATGGGATCACAGAGTCGGACACACCTGAATGACTGACTGAACAACAGCAAATGCTTCTGATATCCTGATGGGTGTTACAGTGCAGGAGAGAATGAGAGGAAGCCTCCCTCTGCCTCCAAGCAGTCCTCCTGGATTTCAGTGTTCTGAGAAGCAGGGTCCGGCTGCACAAAACCATGGTTTTTAAACCACAGGTCATGATTTACCCTGCGCACACTGACAGCTTGCCTCGGTGGGCACAGCTGCTCAATAGGTTGGGGGTCTGGCTTCTTCCTTGACTGCTGCCCACTGCCACTATCCGAAGTCCTGAAGCCCAGTATGGTTGCAGGCTGGTCACCGCCAAGTTGGCTGAGACACCACCTTCATCCCTGCAGCCCCTCTGAGGGAGGAGGAAGCAGGTTCCCACCTTTTTTTTTTTCCAAGTGGACACCAGTCAAGCACATCCCATCTCAGTTAAGAGATGATGTCTCTTCCTGTCCCATGTTGGGGAGAATATCAGTTCATGTCTTAAGCCTGTGTTTCCCAGGACTTGCTCAGCCTGGATCATGTTCCTCTGCGTGTCTGTGGCAACTGCTCTGCCCTGGTGGTGAATGCTGTGTGACTGCTTGTGGGCCTCTCCCACTTCGTTTGGGTTCCATGGTGCCTTTCCTTGTACATAACCATCAGCCCTACTCCCGACTCGGGCTTCCTGGAGGAGCTGGAAGAGGTAGGAGAAAAGCAAACCCCTGGTTGGGGCACATGGTAGGGGCCACATGGTAGATAAAAAGGGCGTAGGAGGAGGTGAAAAATGAAAATTAAAAAAAAAACAACTGTTTTCTATTTACAAATTTAAATAAACAGAACAGCCTTCCCCGCAGTGTTTGTCTAAGAGTGGCAGCTTTGCTGCTGTGTAGGTCATGAAAAGGTTGGTGTAGAGTTTAAAACTTCCCATTCTGTTAATTTCTTAAAGAACAGTCGTCCGGAGTCTCCACACAAAGGCTCATGATTTAATGAGGAGCAGAAACAAAATCTCTGATTGTTGGTGTTTCAAATTTCATTGGCGTCCTCTGGCAAACACAAGTTGATCCTCTGCGGCTTCAATACCCTTTAGCCTTCAATATAAGAGCACATGCTGAATAGGGAAGAATGGCTGGTTGTTATGTTTATTTACCCTTACTACAAGCTGGGTTAACCTCTTCAAAACAGCTTTACTAAGCCCGTTAACCACACCACCCATATGACCTGTAGCCACATCTCTAATGTGATGCAAATCTCACAGGGGACCATATGCACCAGCTCGGAGGCATTGTGTCTTCTCAGAGGCTACAAGTTTATTGCTGAGGAGGCCCTGTCCCAGCCGTACATTTACGGGGGGGGAGATGGCCTCAGTGGCAAACAGTTAAACAGGGAAATAAAGGGAGAGAATGGATGGTCTTGTGTTTCTGCACATTTATATTTTAATTGCTGGTAACAGTTGACCCAAAAGCATTCACCCAGGATGAGGGCTTTCAGAGTCATCACCTAGGAGTTTGAGGAGAGGGAGGTTTCATTTTGGGGGAGAGGGTGGAGGTGAAAGCAATCAGTTTTGATGATTTATTTTTACAAGGTATCTATATAAACCTGTATGGTCCTTAACTTTTCTATGCTATCTCTGTTGTTTTACCAGGTTACTAGTGAAATAAACACCATCCCTTCATTGAGTTGTTATTTTTTAAAAGGTTGGCCTTTCTTAAAAATTAACAGCGTTGTGTGAACAATGAACAATGTGGGAAACATCTAACATCAGCAGGGTGAAGGGAGTTTACAAACTCAGGAAAAATATGTTTTGTTAAAGACTTAACTTTCACTCACAGCCCATCTCTCCCCACTATTTTATCTCCCTGCGAAATCAGAAGTCCAAACTTGGAACACATCCATGAACAGTAAAATCACACACTTGGAACCAAAAAGAAGAAAGTTCATTTTTAGAGGAATAACTGGCCCCAGTGAGATAACCAAAAAAAAAAAAAAAAAAACCACACAAAACTTGTGATTAACATGAACTGTAAACAGGGAAAGGCTCCAGTCCAGCATACTAAGAAGTTGCCTTGAGTATAATGGTTTGTCTTTAAGACAAACCACTGTATATGTTCGGCCCACCTGATGAGAGCTTCGTTTAGCAGATCATTTTTCCTTGATGGATGTGGCAAGCGTAACAATGTTCTGGGCCTGCTTCAGTAATGGCATGTCGATCATACTCCCTCGGAAAGTAAAGGCTCCCTGGAAGACAGAGAATACAAACTTCCTGAAAGAATGCGCGGAAATTACAGGCTTCCTTTCTGCGCACACTTGTACGACAAGAACATTTCAGATGCCACCTGAATTATACTGACTTTCCTACCCAACTTTTGAGAAAGCCAAAGTAAATTACAGGGGACAGACTTCTTTTCTTCCTCCTAAAGAGGGGGAGGGAAAAAAAAGAAACCCTTCAGCTTTTTAATGGAAAGGAAAAACCATCAGACACAAGATATTGGAAACTGTTCATTTAACTCTTGAAATCAAGCAGAAAACAAGGGTGGAAGGAAAATGTAAATACTTCCTTATATGCTTTTTGAAATATTGCATAGGAGTGTGAAAACAGTAATACACTCTGGCAACTGATTGTTGTTGGGGTAAATAATTGTACGGTCAGGTTAACGGGAGAATGCTTCCTTCTTACTGTAACCTAATTGCGGGGTAGCACTATCGTGTGACGGGAAGACCTAAGGTAGGGCTACACTGGGTAAAAAGAGCTCCCTGTCTGTCAGTACACATTCTTCAGAAATGGATTAAAGTGACAGGGGCCGTGAGTCTGTACCAAAGAAACCATAGCTCTGTTGAATGGTGAGCCTGGAAAGAACCTGCAGTCTCTTGGTTTATCCCCATTTTACAGACTCACTTAAAAAAAAAATTCGTATTTATTTATTTGGATGCACCTGGTCTTACTTGTGGTATGTGGGATCTAGTTCCCCGACCAGGGATCAAACCCCGACCCCCTGCATTAGGAGTGTGGAGTCTTAGCCACTGGACCACCAGGAAAATCCCCCAAGGCTCACTTTTAAAAAAAAAAAAAACCTTTTGTAAATACTTATTGAATGTATCACATGATCTCAGTCCTGTTCTAGGTGAGGACTCTGAGGCCCAAAGAAGTTAACGTGATTTTCCAAGGTCACTTCACTAGGGAATGTTAGAGCTGGGGCCAGTACTCGGGTCTCAGAACCCCAACCCTTCATTATAGACTCACACGTTAAGAGGACAAAGTAGTTCATTTAGTGCCTCAGAGAAAAGAATAATTAAATGGACAGAAGCAGCATGCCCAGAGTCTGAAGTTAATGTCTTGTTATCCATGTTATTTTAATCACTTCTTTTTGCCGCTTACAATTATAGCTCTTCTTCTTTCAAAAATGTTCCCTGATGGGTCTGATGGTAAAAAAAATCTGCCTGCAATGCAGAAGACCTGGGTTCAATCCCTGGGTTGGGAAGATACCCTGGAGGAGGAAATGGCCACCCACTCCAGTATTCTTGCCTGGGAAATCCCATGGACAGAAGAGCCTGGTGGGCTATAGTTCATGGGGTTGAAGAGTCCAACACGACTGAGCAACTAACACTTTCACGTTATTTATTTGGCTGTGCTGGGTCTTAGTTTCGGCATTTGAAATCTAGTTCCCTGACCAGGGATGGAACCTCAGGGACCCCTGCATTGGGAGCACAGAGTCTTAGCCCCTGGACCAGCAGGGAAGTTCTGTAATCGTAGCTCTTTTTAATTCCTTTTCTTTCTGTTGGTAAGTTTGTGGGTGTGAGTGGGGAGCGGGTGGTCTTTGGGGACCTGGAGGAAATCTCAGCGCTCATGCATGGTCCATTCGCATATTGTTGTTGTTGTTGATTGCTCAGTTGCGTCTGACTATTTGTGACGCCATGGACTGCAGCACACCAGGCTCCTGTCCTTCACCATCTCCCGGAGCTTGCTCAACCTCATGTCCATTGAGTCAGTGATGCCATCCCACCATCTCATCCTCTGTCATCCCCTTCTCCTCCTGCCCTCAATCTTTCCCAGCATCAAGGTCTTTTCTAATGAGCTGGCTCTTTGTGTCAGGTGGCCAAATTATTGGAGCTTCAGTTTCAGCATCAGTTCTTTCAGTGAACATTTAGGGTTGATTTCCTTTAGGACTGGTTTGATCTCTTTGCAGTCCAAGGGACTCTCTACAGAGTTTTCTACAACACCACAGTTCTAAAGCACCAGTTCTTCAGTGCTCAGCCTTCCTTATGGTCCCATGCTCACATCCATACATGACTAGTGGAAAAACCATAGCTTTGGCTATACAGACCTTTGTTGGCAAAGTAATGTCTCTGATTGGTATATACTGCCATTCATATATACTCCCCTCCAGTTGTGGATTTTACAAGTACCACCCCTCAACAGTCAATATTGTCATTTTTCAAAACTTCCGGAATGGTCTCTCGGGCTCCCTGGAAGCCCTCACCCCTTATAATAATATAGAGTTATACACAGAATGAAGGTTAAAAAAAACTGGCAGGGAATCCTTAGCAGTGACTCTGAAATTTATTTACTGATCAACAATTGTAATCATACAATGTTGAGAAATACATAACAAAATAAAATTATTGGAGGACAATTGCTCTACAATATTGTGTTGGCTTCTGTCATGAAATTTATTTTTTAATCAAGAGAGAGTTAAAAGTCATTAGGATTAGAATCCTCCCCATTGCCTAGCCTTCTCAGCCTTGGAATGAGAAATCTGATTCAGATGAACACCTGCCTGGCCTAAAATCCTACACCGTGAAGTCATTTTCCAACCTGCCCATTTTACTATTTGAACCCACAGATTTGGTCTTTGCCTAATTTCATTCAACCTGGAGCTAATTTTGATCGTCTCTGTGACCGTGATGAATTTGGTTAGAAGTTGTAAGATACTCTGTGGGTTAGTGTGATAGGTGGAATCAGGGCGTGGGGCTCATGCTGCTTTACAAGGCAATTGTCTAGTTTTCTTATTGGAGTAAATGATGAAGACCAAAGGCCTCCTGGTTATCCGCCTACCGAGTGGATTAGGGCCCTGTAAAACAGCACATCTGTCCTGCGAACGCTTAAATAATAGGCTGGAGAGATGAAATTAGCATAGATGCACATGAAATCATAATTCTGCACAGAGAATCAAGGTGATGGCTTTGGTCTACGCCATGTTCCCTGAATCTGCTTTGAATTCCACGTGCACATCAGAGATGCAAAATATTTCACGTAGAGTTTCAAGACAGGGAGATGATTTCTTTCTTTTATGGTGGTGGATTTTGCTTGACTTCCTTTGTTAAGCTTAAGCTGGAAAACAAAAGTTAACATTTTTGTTCTTTTAGTGTGAAGAATCAGGCTTCCTAGTATCAATAGCCTCCTGCTTTCATGTATCAACCTAGAATATAGTTGATCTTTTGTTTTGGTTTTTTGAGCATACTGGGCAGGCACGTGGGATCTTAGTTCCCTCACCAGCGATTGAACCTGTGCCTCATACAGTGGAAGTGTGGAATCTTAACCACTGGACTGCCAGAGAAGCCCAAGGTTGGTTTTTTAACACAGGGAGCTACAAGTAAAGTTGAACAGTCTGCTGGTCAAGATTCAGAAAACTGAGGACTGTCAAAAGCTATTTGCATTTGTGGGGAGGGTCTGAAACATTCCTTAATGAGTGACTGGTTACAGATAGGTTTTGGTTTCACAGCTCAATGTGTTTCTGGGAAATTGGTGGCCCATTCTGGAAAGAAGCGGTAGGGCCTCCCTGGTGGCTCAGTGGTGGAGAATCAGCCCGCCAGTGCAGGAGACATGGGCTCAGTCCCTGATCTGGGAAGATCCTACGTGCCAAGGAGCAACTAAATCCAAGCGTCACAACTACCGAGCCTGTGCTGTACAGCCCAGGAGCTGCAACTACTGAGCCCGCTTGCCGCGACTGCTGAAAGCTCTGCAACGAGAAGCCACCACAATGACAAGCCCCGAGCACCACAGCTAGAGGTGCCCCACTTGCCCCAACTAGAGAAAAGCCTGCACAGATCCAGCACAGCTATAAATAAATGCATACACAGAAGAAGAGGGAACTTCCATCAGCTTGAAGAGTTGGGCTATAATTTGGTTTAAAAATGCCTTTTAAGAGTCAGAAAGAGAAAGATAAACATCGTAGTCTAATGCATATATACAGAATCTAGAAAAATGGTACTGAAGAATTTATTTACAGGGCAGCAATGGAGAAACAGACATAAAGAATAGACTTATGGACATGGGGAGAGGGGAGGAGAGGGTGAGACGTATGGAAAGAGTAACACGGAAACTTACATTACCATCTGTAAAATAGAGAGCCAACAGGAATTTGCTATATGGCTCAGGAAACTCAAACAGGGGTCGTGTATCAACCTAGAGGGGTGGGATGGGGCAGGAGGTGGGAGGGAGGTTCAAAAGGGAGGGGTTATATGTGTCCCTAAAGCTGATTAATGTTGAGGTTTGACAGAAAACAACAAGATTCTGTGAAGCAATTATCCTTCATTAAAAAAATTAATTAAATTTTTTAAAATGCCTTTAAGTATTAAGTCATTCATAGTAACCTGGCGTGCTGCAGTTCATGGGTTCGCCAAGGGAAAGGCATGATTTAGCAACTGAACAACATTCTCGGTTAAAAACCTTAATAACCATCACTACAGCAACAAGAAAGAAAGAAAGAAAGGGAAAGTGAAGTCGCGTCAAACTCTTGCGCCCCCATGGACTGTGGCCCACCAGGCTCCTCCGTCCATGGGATTTTCCAGGCAAGAACTGGAGTGGGTTGCCATTTCCTTCTCCAGGGGGATCTTCCTGACCCAGGGATCGAACCCGGATCTCCTGCATTGCAGGCAGATGCTTTATCATCTGAGCCACCAGTGATTCGGTACAGCAACAATAACAGCTCTAATTTCCTGAGCAGTTCCTAGCCCCGGACTGTGCCGGGCCCTTGACATGCTTTATTTCCTGAAATGCTTGCAACAACCTCGTGAGGTAGATACGATGACCCACGCCCATTAACAAATTGTTTTCCTTTTTCTTTTCAATTGTAGTAAAAACAAATAACGTTAAGTTCACCATCTTAACCGTTTTTAAGTGTGTGAGCTGATAGTGTGAAGTTGATTCATTCTGCTGTGCAACAGACCTTGAGAACGTCTTCATCTTGCAAAAGTGAAACCCAGTCCCATCAGACAGCTACTCCCCATTACCCTTCCTCCATCCCCTGGCCACTCTGATTCTATGAGGATGTATCCATCCCCATATTATAACTGAGGAAACTGAGGCACAAAGAAACTTCTATGAGTCTGCCCTGTAGCTCTTAAGTACAGAACTGGGATAACACCTAGCTCTATTTGATGCAAAGTGTGAGCTCCAGGCCCACATTTGTGGATTGTTCTCTGGGTGGGTTGCCTGGCCACCCAAATCAGAATCATCTGGTGGGGAGGCCACTTGTTAAATGCAGATTCTTGGGCTCCATCCAATGAGGTTTCATGCAGAAGGTCCGGGCATTGGCAGGGAGCCCTCTGATGATTTGAATAGCTCACTGAAGTTTGAGAAGCTCCATGTTTTAGCTCTCCTGGGTAGCAATAGTTAGGCTGGCTTTGACATGGGTACAACTCCATCTTTGCTCGCAAGAGACGCAGGTGCCATACAATGCAACAAGAATTAGAGAAAAGCCAGTGTGGTGAGCAAAGAGATGGGAGGCCTGGAAAGGCTGCCTTTCTCCCCGGTCAGGACCACATCTGCCAGTTTGTGCTGCTGACTTAGACACGATGCTGTGTACCTACTGATTCCCCCTAACGTTTCCCCCCAGTGCCATGCATTTGCCCCTAGAGCTGCCATGGGGCCTCCGTGCACAACAGCTTTTGTTCAGCCATTACCTATTGAGTTATTTGTTGCAATAAATCACTAGTCAGCCACTTTGGCACATCTTTCTATACCCATGTAGACGGCTTCAGTCTCCTGCCAGTGAAGAGCAGTATCACCTTAGCATAGTTATCTGCATAGGAAGGGAAACAATTATTTATTGGGCCGTAGGTTTTCTAACATCTGGGTCATTGCATGGTGGTGAGATAGGCATTCAAGTAACACGAATGTTATCAGATCCTGATGTTCTTCAAGCAGGGAGAATCTGACTTACAGTTTGATGGCAAAAGGACGGGTGACGATGACCCTGACAGCAGTAGTCATATGCATGGGAAATAGTCATATATTTTGCATTTGTGGCACTTAGCTCTTGCAGGTTTTTTTCCTCTGGAGTACTAAAAGAGTAATTTTCTAGCATCCATAAATGAATCTTCTTCTCTTCCTACTCACTGTATTTTCCAATACCTTCTTCAGGCATTCAGGGAGTTCTCTTTGGCACATTCCCATGATGGCGTTGCTTATGTCAGAATTAATAATAATATTTGAGCACCGTTGTTATAGTCCTTTTTTCAGAGTAACATTCTCTTTTTTTTCCTCTATGATGCTGTCTCTTATTTTAAATTAGCTTTTATTGGAGCTTAGTTGCTCTACAATGCTGTGATGCCTTCTATGGTAGGCTAAGTCTTATGCCCAGTGAATTATTTACCTCACTACCGTTCCTAGTGAATTCCTAGAACTTTTAGTCAGCGTTGACCACTATGGAATTTGTGGTCTTACTTGTGTCCTCTTCTTGCTAAAATCTCTTGGGCCCAGCCCTGACGTCCCATCACACAGCTCTTCCTTATTCCCAAACTTAGCTGTTTTACCTCTCGACGGGGGAAACGAAGCTCTCACAGACTCTGATGGGCACCGTTTCCTTCTTTCTTCCCCAGCTTTTATCCTATCACACTTGGAGTCCTTGGACAGGTCCTAGGATGGCCTGGGTCCCCTCACAATTTGGTTAATGGGTAAGGATGGCTTCCCTGGTGGCTCAGACGGTAACAGCGTCTGCCTGCAATGCTGGAGACCCGGGTTTGATTCCTGGGTTGGGAAGATCCCTTGGAGAAGGAAATGGCAATCCACTCCAGCACTCTTGCCTGGAAAATCCCATGGACAGAGGAGCCTGATAGGCTACAGTCCATGGGGTCGCAAAGAGTCGGACACGACTGAGCAACATCACTTTCTCTTTCACCAGGCACCCGAAGTTCAGTGAGGAGGCTGTCAGCCCCCAGGCTGGCTAGCAGGGGTCTCACTGAGAGAGTGCTGGGGTATTCACAGGAGAGCTGCGTCTTCCTAACTGGGACCATGAGGTTATTTTTCTAGGATATCAGATCCTCCTTAAGCCTTACTTTGTCTCCCTTTGGACTTACAGAATCAAGTGCAACCTCCTTAGCAGGGAGCCCAAGGCTCCCTGTGATAAGACCACACCCTGCCTCTGCTCTCGGCTTTGTCTCCTGCCAGTCCACACACACACACACACACACACACACACACACGCACACGCACACATGCACACACATGCACATGCACACGCAGGCTCTGCTCTGATCTGATGGTCCTTTCCCTATCTGACCGGCAAACTGCTGCTTATACTTCAAGATGACAGAAAGATGTTATGTCTGTGAAGCATTTCTAGACTTCCCTGGTTGGGCTCATTTCTCTCCTTCCTTCCCTCACACCCCCTCTCATCATAACCTTTGTCACGATCTACTATGGAAAAGGAAATGGCCACCCACTCCAGTGTTCTTGCCTGGAGAATCCCAGGGACAGAGGAGCCTGGTGGGCTGCCGTCTATTGGGTCGCACAGGGTTGGACATGACTGAAGCAACTTAGCACCAGCAGCGGCACGCTCTACTGTAATTATTTGTTTACACTGCCTTTTTTCTCACTGAGAAGCCCTTGAAGACAGGGGCTCCTATATCTTTGAATCCCCAGCATCCAAAACAAGGTCTTGAGTGGAGGTTGGCTCTTCTGTGGGGCCCGAGCTGAGCGACGGAGGGGAGAAAGACTTGGGAAGACAGGATCAACCCTACCTTTCTGCTGCCCTTTATCTGCAAGTGTCTGTTCCATGTGATCATTCCCTGGCCTGGTCATACTCCCTGGTGAGTTGGCTGAGCCTCCAGTAGGACACAGGGATAGACCGAAACAAATGCGCGATGCTGGGTTGGGGTCAGGTTAACTCTTGCAAATGACTTAACGGTTAAAAGTGCAAGTGAGTCCATCTGTAAGTGGTGCTTAAGGGATTAGAAGCTACCGAAAGAGCCATCAAATGGGGTGGTTTGGCCTGGGAAGGGCTCTGGGGGAACCGGAACTTTGAAGGTCAGCTTTGGAAGGTTAGGGATGCCCACTGAAGGTCAAGAGAAGGGCGGGGGAATGGAGCAGTGCATCCCGACGTGAGAGTGGGGCTGGCCTTCTGTGTCCTCTGCTCCCTGTGCCTCTGGTCGCCAGGGACTCAACAGATCAACCGATATGAAGGACCGCAGTATGAGCTACTGGCTCAGTCTACTGATGAAGGGGTTTCTCCAGGGCCTGAGGAACCAGAGCCTACTCTCACATCAGTGAAAGCCATCGGAAGAGGGATAACAGACTTCCCCCAGGACAAAGCACATGGGACTCAGTCTCCGCTTGATGCAGCGAGACTGCAACCCACAGGACTCCCTCTGTTCTCACTGCCTGCTCTGGCAGACCCGAGACTCACTCATCCCTGGACCCCAAGGGGAGGAAGTTAAAGCACTTGTTTTTTCCTTTATTCTGAGTTATTTTTCCTCTGTTCTAGGGTAGTCTGGGGATCCAACAATTTGATTTACAGATACAAAGGTAAATCTTTGTATCTGTAAAAAATACATATCTTTTTAAAGGAACTCCCTGATAGCTCAGATGGTAAACAATCTGCCTGCAATGCAGGAGACCCAGATTCCCTCTGGGTCAGGAGGATCCCTGGAGAAGGGAATGGCAACCCACTCCAGTATTCTTGCCCGGAGAATTCCATGGACAGAGGAGCCTGGGGGGTTACAGTCCATGGGGTCACAAAGAGTCTGGGTGACTAACACTTTCACATGAGTAGGACAGGACTAGAATCTAGGGTTTTTCACCCCAAATCTCAAACTCTTCCTGCTAATCAGTATACTTCAAATTATGACTGGTAACTATGGTACTTAAGAGGATTATAAAAATTAATATCCAAAAATTTAATATATATTATTTTACATATACTGTATTTTAAAATTTTATTTAGATGTGACATAAAAAATGCCTAAACTGTTATTTCAGAGATATCATTACTTGAAATGAGGCTGAAAAGATTAATGCTATACAGAGAAGGTCCAGATAAACAAATATGTGAAAACATGATTTTAATAACTGACTTGGGAACAACTGAAATACAATATGCTTTCATTCAGAGTTCCCACTTGGAAGCTCTTAAAAATAATTATTATGACGGCAGAAACACCAAAGGATATTTTCAGTGAGAAAAAAATTCAATAATAAAAATGTGAATGACATTTTAAGTCCTCAAAATACCTGAAGCATTTGTAAGAAGGATTAAAGGAGGTGACATTTGATCCCTGTATGTGCTTCTGAATATCAGTAACCCTTTGTGTTATGGATAAACATCTTCTAAAACTGCCAGGGACAATAAAAGAATACTATTGAAGACCTGGGAAATAGAAAACATGTTTTTCTTTTTTAAAACACTTTAAGTTGGAGTGCTCATTTGATAGGTATCTTAATATTTTGAATTAAAATTCAATGGCCATTTACTCCTATGACCAGAGAATTTGCAGATGCTCATGTATCTCCACCTGAAATTTCTAAAAGCTCAACTGAAGTCAATCAACATGGGCAATTCACATTGGGCTGATCGGTCATTACTGCTGGCACCGAGATGCTGATGGGTGATGTTCCTTAGCCTTTGATCGGGAGGCCCTTTAAATAATTCGTAAGAATGTTAACAGTTGCAATATTTGAAGGGGGTTCATTTTGTGCCTGATCGGGGAATACAGTGACCATTCAGGCCTGTGGAACTGCTGCAAGAGGATCCCTTCTGCCCCTGCCTCGGAGCCTGGCCTCAGAGGGGGTGTCCGGAGCTGGGAATCCTGCACCCTGGGCAGCCTGTCAGGTTTATCTTCTGTGTTCTAAATGGTGGGAAAGCCTGGAGAAGCTCCGTTCTTAGCCCGCCCAGCCTCCCTCCTGTCTTTTCCCCTGGAGCTGTCTGGCTTGAAGAGCACAGAACCCTCCTTGGAGAGTGGGATGAAGGGGTCTGTACGCGCCCACTGCAGGTCCACAGCCAGGTCAGTGCTGCCCAAGAGGGCGTGCGGGTCGTCCATTCAAGCGGCCCTTCTGTGATTTTCCACCTAACAGAAATGGGCAGCTCCCCGGGCGAGCACATTCTCAGTGGAACTCGGGAGCCTGCGGCTGAAACAAACAGCCATGCACAAGTGCACACGAAGAGAAGGGACCTGCTTCTCAGGCCTCTCTCACCTGGGGCGGTGGCTAGGAATATGGGCTGTCTGCTCAACTCCTCCTGGATTTTCATTTTTTTCTCCACTGGGTCTGTGTTGCAGCACACAGCCTCTTCCTTGCAGTGTGGGGGCTTCTCTACTTGCCCCCAGCAGAGGCGACTCTCAAGTTTCGGGGCCCTGGCTGTAGAGCATGTAGGCTTCAGTAGCTGTGGCCCATGGGCTTAGTTGCCTTGCAGCAGCATGTGGGATCTTCCCCGATCAGGGGTTGAATCTGTGTTCCCTGTACTGGCAGTGTGTGCGCGCTAAGTCGCTTCAGTCATGTCTGACTCTATGTGACCCTATGAACCATAGCCAGCCCCCCAGGTTCCTCTGTCCATGGGATCCTCCAGGCAAGAACACTGTTGTGGATTGCCATTCCCTTCTTCAGGGGATCTTCCTGACCCAGGGATCAAACCCGGCTCCCCTGCATTGGCAAGTGGATTCTTAAGCACTGAACCACCAGGGAAGCCCTTCAACCTGAGTGTGAATCTAGGCTCTGCCTTTTCCTAGCTTTGAGTGATCTGAGCCTTGATGTCTTCATCTGTAAAATGGGGATGATGATCCTTCCCCTTGTAGGGTTGTTGTGAGGATTAAATGAAAGGACGTACATCACTAGACAGGCTCTCAGTGTGTGGGACCTGCCCCCAGTGAGCCGCTGCCACTCCCGTCATCAGGGCGGTCACCTCCACCTGTGGCTGTGTCCACCTCCAGGCCCACTGCCACCACACTGCGGCAGTCACTGCTACTGCCATTGTTAGTCAGGGAAAGTGTCATCCGGTTTATCCCAGGAAGGGCCGGGGAGGAGCAGAGCATCGGATTATGACCAGATTTGAAGATTCCATACTAGCTTTAAGGGTTCTGAGAGTCATCTGCGTTCTAGGAGATGTATGAGTAGAGGGTGACTCCCTCCTCCCCAAAGCTTCCTGTTCCCTCTAAACTCTTATAAATCACAGATTGATTTGTCCCAGTAAGTAATGAGACTGAGAGGTGCTATGTATTTGACACAGCACCCGTATTTGAAAACAAATGCATTTTAAAGAATTAAAAAACAAAAAAGAAACTTAGAATATCTGCTGGAGGAGGTTCTAATCAAAGGCAGGTGACCAGGAGTTGGGAGCCAAAATCAGGCCAAGCATATACCACATGGAAAACTACCTACCAAAGTGAAACAGTTGGATTTCTAAGCATATAAGCCTGAGGCTTTGGTCAAATGGTACAGTTTTCAGTAGCTGGTAAGCAGGAAAAGGAAAGGTACAGCATAAAACGAGGAGATTCTTTGGAACATGGGAACTGAGTGGATGTAAAATGAAGATTATCATTAACATCTTGCTTCTTAATAAGGAAGCATGAAATCATTTAGCTTGAGCTCTATACAGGAAGTAGAAACACACATGTGTTGGACATTGGTAAGATTAATCTGAGACTCTGCCCATAGTTTTACGAAACTGGTGAAGTAAAGAATTAGCAGAAGATCTGGAAGATGAATTTGGAAGGGAAGGTAGAGGTGGCTGAACAGTAGGGAGGAGAGCTGAGGTGAATGTTTGGGTCAATTATCTTAATACGTGACCTGTCCTGAGCTGTCTACTTGCCCAGATGGAGTGTCTCCGTGGACCAGAGCCTCTTTACTTCACAGACAGACAGGGAGACCAAAGACACCTTCTGTTTCTAAGATTCTTCTCAGAACCCACTAAATGTAGGCAACAAGCTTTATCTTCTGTTTTTTAAAAATAGCTTTATTGAGGTATAATTTGCATACCATAAAGTTCACCCACTGTTAAGTATATAATTCGTTGACTTTTACTAATTACATAGAATTCTGCAACTATCACTGCTCAGATTTTTTTGAAACTAGAAATCTTGTTGGAAAATATTTTATTTTTTAATACTGAGATAAATATGTAAATACCTTGCATTTAATATTTTATGTCAAATTTAAGCTGATATTACTATGAGAAAAGCAGAGAATGAAGGCCATTTTATAGCAGTTTGAAGCTGAGACTAATAATTTTAAACTTCTATTTTATATGTTGTAGGCTTATTCTTTCTTTGGAAAATACATCTAAACAAACTAACATTAACTAGAAGGCACTTTAAATTTTAAACCATTTACTAAAATATAAATGATGAATAATAATTGATGAAATAGTGAAAATTTTTTCTTTCAATTTTTCTAGAAGGGGAAAAATGTCAGTATCATATATATTGTTAAACAGTACAACGAATAATTTCTTTTTAGCACTGTCAGAAATTTAGAAACCAGCTAGCTAAATAATATTTACTAAATGTGTATCATGTACGGATTTCTAAGATGCTGCAGGAGGATGTACAATAGGGAAAATTCTTTACTCTCTGGGTTAGTGGTAAGAAATGCCCCCACTTTTTTTTTTCATTGAGGTCCACTAACTTGAAAAAAAATAAGAGAATTCTAGAAACTCTTGCTTTCTATTTTTTAGTATAATAAAAGCTCCATTTGCCTGCTTTTAATATTAAAAAGAATTAAAGGATTCTTTAATAAGCACCACAAAATATCAAAGGCTCGGAACCTCTCTATTATAATCAGCAGAAGGAGAGAAGGCAGGGGACAGGGGTGGGGTGGTGGAGATGACGTGGAAAGAAAGGAAGGGAGAGAGATACAGAAAAAGAGAAAACCAAAAAGAGTCCACGGAAAGGGAGCAGGGGAGGCAGAGGAAGGACATACACGGAAACACACGCAGACTCACACATCCTGAGAGGGAGAAGTCCCGCAAGAGGGAATGAGAGAGAAAGATGTCCCAGAGCGAAGCCACACTTTCATGGCGCTTGCTTGATTCTTGCTCTTAAAGGAGCTGAAAGGCATGGTGTATTTCTGCAACCACAGGTGTAACTGAGAACAGGACTTTGGGAACTTGTCCTTTGAGTGAGATGAAACCCAGCTCGGGGTCAGACAGGGCCTCTTTACCAAAGGCCCCAGTCTAGCTCTGAGAGTTTCCAACATAGCTTAGGAGATCGAATGACTAATAAAACAGAATGAGGTTTGCAGTGATCAGAGCCAAGATGTCTTTCTAGGGCAGGGCAGGTGGACAAGGCCAAGACAGAATTGAGAAGGAGGGAGCCACGTGGGGAATAATAGCTGGGAAGTTACATGGATTTCCAGTGCTCTTTCTTTTCTCATCACTTACTGCTCATGCGGAAAAAAATAAATAAATAAATAAAGGAGCGTATGACGAAGAAAAAGATTCTAATCTGAACTAATCAAATTCACATTTTGTTTTTGAGTGAATACTTTTTAAAGCTCTATCTAGTTTTGGTCATTAGCGTGCGGATTCATTGTGACCAAATTGAAACCAGATTTAAGTTAATTCTGCTCATATCTTTAGTGACAAAGTGAGCCCCGATTTCTGGTAAGGGCTGGATCACCACCTTGGGTGTGAGTGACCTTGGGTAACTTCCAAACCCTTGTTGGCTCTCTGTGTATTTTTTAAGTTGTAAACTAAAAGGATTTAACTAGAAGATTTTCTGAGATTTCATCCAACAGAATTACATTGTTTTCAATTGAAATTAAGCAAGGAAAAAAAAATCCTGAAAAATATAAGCCAGAAGAGAAGTATTTTGATTAAAATATCTTTAGGAATGTGTTATAAATTAAGGATGAAACAACTTGAAAAATCATCAGATTTAACCTACATACAAAATCTCTTATCCTCTAAAACTAAGCCAGCCACTTGCCACTAAACCTGTGTGAAACAAGGATATGATCAGCAGTAAAACTGTATTGCCTTGATTTAAATGCAATTTGTTGTTAATCAGATCAACCTTAAAGTCATTGTAGGCAGACTCAACTTTCTAAGAATTTGACTTTTTAAAAGTCCAAAGTATAGCATATAGTTCTAAAGATTTTCATTAACAAGGAAATAAATGGAGAAATGCAATAACTAAGCATCTCAAAAGAAGAGTGATGTCCCTTCCTCTCTCATTTTCACTGGCAATCACTCGGTTCTGATTTTGAGTGTTTCTGCTTACAAATAAATGGGGCAAGGCTGTGGGTGGTGGGGTGCATGAGTGTAGGAGGGCACACTGCTGTCTATTAGTGGAATCAACTCTTTCCTTTGACAAAGACAACAACCAAATCTTTGGATGGTTTATTTGATCTGCGTGAAAGAGTGGCAGTGGGATTTCTGGCACTTGAATAAGCGGAAACAATATTTTTGGCTAGAGAGACTTCTGAGTTCTCTCAGGGAGCCTTCTAGAAGGCCATCTGGACCAAACAGTATTTCTTTTGTAAAGCCCTGCATTTGGAAACACAAATGAAAGGTGTGTGAGCCACAATCAGATACCTATGAAAATAACTTTCTTTCAGTATTAGGGAGGGGGTATTATTCTTTGGATTTTTCTAGATCAAAAGATTTACATGAGGAAAAATACCTCTTTCTTTTTTCTTTCTTTATTAAGATATAAGTTCCCATTTATATTCCTGTAGAGAATTTTCTTATTAATATAAACCTATTAATCTGAATTATTGCTTTCTCCGGAGTGAAGTTAGAATGTTTCAGTCACATGTATTGTTTATAGTTGTTATGTCAGCTAGTGACCTTGTTTTTGACCTTTATAATTACTAAAGGAACCTAGATTTTAAAGGTAGACACTTTTCCTTCCTTGGTTTTTAGCCAGCTTGCAAATGAAGAAAAAATACTAAAAAATTTACACAAAATCTTTCCAAAAACCAAACAAAGCATTTAAAGATTTCATATGAATAAAACAGACTGCTTAGAACACTGAAAACGTAGCAAAGTCATATTGGCAGCCAGACACTGCAGAAATATGAATATTCTAGCAAAGTACCTTTAAAAATCGATCTCACCTAATACATGTTGCTATTCTTAATATCTTCTGCTATACTTTCATATTTTTCTGTAAGAGCCTCTATTTGGAAAGAAATGGTAAATTCTTAAATTAGAATTTTCTGGCATTATCCATCATTTTAAAAGAGCAATTGACTATTTCCTTTAGCTGTCATTTTTGCCCAAGAAGTGATGAAATTAACACTGTGTTTAGATATGAATGTATATTTAGTACAAATATGTATGTTATATGTGTTTATATATAAATTAAGGTTTCTATTAATATTAACTAATTATGTGTTTGAGATGGTTTCAATTATCCAATTTTCATACTATACATAATTCCTAGCTAATAACAAAAGAACTGCTAAAATCATATCTTAAAATAAACAATACTAAATTCAGTTCTGAAATCATTATTACGAAAAATGACATCAAAATGATGTAAACTTTTAAGAAAATATAAATTTAAGACAAATCACATGGGAGTGATTTATCCTGGCTAAAATATTTCACCAAATAATTTGAGGCTAACATAATTAATGATATGCAGATTGTATCTCAAAATGTATTTTTCTAGAAGGATAGAAGAAAGACTCAAGTTAGATTAATAGTGTGGATATATACCTCAGAACTGATGTCAGCTGAAGCAGAAATATTTTAGCTTATGGGAATTAAAACAAGAGCATAGAGTATGTGGAATGTTTAAATTACTTCCAACCGATTTTAATGAGTCCCTAATATTAATCTACAGTCCTAATTCTTATGCTGGGAGCTGTTACTATGCCAGACAAATTTTGTTAGCTTGAAAATAGTTTCCTTAAACAAAGCAGTCATAAGTATCATTACCTGCCCTACAGTGACAGATTATATGAGCAGATTATTATTTTTTATTATTTAAAAATTATTTTTAATGTAAAGTATTTTTTATCCAACACTAGGATAAAGGGTATCAAACTTTATTTCCTTAGAACTTTCAATTAATAAAAAACTAAAAAATTTCCCATGATACTAAAGATAAACCCCAATAATTTATCTACTTTGGACCTAAGTATTCTCATGAAATTTGTTATTTGGAGGGGAGAGGAGAAAAAGGTAGAACTTTAATTTCCTAATAATATTATTATTATTACTACTATAGAAAATACAAATGACTCAGCAGTAACGGTGAACTTAAGCTATACCTTTCGTCTTAGGGCAAAGTATAGTTTAAGATAGGAGCAGGAAGTAGAGAAAAGCAATGATACATAATTTTGCCTTCTTGGGTCATTTCTACTTGAAAGCATTACTTGAATGAAATTTTCATCAAAGGGTGAAAAAAAACATCTTTTAGAAATTTTAAGTATCTCCCTAGGACACAAACCATCAGCTTCCCATTCGTTGAGTCACCTGTGCTTTGGACAAAATATCCGAGGGTTTATGTTTTCATCAGTGGGTTACATTTGAAATAAAACAGATTAGATGTTTGTTGGAAGCAGTAGTTTATACAACTGAGCGACCTATTTATACTAAATCTTTACAAACAGAACCTACATTATTTAAACCCCAAGACCCCTCAAGACCCAGAGTCACCTTCCTGGCAGACCCAATTTTTGTGACCAGTCAATTTATAGGCAAAGCAAAAGAAACATGCGAACTGGATAAAATAACCATATGTCCCCACTGGAAGCCCCATTACTTGAGTCATTTAAACCTTGCTGGACAAAGCACCAGGAGAATTTGCTGTAGGAAACAAACCTACACGAATGAGGCAGGGAAGAAATGACCTAATAGTAAATCTCCCTTCTGCTCTAATTTCTATGGTTCTGTGTTAAGAAAGGCTGTGCTACCACAATGTTGTGAAAGCTTATGCCTCAACAAGAGGGCATTTCTTATTTAAAAACAAAAACAAAAAAAACCCCAACAGTTCATAATTTAACACGTAAGTTGCCATCATCAAAAGGCAAGGACACTTTAAGGCAATTTTCCCTGGGAACAGCACTTTCATGATACAATGGAAAAGTGTTGTTTTTCCCTTCATTCAAGAACTTAAATGCCAGTAAAAGAGTGTATCTCTAGTTTGAATTTTGTTTGCTGGCTACTGAAACTTAGGGAAGCCTCTCCTACACCGCTAGCTGCTTATAATACCAGTGGCATCCTTCGATTTTATTCAATGTGAAACCCAGTGTAGACAGTTAAGGGAGGCATTGTTGGCCCAGAATGGAACTCTACTTGGTCTGTGTTTTGATGGTGCCCATCCTGCCTCAGTTTATGTCAGGAGGAAGTACTTAATCAGGTGCATATCCTTAGCTGGAATAAGGTACACACTGAGGTAGAGAACATTTAGTCAGTGTGTGCACAGGCAAGCAGGCAGGAGAGGGCAGTGAATGGAGTTATTTTGCATACATAAATGTAAAAGTACATGGCTCTTCTCTTTAGATAAATATATTTATTCATGGAGGAACTGAACTGGGGGGTCAAGATACAGAAAAAATATTTTTATGAACTGCAATTTTTTTATGGTTATTATTGATTTCAAACGAAAGGTTGCTATTTATCCTGAAATTGGTATAAGTCCTGATTTGGATGTTCCTAGTGTCACATTTTCTGCCTTTTGATTTTAAGTGCAAGTTTGTGCACAGAGGAGCCTACAAGTATGTGAGGGCAAGCATGCGTGCATGGTTGGGATTCAAGGCAGGTAATGAGAGAGAGGGAGTGACCCATTTAATATTGTTACCTAGTTTTGAAAATCTTGGGATTTTTAGGTGTTTTTACTCCAATGAAAAGTATAAGCCACACGTTTCACATTGATGTCACCGGTTCACCACTGAAAATCAACTTTGTTCTTTTTTGGTAGGCGGGGGTTACTGTTTAACATTTAGAAACTTTATAATGTTTGAACACTCTTTCTCCCCTGAGTAGTTTTGCATCCTAGGCATCAAAAATTCACTCTTTATGTAAGTAACAAGGCCGAGTTTAGATATAACCTCTAGGATGGATTTATAAAGGCAACTTTCCTCCCATCCCCTTAAAAAGAGGCAAACGGTATTATTGCAAATAACCTTTAAGATAATTAACTGACGATGCTGCAACTAGCATAAAATCTTCCTTCGGGCGACACCTCATTTAAGTGTTACTGGCACAAAGTGGAGACAGATTGTGCATCACCACTGCAATATTTACACAGCAGAAACCCACAGAGCAGGAAACGCGAGGCTCAGTGATGCACTAAATTACGAACAACCGTACTCCAGTGTTAATTTGCTTTCCATTCGATCCAAATCTCAGGTCCAGAAATTGGTACTAACACACAGACAACCTCCCACTCTTAATGACTAAACCGGAGGAGATTTTTGTACTCCCCCCCCCCAATTAAAATAACTTGAAATTTATTTCTTCTCTCCCCAAGAATCATTTGATCAAACTGTGTTTATTTCATTACAACTTGCTCTCATTTTGATCTAAAATTATTTTCATATGAATGCCGCATTGGGGTCTGTAGAGTAAAACTAAACAGACTTCTATTTTCTCAAAGGCTGCCAGTATAAGTTTATGAAAAGAATAAAATGGGAAACTTGGGAGCCAGTGAATGAAATATTTAGGAACGAGCAACAAATTTACCTTAAATGAATTTCTCACTGATGAATGATGCCCCGTCTAAGCCCACACAAATCCTCCTCCCCCAAATAGGAGTTTTTTTAGAACCACGCAAACAATATATATTTTTTCATTCTTCTCCACAGTATTTTAAACATGAGTTTCACCCACCGTTTCGGGACATTTTAACACATTTACCTTTCCTAATTGTTGATGTTCTTTAAAAGCAGCAATCAGTTCTTCAGCCCACTTAATTTTTTCAGCAGAAGGAGAAAACTGCTCCTGGACCACCGCAATTTGGTTCGGGTGTATCACCTGCTTACCTACGAGAAGATTAATAACACCGGAAGCACAAAACAACAAACAGATGTTCAAACAAAATGTCTCAGCCGCGCCAGGCTCCCGAATGCCTGCCTTACAGACTGTATGTAAAATAACTCATTCTGTTCAGAACTTTTTAAAAAGAAAATGACCACAATCAGGCAGGCCTTTCCAGAACACCACAGAAGAACAAATACAACAAAGGCAGTAATTGTGTTTTGGATGCTATAGAAATGTCACCTTAGTGCAGAAAATCTCTCATTTTTAGTTACAGGTGGATTGACCAGGCAGCTCACTGATTGACTGCTTTGGCTGGAACTTTAAAGGATAATGTCTGCAAATTAGAACAATTATTTTGAATTAAAGTAGAAAAAATTACATGTTAATTCTTTCCAATTCTGTAAGTTGTCTTTGGCTTTTTCTGTACCATTAATTCACCTTCCATGATTTCTTTTAAAAGCGGCCTGTCGGTTTTCATAGAGCTTACGGAAGCAGGTGTTATAACTACATTAATATCAAATGATGTCTTACAATAATACGTTTAATTTTTGTTCTTTCAGATGAATATGGTGCATCTTGTCTAACCACTAATAGAAAATTGGATTTCAATTAAAATATTTTATCCAGTATAGTAAAAAAGAAAGCAGAGTTGAACACTGAGGGTCTCTAGATTACCACATTTTTAAATGTTTAAATAAAAAAAATACAAAATGTCTTTCTAACAACAACAAAAAAAGCCCCAGATTTTCCCTTTCTGCTTATGGAATGAAGATTGGATATTTCTCCTTTATACAGATTATTAGACACTGCAGAAGAAATCTTATTTCTACAGCAATAGCTTTAAAAAAAACTTTAAGAACCTTAAATAAAAATATTACGTAAGAGTCACAGGATTCTATGAAATCATGCAGTCATTAAAACAAACAATTTAATAATCAGGGAAGAATGAAATCTAATCAGGTCATTAATAAAGTACAACATAATTTAATGTTGTAATAATGATGAGATTATATTTTATTATATGATAAAATTATAGACATATTTGTTTCTTTAAAAATGAATGTATGCTTAATGATAATTTACTCTGCCAAGTATATTTGCTGGCATATCAATTTGCTTTGCTTTTGAAATAGCTGTTTTAAGTACAAATTATATCCTTGATGTTTTATAAAAGTCCATTCCGGTTACGGTCATTATTCTGTCGAATAAGAAAAAGAACGAAGTTTCTAAGAAAAAAATTTTTTAGCATTTCATGAAAAAGAGTTTAAGTGAATAAATACAACAATATCTTGTCTTCAGAGTGGCTTAATTAAAACATCCTCACATTGTTGTTTCATTCTTATCTGAGAGCATACTAATAAAACATTAAAATCCTATATAAATTTCTGGGAACAAATAACATCAGTGATGACAAACGAGTTTTTTCAATATCAGATACTGAAATCATATTTAAGTAATCTAACAGTTGTTACAATGTGATCAATAAAGGATGTCAGTCTGGTCGTCATTGTGTACTAATTGTTGGTCCTGAATTTTATAATTTATGTACACAACTTACACTGTTGGGTAAAAAGCCAGATTTCATGGGAACTTCTTGGTACAGATACCATAAATTGAGAAGCAAAACTTAAACTATTTACAATGCTGTGAAACTAATGGAGGCTTTCAAGTAGCCATATTTTGGTAATGAGGCTAAATTTTAAGGTATGTGTTAAGTTTTAGAAATTTATGAACCTCCATATGTGAAGTTATCTTTCATTGATCTTCTATATCCCAACAACTGAATGGCAGACTTTAATGCCATGTGGGAGTGAAGCAAATATTTTATACAGAAGAGTTGTTATTGACAAGTTACTGAGAGGGTGCAAAATTGGAAGACATTAAAATTTATGACCATGAAATCCTTTTTACAGTACCACTTGATATATCGTGCTTTAAATCAATACCTGTCAAGTCTTTTAGGTAACTGTATGATGGTGTTATTTTTGTCTTCTACAAAAGACTGCAAAAAAGAAGAAAACCCATAGTGCTTCATATTTATAATCTTTCTTCTCAGCATGTAGTACTGGAATAACTGTGATGCCTAAGTCAGCTGTTAAAGCTTTATTCCAAGATTTATTTTTGGATTCTTTTTATAAAAATAATTCCTAAAGTTAATAGTCATTTATATAGCTAATGCATTGATTTAAAATCAATCTACATGGATTGTGGCCCTGTGAAACAATGATTACAGAAGAGAAACTGTAACCTGCTGTCTGAGGCATGGTTACGTGTCACAAAAGTACAACTCATTAAAAAAAAATCTAATTTTTTAAAGCCTGGAAAATTCTTATAGCATAGATCCTTATCAGTGTTATAGATAATACAATACTTCATTGAATTTTAAAACTTTCAGTCTTTTGCTTCAAATAGGGTACGCAGTTCTCTTTTCCTGCCCTCCCTCCTTCCTTCCCCTTTTCTTCCTTCTTTCCTTTTCTCCCTTTTTGTGCAAAGCTCAAAGTATGGCAATTACATGACAAATAATTAGGACAAACAGATCATGAGTGGTGTAAAATGCTCATTAAAGCATTCGTTGTTTTAAAATACTACCAATAATCTCCTATCTTATTATCAGACCAATCACCTTTTATTGGTGTATAGAAATAACGTTGGGACAAGAAAGACCTTTCTTTCTAAAAATTGCAAGATGGCTCTGAAGTTTAGCTTCCTACTTCCCTGACTTATTCCCTTGAATGTATAATGGGCACTGTACCCTCCCTACCTCCCCCTCCCTTCTACTTCCATTTTTTTGTGTGTGATTTAATACTCCCTGTTGTTGAGAAACAATGGTGCCAAGTCTGTAAGCTCCTCACACTGAGTTGGGCACAGTCTGGAAATTTAAATCTGATTTGAAATAACTTGTCTGCTACGATCGAATTAGGGACCAATTCAATTCAGTCCTCTCTCTTGGAGAAACTTGCAAACTCTCTTACAAGTTCTGGAGCAAACACTTACCCTAGAGGAAGCAGAGGACACCCAGGTTATCCTGAGTGATGATCAGAGAGGCCCCATCAATTCGGTGCTTTCTTTTTTTTTTTTTTTTAATTGTATTAGTGCCCATTTCAGAGTAACATCTGGCTGCTTGGCAGCCAATGCCACATAGTTTAGACCAACAACATCAGGGTCTATTAGACAGATTTCATGGAGTCTTTCTCCAACTTTTCCATTTGGGTCACATCCTAAGAGGTCATTGGAAAGAGGCAGGTGTCACAGGTACAGAGACAAGGACAATCAATGCCAGGAACTCTTTTCTTCTGGGTCACTATTAAATGTAGGGGCGATTCATTTATTAATAGTTCAGATGATTGAGAAATTCTCTATAACACATCTTATTCATTTAGCAGATTTGGGGGAATCACATTTTTAACTCTTTGTGTTAAAAACACCAACACATAATATTTGTTTTATTTAGACTGAAAGATCTCTGGTCAGGCACCTTGCCTATATTATGCACTCTGTCAAATGCAGAGTGTTGGCATTACTCTACTGCCACAGTTAAAGCAAATAATGATGCTCTTTTAAATAAAAAGTCCCCCTGAAACCCTAAAAAAATAAATAAAAACACAAATGCAAAGGTCAGGGCTTTATTTAATTCTCCTATAACACTAACACTGTTTCTTCAGTCTTTCCATTTTACTTTGGGTTAAATTATCATCCATTAAGGTATCTTTTATATTGAAGGTCATTTTATGAAATGTTTCAGTCACCTCTATGCAAACACATTTCGAAAACATTTACAAAAATAATAGCATGGATGCTGTCTCTCTTATTTTTGGGGGTGCATTTCTGATCACAATATTCTTAGAACTTGCAGCAGAAGAACAAATAATAATAAAAGAGATTATGGTGCTTTTTACCCACAGTTGTGTGTGTGTGTGTGTGTGCAACTGCAGACATGTTTGTGTATAGAATCCTATTGTGGTTTTTAAAAAAATAGATTCTTATTGCAAAAATACAATTTTCGGTTGCTTCCTGGGCTCCTGGGTATGAATGACTGGGCACACCAATCAACAGATATCTATCTGCCTGCGCTCCGGGACCGGATTTCAAGGACCCGCTGATCTTAATGCCAGCCAACGCCCGTAGGTGTCACCCGGTGCACAGACGCTCACTGGGTGGTGGAAGGGAAAGGAGGGACTTGAAGTGGCAGAAAAATAAAAAGCTGGTTATTAGTTAAAAAAAAAAAAAGAAAATATCACTAGATGTTTTTTCAGAAATAAATTAATATTTTGGATATTTGAGTACTTTTTTTTTCCTACCCATCAACTCAAATTCTTAAGGCAGTTCACTCAGAAACACTGCTTCTAATGGCCTTGCTCTTCCCCTCACATCAGCAAAAACTGCAGAAGAATTATTATTAAGAGGACAGAAAAAACTGGTAGGTATTATCAGGAGAAACTAAAATGAGTGCTTTGTTTTTTGACTTGCAGAGCCAAAGACAGATATTACCCTTTGTCTGGCAGGTTCTTGTTCTGGATAACTTTTTCATGTTTCAAACAGTGGGATAAGTATATGAGTCACCTGGCTACATTAAATACACCCAGTTCCTGGTTACATTTCTATTTTTCTGGAAAGTTTGCATAATCTAGATACTGCTTTTTAGGGTATTATCAAGAATCGTACCAGTAAATCCCATTGCAGCTCCTTCTCTCGACTGCCTGAGGAGCCCCTCTTCATCCCGGAAGTCGATGTACACCAGATCTATGGCCTGTAGACCGAAGGCCTTTGCTACAACAATAATCTTTTGTCGAGCGTAGAGGATATCTTGGGTTTCCTTGCTACTTGTTGCACCTGAAGTGTTGACAGAGAAAGCAGATGTTAACTTTGGAAACTGAACCTTGACCTAATATTACAAAAACTCAAGTGTGTAAAGACTTCTGTGTCTACCTGGGGATTGCACCCTAGGGAAAGGATGATGCGAATAAAAAAGAAGAGAGGGTTCTGCGTAGGCAGAGTTAACTCTCACTTGTGTCTCTTTATTGTGCAAAGCTCTTTTCAAGTAATTACTTGCACATGCATTAAGAGAAGGCCCCTCCCCTATCTCGCAAACTAGACACAAATGACTCAATAGGTCACAAAGGACTCCTGGTGTATTCTTTTCCTTCTTGCCATTGCTCAGAAAGTGTCACTCCAAAAAAAAAAAAAAGAAAGAAAGTGTCACTCCAAAGTCAGCACTATACAAGGTGGCCAAATAGCTGTGCGTGGAAATAGTTAACTCCCTTCGCTGAGCACAGAATTCGGGTACTGTGGCTGCAATGCTGTGTCATAACCGAGGTTCTGAGCCAAACACAGCAGCTTTGGGGTGTGGATGGGGAACTGGGGGAAACGAAAGGACACTGGTTTTGAGGGAGGCAGTGTCCACTGAGCTGTTGTACACACAAAAGTCTCCTGGAAAGAGTGGTATTAAAGTAAGTCCCTTTCTTTCCCCCCAGGAAGGGGGACGAAGTGTCACTGTTTATATCTGGACCATGACACTGCTTAGGGAATGCTCCAGTTTTCAGGTCACTGGGACTGGGGTTTTGAAAATGCTTTGTGGCTGAGGCCCCTTTGCTAGACACACTCACAGCCTCTAGTGATACATCTACCCAGACCAAAGACAGTGTGCCCAGGGGAGGAGGAAGATCAGTGAAAACCAGCATACTATCTCAATAAATATTTTATAATAAAGGAGCTCAGAAATATATTTTAGGGTGGATTTGAGATCTACGTTAAATATTTACATACTACATTCAGTGTAGAAAATGATTCATTAAAGCAATGTGAAATTGCCTTAAATTTGTGTTACAAGTCTAGACAGCCCTCAGACTAATGGGAAAACAGCATGTTTAAACAACAGAGAAGTTGTTCACATAATGTACTTATTATGAAAAATAAGTAGACGTCATATAGACCTGAACACGTCTGAGGCTACGACAAGCTTTTTATTAGTTATTTTATAAATGAATGGAAGTGTTGATGTAGGGTTCTGGAAGCAGGACAGCTATGAGGTGCCCTAAATTATCCGGAAGTGTTGCCCATGGTCATGGTTGGCAAATTGATGTTGCCATGTAAATGCCCATTCTTGAAGGGGCAAAGGAAAAATATATACACATAAACACAGCAGGAATGAGAGGAGAAACATGTCTTTGACACCTATGCTGGCTCGAAAGTCTTCTCCTCCAAAAACTACAGCATCTAGAAAAAGACCCACTTGAGGCCCGTTCTTTACTGCTTCTTCACACACTGCCTGTAAAAGAACAGAACAGAACCATACACACACACATTAGAGAGAAGCAGCATGGTATATTTCAGAAACAGAAAGATGCAACTCCTAACACCGTTTGGCTGAAAGCTATCCTGAAAATGCAGCCCCAATTCACCCCTTTCAAAAGTACTTAATATTGTCCAATGTAAGTTATGTTGCATATATTTGCTTTGCTTAATGGATTATATTAATATAGTTGTAAATATGTTATTAATATTGATATAATGTTCACATTTTAGTTCATCCAATCTTTAGAGAAACTTTCAAGTTCACTCATTTTGATGGTACTAGAAGTTACTTCTGTTTCTTCCAAAATTTGTTTCTGCTTTAGGAGACCTTCCAACAATGAACATAAAGGCGCAGGAGAAAAGGAAAGAATTTAAAAATCAAACTAATTGGATTATTTGCACTGGGATCAAGATTTCTCAGTAAATGGTCTCAGGATTAAAAACAAACAATACAGAACTCTACAACTCCAGAAGAGAAAATAAAAACGCAATAAGTCATCCAAGATGTATTAATAAGCATGGACATTTCTTGGTGAAAATAAAGATGAATAGCGGTCATCTTAGACACAACTGTGACTCTGGAAAGGTGGAGAGTCAGCATGCTAATATATGTGGGTGGGGAAGACATGAGGAACGGGTGAGAACACTGTTGATCAATTTCAGGGGCTGTGAGCGCTTCTAAGTATATTATGAATAAAATGGCAAGTCAGTGCTTCAAATGAAATCACTGTATGAATCTAGCTGCGTCTAGGAAATATGCATCGATTATATTCTCAGAATTCTAGGGCAGGCTGGAAGAACTTGTGGTTCCTGGTGTAAACGTGCTGATGCAGCTCCCCAAGCGTCTGCACTGTGCCCCTCCTGCACGGGCCAGCAGGTCTCCAAGTTTCCTCTCCGAGCACTGGTTCACATATTATCTCCCCAGTACAGCTGGACTTTCTCTTTTTGTTTTTAGGTATTTCCCCTCTCCTGCCCTCTGAGATGGGGTGCTACAGTGATGTTTACAGGTCAGATGGAATGTGAATGAAGCATATTTTGGATAACAACTTAGATGGCCACTGATCAACAGGAAGAAACAAGCTGGCTATGAATTTGTTAAGGCACATAGTTCAATGCGATCATACAATGGTGAAAAAGCTTGTATGTACATTAGGAAGTATTTTACGTTCTAATGTGGCAAGTTAAAATAACATAGAACAAATTAGTATGTACACTAACTCAAAAACAGTAATCTAGGCTATTAGACATTATAGTTAATGTTGCTACAAACAGGCCTGAAAATTTCCCAGTAGATGGCAATTGTCACAAAAGAATAATTGAAAGTTAATTCATAAGGGTGACATATGTTCATGTACACTTACTCTATAAATGAAATAATTCACAGCAAAAATTTACAGTGATTAATTAAAATTAATGCCAGGGATATATAAATGTTTCATTTAAATATTTAGGACTAGGAAGTTTTTTCTTGCTACTTAGCCAGTTTCTTTGTTTTCTAAGATGCTCACAACCTGGTTTTTGGTTGTTACAGATAACACATGGTGCTCAAGGTTTACTGTGCTTTATAAATCTTTCTAGAAAAATATTTTAAGCAGATGTCAAGACTGAAAACCAAAGTTCTTTTCAGGTAATAAATAAAATACTGACTTATTAGCCACATTATGGATTTCTTACCTTAAAATTGAGCAAACCCATTGCAGTTTCCACAAAAGGGATTAAATTCATAGGTTGTTCAAGTTTTCGGTCTTTTAAGTAGAATGAAAATTTGTCTGTAAACTAAAATAAAAACAGTCATAGGTGACTAGTGGGGGCAAAAATGTACAATCATTTAACTCTAGAATAGAAGTAGTATTTAAGTCTTTGACCTGAGGAGGTAATACATAAAAGAATTTTAAAGAAGAAAAAAACAGAGGAAAGACTAAGGAAAAAAGGTAATAAAGTTTCCACCAAATGAAATAGTAAAACCCCAAACAGTATCATTTTTTTTTCCTGAAGGAACAATTTGAGGCCTAGGAGTTAGAGACAGAAGGAGAGATTCTTGAGTTTAAATACTTTCCTTGAAAACATATTTACTTAAGACCCCTCGCCTCCATTTCGTTCAGTGCAAGTGGCAGGCCCCTAAAACAATGAAGGCTCGCTCTACCTGCCATTCTGGTTTCGTTTCCGACCCAGAAGGACATCAATGTGACTGTTCAGCAGCCTTCTACGTGGAATCCATATTATTCATTATAGCGACATTACCCTTTGTTCTGAGGTTTTTCTCCATAATTTTTTAGCTTACCTAGGAAGACCTTAAAAAGGAAGTTTAATTCTTTGAAGACCAAAGCTCGCCAATTTTTTCCATGAGACCAGTTCACAGCTAGCTCTGTGCTGTCAGTGGGGTAGCCCAAATTCCAAAATCTATCATCTGGAAACATACAAAAGCTCTCACACAGATCTCCCCCCACCCCTTTCAAAGGGGAAAAAAAAACCCCACCACACTCTAAATTGTAAATCTATTATGTCCATCTAGATCTAATAAGATGTGGGGAGATAAAAACACACACATACACACACACACACACACAGGTACGATAAAGATATTTTTGTAAATAAAGATAAAAACATATATATCCATTTTAAATTTAAGGAATATTCAGCCACTAATGGATATCAAAGGAAAAGGGAATTTTAATCATCTCTCCATTCAGTCTCAGTTGGGTAAATCATATCTAAGAGATTTGCATAAATATAAACCATCAAAGACTTTTCATCTTCAAAGGGGGTTTCAAGACCCTATAAGCTTTGTACTGTAATCATCGCAGGTCACCGCCCTGCAGGAACAGGGCTGCTATGGCAACATAAAAAAACTAATGCTTAAGGCTTAGCATAATATTCCGACTAATAGAAAGGAAACTCATTTTAAAAGCTGGCAGCCTATTTACCAGAAGCAGGATTAGAGGTGTTATTTCCCCTTTTAGCTGCCCCCTCCTTGCCTATGCAGCGTCCCTCCCCACCACAACCACCAAAAAAAATCTAATCACTGGGATCTTTAAAAAGCTTTTGAGCAATTTGCAGTAACTTTACAATTAGGCTAAAATAAATCACAGCTTTCAGTAATGAAGAATTATTCCCAGTTGCACCCACTGCCCCTCCCTTCCTCGACACCATCATCATCACCTCCTTAGCAACTTTACAAGGGAAGGAATAACTCAACCAAAATAGCAAGGAGGAAGCGAAGGCTACAATTTCAGGGGACAAACATATAGTATTCCACGAAAATGGAAAGAAAACATAATTTATGTCACATTGAAGCTAGAAAATGGGTGATAAAATATTAGTGGCTTTGGGGTTACCTGTGCGGCCAAAAAAAAATTTTTTTTCTTGTTAAAAACAAAACCAAACCTTGAAACGTCACTTGTCCCATTCTTGGTGATAATAGTTATAACTACAAAACCCGTAAAAAACTGGGTAAATCTTTTACAACCCCTTCCCTGGTTCCTAGTGAGAAAATTCTCTAATGCCTTTTGTTTTTAAGCCAGGAGGGGCATTTAAAAATTAAATATTCTAGCCCATCCTCCTCCTCCTCCTCCTCCTCCCCTTCTTTCTTAAAAAATTGCATTAAGTACTAACACAAAAGGTAACTAGTGGAGAAGTTTCAATTAATTTTTTCAAAAGGAGACGATTAAATGTTTCCGGCCTGGTAAAGTGTTCATTTCAGCGAGGTGGAGGGGACTGGGGGGGTTGTGTCGGGGGAGGGAAAGAAGGGGGACGATCACAAAGAGATTGGGGAGGAGATGAAGTAGCCGGGCTCAGCAATTCTTTCAATTCCAGTGCACACCCAATAGTGTGCTGGAAGAATGCACCCCGTTCGGGATTTGTGGGAGAATTGTCCCACCACAAAGGAGGCAGAGTCACGCTTGTTATAGTCCAATAAGCCGTGCCAGTCAAACAAGAACCCACACTAGCGACAAAAGGCCAGTAAGAGATTCTCACACAAAAGAAAACAAGGAAGCCCATCTTTCAGTTGTGCATCAGGCTCTGGGTTTTATGCTTCACATAAATACAAACGGAGAGCAAAAAATAAACAGCCCCAAAGACTTCTGTTAACTAGAAATCCTATTTAGATTTCGGTACTTTCCTCACAAGCCAGGGATTTAAAACAGCGAACAGAGGCTGTGGCCGAAGGCCGGGGTGAGCCCTCCCCTCTCAAATGAGGGGTAATAACAGTGATAAATAGGCATTAACTCAGAATCCAAAAGGGAACAGTGACTTCAGATTCCATTTCAATCAACCTAGGACACGTCCTCCAGTCAGACCTGGAGGATGTGAACCTCCTCTCACCAGCACCTCCCAGCTGCTGGGGGGTGACCTGGCCCAGGAGAACTCTAGTTTGGAAAGTAAACGGGGGCCCTTGAATGGAGGTCTTCAAGAAGACGCCACGTGGAACTGTCCAACAGAAAAATAATGGCAGCTGTGTATGTCATTCTAAACTTTGCAGTAGCTGCATTAAAAGAAAAGGATGAAACACATGAGTTTCATTTTAATAAGAGGTTTATTCACCCCAGTGTGTCTGAAATATTATCATTTCAACATGTTATCGACATTAAAAATTATTGAGATGATTTACATTCTCTTTTTTGCAGGGGGGTGGTTGTGTGGGGAGGGTGCTGTGAGGTCTTCGAAGTCCCGGGTGTATTTTACATTTACAGCACACCTCAGTCTGGACTGGCCACACTTCAAGTGCTTCTACCCACGTGTGGCAGGCAGCCACGGCACTAGAAAGCACAAAGCTGACACAGCTATGAGGGCTGAAAAGGTGAGCTGTGTCTGGGTGTCATGTCTAAGACTCAGTTGTAGCCACCACCTTAGAGGTCACCTCGGACATGGCATCAAAAAGCTGTCCACACGCCCTTACCACGCCTCCAGCATCTGGGTGCCATGGGCACCCCCCCTGCCCACGACTGGCACAATGGAACCACCCTATATTCAGCAGGGATCTGCAGCATCACAGTGACCCCTAAATAAAGTCTAGCCCCACCCAACCCCCCAACCCAGGTCCTGCTTTAACAATGAAAACAATCATAGTATAATTAGGCCCATTTCAAAGTTTTCTTAAGTAATTTGACATGCCAGGGTTTTATTGGCTGAAAAGTCTGTCATGAAACAAACACACCTGTCAGCAATTTAAAAAGGATGAACTAGGGAACTGTTCAGGAAATAATATCTGTGCTAATTAAAACCACTAGTTAAAAGCTTCCTGTCTCTTCCTCCAGTTGCCCTAAGGAGTGACCTTTTCCTCTCCTCCTTTAGGTTCATTTTTTTCCTTTGCAGTTAATGTGCTTTCGCCATCCACGATGACTTCAAATCAATCTGCCTAAGAGCCATGCACATCTCTACTCTTCCAGGTGGAGGGGTAGGGCCTAGCTGTCTCTAGTCCCAGGTAAGCTGGTTCCCAGGGTTGCTCTAGAGGAAGCTGTTCTGTCTGAACCACATATCTGTGCAGGCAGCAGAAGCATCATTTCAAGTGTAGAGCGTTTCCTGTTGAACACTTAGGGCAAAGCCAGGTTCTCCTTGGATGCGGGATATGGTCTTTTTGGTTCCTTTTTCTCGGTTCCATTCTCCTCTGCTCTGTGTATGCATTTTCAAAACCTGAAGCATCCAAACCCTTCCTTTCTGCTACTCCTTCTTAGCCGCTCCCCAGTCTTTAATTAAAGCAAAGTATATGAGCTACTCACCCAGTGGATTTCTTCAGGACCTTCGACCTTCGGGAGCATGAGGCTGGAAGGAAGGACCCGAGACTGCAGGATGGCCTCCAGGTCTTCTTCAGCCAGACCACTGGACACCGAGTTGATCCTCACACACTTTTCAGTTGGGCCCAGGTCAAAGTCTTCAAGAGTTTTTACTATTCTCAATCTAGCTTCATCCTATAAGTGTAGATAAAATGTATCTCCTTAGCTTATGTGCCATTGAGGGGAAACACAATCAAACCATCCATGAAATTCTTATGTGGGTTGAGAGTCTGAGCACCATTACAGTGCCTACTATAGCCACCAAGTAAATGATGTTTGAAATGACGGGCAAGTGATTGATTTCCAGACTTTATTAAAGTTGACTATAGCAGAGATGAGAGCCATTGTCATGCATGCTGGCAAAACTCTAAATATTTAACAGTAGGCTCATCTTGCTCATTAGGGCTTCCCTGGCGGCTCAGCGGTAAAGAAACTGCCTGCAAAACAGAAGACGCAGGAGACGTAGGTTCGATCTCTAGGTCAAGAAGATCCTACCTGGAGGCGGGCATGGCAACCTACTCTAGTATTCTTGCTGGGGAAATTCCATGAACAGAGGAGCCTGGCGATCTATGGTCCATGGGGTCCCGAAGAGTTGGACATGACTGAAGTGACTGAGCCTGTACGCAGGCACTTGCTCATTAGCATTACTTTTCCACTGGAAAGATAAAATAATTACTAGGTCACATTTATTGAGCATTTACTAAGCACTAGGCATGGTACTAAGTGCTCTACCTGCATTTTCTTATTTAATAAATACAAGAAACTAGATAACTTATGGACAAATGGTAGTCTTGACTGCTAGCACATTCACATTAGGGAAAAAATAAGGTTTTGTTTTTCTCTATCTACAGGCTTAATGCTTTTTATTTACTTAAAAATTATTTTGCAACTGTGTTGAATCTTGACATTCAATTAGGAAGGTGCTCACAGGAAAATGACACTCCCCGCTACAAAAAAGCTCCAACTTCTTCACATGGAAGGCAATAATATCACCAAGAAGAAATCCCTTCATGACGCGGGAGACAAATACATTTTTCCCCCCTTTGATTTGACAGGCTTTGCTCCACAGCTAAGTAAAGCTGAAAGGTTGAAAATCTGCTTCAGTATTTGAATTGTCCCCAGAAAAACTGTACGAAATTAAACATGTTATTTACTGACTTTGAGTTGGGGGTGATGAAGGTGGGGAAGGGGGTGGGGAGAGAGGAGTGCATTGAGGGTGTCGGGGCTGAAATCAAGAGGAAGAAAGCACTTGGGGTCATTACTTCCTGCCAATTTCAGTTTCAAAAACAAATTCCTCCCACTTGCCAACAGCCCTCAGCAAATTCTCATTGTCAGAATGAACACTTATCAAAAGTAGTTTCATTTGAGAAGGGTTTTTATGATACTAATAAAACTTTAAAGCTTCTCAACTGCTGATGAATGTAGCTTGGGGAAAAAAAAGTCTTAACAATATACGGCCATTTGAACAGCCATAGTTATCTAGGAAAATCACAAACCAAAGCGGAGAGAAAAAAACAAGTATTTGAGCCAATACTGAGTCAAAGTCCATTCAAGACGACCAGCCAGGACAGTAGATTTAAACCAGACGGATGTAGGTCTGAGACTGGGTGGAAGCAGGGAAGACCTCCAAACGTGGTCTGAGTTAAACAGCGTGAGGAAACGCTTAGGGTTGTCAGCTCAGAAGCAGAGTCCAAGGGAGCAGTTTAAGATGGCTCCGTGCAGTCCTGATTTACTGAGCTCTGACTGCTAATAATTAGGCCGAGCTTAGACGAGAGCTCGTACTAGCTACTGTGGGGGAGGATGCAGCCACGCAGCCACGGTGGCTGGGCTCCACCACGCTGTGGGCTGTTCTGCAGGGACAGAATGTTCCCACTTGCTCTACTGTGCCCTCTTGCTACAATCACTGAATAAGAAAACCCTGATGGTGAAGAGCAGAAGTCAACTCACTAGGATGGTTCCCAGGCTGTCTATGACTGTCGGGAGAAATGATGCCTGCGTGTATTTAGATCCACGGCCTCAGAGAACCCAAGATGTGCTAATGCTCCATGAAGCCTGGTGCAGCTGTAGAACTCAGGGTGGCTCCAGCTCAGAAACGTTTCAACTTCCAGGTTTTCCAAGGGCAGGTTGGGTGTGGAAAGGGTCTCCTGAGACAGAGTGAATGGAAAATGGAAGGGAACTAACCAGATTGTTTAGGCTGTAGTGCGTTTCATTTATTTGTTTATCGCTGTTTTTTTTTTAACTTTTTATTTTGTATCAGGCTATAGCTGATTAACAAACACTGTTGTGATAGTTTCAGGTGAATTGCACTTGGACTCAGCTGTATGTATACGTTTGATCCATTCTCCCGCAAACTCCCCTCCCATCCAGCCTGCCACATAACAGTGAGCAGAGTTCCCTGTGCTGTACAGCAGGTCCCTGTTGGTGATTCATTTCAAATATAGCGCTGTGTACATGTCCATCCCAAACTCCCTAACTATCCCTTCCCCCTTTCCTTCCTTCCGGCAACCATAAATTCAGTCTCTAAGTCTGTGAGTTTCTTTCTGTTTTGTAAGTTCATTTGTATCGTTGCTTTTCAGATTTCACATGGACCTAGAGAGTGTCATACTGAGTGAAGTGAATCAGACAGAGAGGGAGAAACATCACACGAAGTGCCAATCTGAATCATCACTGCCATCCTCCCAGTTTAATCTGCACGTGTAAGATCCCCGGCAACATCCGCTTCCTAAATCGTTACTGTTGGGGTCAAACAAAATCTGACCTCTAAGCTGTTCAGTCGTTTCACTTGGATTTGAAGGGGACTGTTTGTTCAAAGCTCATGTTCTAAACCTGTCTGTGATTTTTATCTAAAGTCAGATTGCCATGGTTTCAGCACATTCTGGTTTACTTAGTAAAATTCGGCCCTTGTGAAATTGGCTGCAAATGAAGTACCCCATTCCAATTTTAGGCATAATCTGATTAGTACTTTTCATGCTATAATAATGAGCAGTGAATACTCAGCATTTTATTAAACTCTTTCCCCCCCCCTCCCTTTCTGGCTCAGAATTCAAACCAAGCTCTTTCCAGTTCATCATTCTATACCTTTCCAAAAAAAGATGCTCGCTTTGGAGGTATTTTGCCACACAACACCCTTATTAACAGGCTGTTGCTTGTGACAATTTACATAAACCAAGTGTGCATCCCTCTGCTATGTATCCTAAAATATCCAACAACTTCCCTGAATTTACACCAACCAACAAGCATGTGGATTTTTTTTTCTTTTTGGTATTTTAATGGTGAAATATGTTACTGTGCTAGCAAACACACCCATGCCATCTGTTGGGTGAGAGGAAGGCAGTTTCTAGGAACAATTAGGTTTAGCTCTGGGTGTTTAGCTAGAGAGAGCCACAGTCCAGCAGTTGTGAAAAGAAGGAAATTCTGTCCGCGCTATTCTCTCTCCCTTTCTCTCCAATGCAGACCTTACCTCTTGCTACCGGCTCTCTTACAGCTCTTTCATCTCCATCACCTCACTCCCTTTACGCTTTCATCCTCTTTCCCTCTCTTTCTCCTGTTTGGCCCTGACCATCCTTCCAAGTTCCATCTCATTAGGGGGATTAGTAAGTCTTGGCCTGGCAGACACCACCTTCTCGAAAGGGCTATATGGATGATCTGCTGAGGTTACTGGGAGGTAAGTGGTCCCTGGAGAAAGGAAGAAAAGGAAATGGAGGCAAAAAGAGGCCACTAAGAAATGAAATTTTTGGCAGGCTGGGGGCCTGGGGGCAAGGGTGGAGGGGTCTTACATTCTGGTAACAAAACAGGTCTTCCAAAATAAGGTTTAGTAGGAGCTGCATTCTAAATGTGTGAACACTGCAGCACGGCCTTGGCCAGCATTTCTCAATGTAGGATAAACTTGTCCTTCTAAGTCCTGACAATCTGAAAAGAGGGAGTAATGAATTTAAGGCCTTGCTCAACAATTACATTAGGTTTTTGCAGAGACTTAATTAGCATTGTGTGTTTGGAGTAGGTCTGATTCCAGAGGTAGGGTCTGCAAAGGTCACAGAGCAAGTTGGCACAGGTCAGAATGTTTGCAGGCCCCGGGTCTAAAAGGTGATGTTACCAAAGTTCCCACATTGCAATCGATATTTCGTGCCATGGGCTGCTCAGTGCAGTGGACCAGGGGCTAATAAACTCGTCCTTATACATAAGCCACCAGATTATGTGACTCTGTCTGGGCCGGGAACCAAGGCGTGCTATGATTTCAGAGACCGGGTTCTTATCACCTGGGGAAGAGAGACACGCTCTGCTGACGTAAGAAAGTGAATAAATCAACCATCCCCGAAACCTGCAGACTCCAAAATGAAAGGAGAAAATATGCGTGCAGTTGGTTCACTTGGCACCCATTAGAGCTAATAACTAATCATCCTCGCAAGTTTTGAGCTCAGAATGATCAAATCTGCAAAGAAAACAACATCCGTCCACTTTTACACTCCAGTGGAAGAGGTGGTCCCTCGCGGCGGGGTGGCACAGTCTCGCCATCTGGAGAATAAATCGAGTGTGAAGTACAGTATAGTTTGGGACCAAGCTCCGTGGCGGCGGCTCAGCAGTCAGTTCATTAGTTCCAAACTTGCAGGGATTAGAGCGGCGTCACTTTTACTCGGATAGGAAGAGACAGACAGGACCCGAGATGCAAGGAGGATGGTGACAACCAGGAGGAGCCCCTTGGGCTTATTTATAAAACTACAAAGTATAAACATACCCAAATAAGTGTCTTAAATAATAGCATTATCACAGTTTCATAACATCTGAATTAGCACCTTTTTCTTCTCCTACCCGCCCTCCACCACCCCTTGAACCTTTTATGTTAACCTATAGTTTGTTTTTAGAGGAAATCGCCAAGACAACCCTGAATGCAACAGGAACAGAGGGAAAAGCCATGTGGTCGAAAGGAGATTTGGGAATTAAGAAATAATAAGGGTTCCCAGCTCCAGAGAGATGCTTAATCTGTGCAAATTTTTTAAATGAGCAATTAATATTCTTATCCTACAAAAGGCAAATCACCACACCACATACCCAGAAACACTAGTGAATTGTCTTTTCTGAATTTGTCCAGTTCACCTCACTTCCATTTTATCTAATTCATCAAATGATGTCATAAGCATGGACTGGAACGAATTTGGGGCAGAAGGCCTTGATATCAGCATCTATACGAAATGATTTTTTGGAAAATTTTGAGATTGGTTGGTTTAAAATAAAAGGTTCTGACGCAGTGTTCCATTTAAGGACTCCTTTTCCGTGTAAGTTCTTTTTAAACATTAATATTAAAAAACAGAAGTGCCTGTGACATAAGCAAGTCATCATTAGTAAATTATTGTATTTTTCTGGTAAATATATCATAATCACAGAGACTGTTGTAGTGACTATATTAGAAAAAAGGACAAATTTTCGTTGATTACTGCAACCTGGTAGTGTTTCTTCGGGTAAGGTGATACTGTTGAATTTTCTGGCCCATTGTTTTTCCTACATGGAAAAAAATCTTGGTTTACCCAGGTTTTTTTGTTTTGTTTTGAGCTGAACCATGCAGCATGTGGGATCTTAGTTCCCTGAACAGGGGTTGAACTCATGCCCCCTGAAATGGAAGCACAAAATCTTAACCACTGGACTGCCAGGGAAATCCCATGGTTTGTCTATTTTCAAAAAAAAAAAAAAAAAATCTATAGCAATACTGAACATACTATAAGTTCCCTGGCACAACAGGGAAGCCTGGTGTGCTGCAGTCCACAGGATCTTGAAGAGTCGGACATGACTGAGTGACTGGACTGAACTGAAATGGCTTAAAATTTCATTCACTGATAACACCAAAAGCACAGGTAACAAAAGAAAAAATAAACAAATTGAACTTTATGAAATTTTTTAGATATTATACATCAACAGAATAAAATCAATATTAACAGAATAAAGACACTATCAATAGAATAAAAAGGCAACCCAGAGAATGGGAGAAGATATTTACAAATTATATATCTGATAAAGGAATACATATTCAGAACATATATGGAACTCCTAAAACTCAACATCAAAAAAAAACCGAACAAGTCAATTCAAAAATAGGCAAAGGATTTGAACAGACATTTCTCCTAAGATGTACAAATGGCCAATAAGCACATGAAAAGATGGTCCATATCATTAATCATTCAGTTCAGTTCAGTTTGGTCACTCAGTCGTGTCCGACTCTGCGACCCCATGAATCGCAGCATGCCAGGCCTACCTGTCCGTCACCAACTCCTGGAGTCTACCCAAAACTATGTCCATTGAGTCAGTGATGCCATCCAGCCATCTCATCCTCTGTCGTCCCCTTCTTCTCCTGCCCCCAATCCCTCCCAGCATCAGGGTCTTTTCCAGGGAGCCAACTCTTCGTATGAGGTGGCCAAAGTATTGGAGTTTCAGCTTTAGCATCAGTCCTTCCAATGAACACCCAGGACTGATCTCCTTTAGAATGGACTGGTTGGATCTCCTTGCAGTCCAAGGGACTCTCAAGAGTCTTCTCCAACACCACAGTTATTAATCTTTTTTTTTTTTTGGAAAGTCACTCAGTCGTGTCTGACTCTTTGCGACCCCATGGACTATACTGTCCATGGAATTCTCCAAGCCAGAATACTAGAGTAGGTAGCCTTTCCCTTCTCCAGGGGATCTTCCCAACCCAGGGATCGAACCCAGGTCTCCTGCATTGCAGGTGGATTTTTTACCAGCTGAGCCACAAGGGAAGCCCTACTAATCATTAGGGAAATGCAGGTTAAAACTACACTGAGGTATCACTTCATACCCATTAGGATGGCTACTGTCAAAAAACCCCCAGAAAAACACAAGTATTGGGGAGGATGCAGAGAAATTGGAACTCTAGTGTACTATTGGTAGAAGTATAAAATGGTACAGCTGTTCCAGAAACTAATATGGCAGTTACTATAAAAATTAAAAATAGAATTAACGTACGATGCAATAATCTCACTTCCAGGTATACACCCCAAAGCACTGAAAGCAGATCTCCAAGAAATTACTTGTACATCCATTTTTATAGCAGTATTATTCACAAGAGTTAAAATGTGGAAGCAACCCAAGAGTCCACTGCCAGAAGAATGTGTGTTACTCGCTCAGTCGTGTCCGGCTCTTTTTGACCCTGTGGACTGTAGCCCGCCAGGCTTCTCTGTCCATGGCATTCTCCTGGCAAGAATACTGGAGTGGGTTGCCATTTTCTTCTCCAGGGGATCTTCCTGACCCAGGGATAGAACTCGGGTCTCCCACATTGTGGGCAGATTCTTTACTGTCTGAGCCACTGGGTACTCGGACAGAAGAATGGACAAGCGAAATGTGTTAAATACATACAATGTAATGTTATTCAATTTTATACAGGAAGGAAATTCTGACACATGATACAAGATGGATAAACCCCGAAGACACTGAGTTAAGTGAAATAAGCCAGTTACAAAAGGACAACAATGTGAATGTACTTAATAATCACTTAATGGTACACTTAAAAATGGCTATGATAGGGCTTCCCTGGTGGTCCAATGGTTAGGAGCCTGCCTGTCAGTGCAGGGAACACGGGTTCAATCCCTGGTCCGGGAAGATCCCAGGTGCCACGAGACAATGAAACCTGTGAGCCCCAGGGCCTGGGCTCCAAAACAGAAGCCACCACAATGAGAATCCGGTACACCGCAACTAGCAAGTAGGCCTCACCCACTGCAACTAGAGAAAGCCCTCATCCAGCAACAAAGACTAGCACAGCCAATAAATAAATAAATAAATATTTTCTAAAAAGAAACACATGGTTTAAAAAATGAGTATGATCGTAAATTCTAAGTGATGTGTACTTTATCACAATAAAAAAAAATGAGGAAAATGTTCATTTACTGATTTCATCCCCCAAGTTATTACATTCTAGGCACTCTGCTCTGAAACTGTAGATTTTGGTACAGCAAAGTTTCTGATGTGTTTATTATGAGAGATTCTTAAAAACACAGGTTTATTAAAATACCAAATCAGCTTCCATTCAAAGGACTGAAAAGGCTCAGGATGTGTATGAGGGCGTACTTTGGCATACAAGTAGCTCTTTAGGTCTCTGTTTTTAATTCTTCTGGGTACATACCTAGGAGTTGAATTGCTGGACCATTTAGTAATTTTATATTTAACTTTTTGAGGAACTGCCGAACTGTTTTCTATAGTGGTGTACATTTTACATTCTTATCAGCAATGTAGCAGAGTTCCAAATTTTTCCACACCCTTGCCAACAATTATTTTTCATTTTATTTGTTTTTGATAATGTGGTGGGTGTGATATCTCACTGTGGTTTTGATTTGCATTTCTCGAATGATTAATGATACTGAGCATCTTTTAATGTGTTTACTGGCCATCAGTACACGGATCTCCCTTGACTTATGATGGAGTCGTGTCCCGATAAACCCACTGCAAGCTGAAAGTATTATCACTTGAAAATGCATTTAATACACCTAACCTACTGAATATCAAAGGTCAGCCTAGCCTGCCTTAAATGTGCTCCGAACACTTAAATTAGCCTACAATGGGGCAAAACCATCTAAACATGAATACCTCATGTAATTTACTGACCACAGTCCTTAAAGTGAAAAAACTGAATGGTTTTCCGGGTAGAGAAGGGCTGCAAGTATATCGACTGTCGACCTCAAGACCACTTTGCTGACGGGGAGCTGTGCTTCACTGTCGCTGCCCAGGATCACCAGAGAAGATCAGATCATGTAACACTTGACCAGGGGAAGATCAAAGTTCAATATTCAGACTATGGTTTTCATTGAATGTGTATTGCTTTCCCACCAGGTGGACCACTGTAAGTCAAGTACCATCTATACTTTCTTTGTAGAAAAATCTATTCTAGTGTTAAATTTTTAAAAATGCGTTGTCTTTTGGTCGTTGGATTATAAATGTTCTTTATATATCCTAGATAGTAAATCCATATCAGATATCTATGATTCACAAATATTTTCTCCCCTTCTGTAAGCTGTCATTTCACTTTCCTGATGGTGTCTTATAATGCACAAAAGTTAATTTTGCTGAAGTCCAATTCATCTATTTTATTCTTTGGTAGCTTGTGCTTCCGTGATCATTTTGTGATCATTGCCTAATCCAAGGTTACGGAGATTTACACCTATGTCTTCTTCTAATAGTCTTACAGTTTTTACTTTAACATTTAGTCTTGATATAATTTCAGTCAACACATTTGTATTCAGTGTGAGGTAGGGAGGCTTGTGATAGTTTTTATTTCATGGTTTCGGTCCTCATCGCTCAATAAAATACAATGAAAAGTCCCTGGAAAGAGAAAATTCAGGTGGAAAGAAGGGGCTTACTCCCCTGGGACTCTTCACTCAGCTCTGCCCTTGCCCCTGACTGGAGAGTGGCTGGTGTTTAGCCCTCCCGCTCCCAAGGCCCTGTCCATTCCACATCACCATCCTGCTAGCTCTTCCTCTTCCACTTTGCCATTTCCCCACCTGATAGCTCAGTTGGTAAAGAATCTGCCTGCAATGTGGGAGACCCCGGTTCCAGTCGTGGGTCAGGAAGAGGGATTCCTGGTTCAATCCCTGGGTTGGGAAGACCCCCTGGAGAAGGGAAAGGCTACCCACTCGAGTATTCTGGCCTGGAGAATTCCACGGACTGTATAGTCCATGGGGTCGCAAAGAGTCGGACACGACTGAGTGACTCTCACTTTCACTTCACTTTCACTTTCCCCCACCTGCTCCGAGTGGATTTTCCTCAACTCTACATGACAGGCCTTGTGTGTGTGTGTGTGTGTGTGTGTGTGTGTGTGTGTGTGTTTCTGAGGACCTTGCCAGACTGTCCCATGAGCCTCTGAGGGACCTCAAACCCACACCCATAGGGAAATGTCGAGCTAGTCCTGAGAAGGTGTCCTGCATGGGCAGACCTGTGTTTTTAACGTTTCTTGTTAACTCTGTGATTTAATAGTGAGGCTTTGAGGTACACTTTGCACACAACACTCTGAAAAGACAAAGTATTTGCTTACTAAAGGCTGGCATAGCCTTTCTCAATGTCAAAAACAACAACCACACTCATGTGACTGGAGCTCTGGAGTCTGCAAGTTCACGGCTCTCTCTTCACTCATGACTTTGTTCTCGCTCACTGCTTGTTCTTAGCTTTAGAAAGGCCGTGGTATTTCTGTGTTCCAGCTGTGCAGCAGGGCACAGGGGGCCATGAGATTTGTTCCAAGGGCACTATCAGAGGGAGGAGGGAGGAACGGGGTGCTGTGACTGCTCTCTCCTGGGGGGTGAGGAGGGGCTGGGCAGTGGCCACGTCTCCACAATGGGAAGGATCCGGAGGACACCTGTACAATGTCTCACACGTGAGGTGTTTTATGTACTGAAGACCAAGCTTCTAGATACTTGAAAACATTTCAGTTCAGTCGCTCAGTCCTGTCCAACTCTTTGAGACCCCATGAACTGCAGCACGCCAGGCCTCCCTGTCCATCACCAACTCCTGGATCATGCTCAAACTCATCTCCATGGAGTTGGTGATGCCATGAAAACATTTAGATAACTGATAGCGTTTGTCCTTTTTAAAAAATGACTGCTTGTGATTCTGAAAAGAACACTTCCTGAATATTATTCTCACATTTCGACTCGATGTCTGTGATCTGGAGCAATTAAAATTTCTTAACAAGTAGGATAGGGATCAGTCAAATGTTATCCACCATGCTGTGGATACGTGTGGAGGAAGGCAAAAGACACATGTCACTTTATACATGCATGCTAAGTCGCTTCAGTCATGTCTGTTCTGTAATCCTATGGACTGTAGCCTGCCAGGCTCTTTTGTCCATGGGGCTCTACAGGCAAGAGTGCTGGAGTAGGTTGCCATGCCCTCCTCCAGGGGATCTTCCTGATCCAGGGATAGAACCTGCGTCTCTTTCGTCTAACCTGCTTTGCCAGGCGGCCTTTTTTTTTTTACCACTAATACCACCTGGGAAGCAAGTAACTTTATATTGACATGTAAATCAATGCAGGAAGGTATCACCCAGTTGCAGGGTAACAAGGCCCATAGGATGAGAAGTGAAATAACAGTTCGAGTCAGCGGCACAGACATTAGGATGCGGGACTCAGAGGCAGGAGGGAACACTGCAGCCTGAGAGCAAAAGCATGGGGGCTTGAGGGTTTCTGCAGGTGCAGAGGAGAAGGGATGACCCAGCAGAGAGCTGGCAAAGCGCAAAGGGCAGAGGCAGGAAGAGTGAGTGAATAAAAGGGCGGATGATCAGTACCTGTGACGCTAGGGACGGGAGGGGCCGTGCCGGGAGATCGACAAAAAGCCAGGAGATTCCCAAGCCGCCAGAGAGCCCAGGATTTAGGAGGCTCTGTTCCACTGGGGGAGGAAAGGGTGATGGGGTGGGTGGGACAAGGGTCACAGTTCAGGGGGCACTTCCCTGGTGGTCCAGTGGTGAGGACTCCAAGCTTTCCGCTGCAGGGGGCGCGGGTTCCATCCCTGGTCGGAGAACTAAGACCCCCACGTGCCGCGTGGTGGAGCCAAAATAATAATAATAATCATGGCAGTTCAGTTCTGCTTCCATAGTAGAAGCTGTCTGGTGCTCAAGCCTGGACTGCGAGAAGGTCCACCCTGCAGCCCCTTGAGCACTAAGACAAGGGTCCTGCTTGAGGCCGCCCTGCGCATGCTCGGCTTGGGGGGTGGGGGCATGGGCTTCCAGGGAGAGAGGGTCTCGGGTCCCAGAGCCACTGTTTTTGCCTTCGGAATGGGCGTTTGTAGGCATTCTGGGATCTGAGTGAGGGGTGTCACAGTACCTTGCGAGCCCTTGGAAGCGAAATGGAAAGTACACGTGGGGCGGGAGAGCCAGCCCGCCGTCCTCCCCGCCCCTTCTAATTGGTCTCTCCCCACCTGGCCTCTGTCAGCGAAGGTGGCCTCCTGCCCACCTTGTGCAAAGCAAAGCCCCAAGCAAAGCTGCCCTCTCCCTCTCAAGGGGCTCTGTTTGTGTTGGGTTGGAGGAGGTAATTAACTGTTTTGGTTTAAAAGCCCTCCTGCTGGGCTGCAGTCTGCGTGGGAGAATAAAAGCAAACAAGTGAAAGGGGAGTGTGTCATCAAAGGACTCTGCCCTTACCTGGCTTCCTTATAAGGATGAATACGGGGCTACCTGCCACAGGTGTCACGGATTCCCCACACAGGGCAGGGCCGCGGGTCTTACATTCTTTTTTTAACAATAAACTGAGAGCGATCGGTTCATAGTTTAATGAGGCAGCCTTGCCAGTGGTTCCACAGACGCACCAGGTAACAGCCGTGTCACCTGAGTCCTGGCCTGAGCAGTTTTACTGTGATGCCAACATATTCTGGCTGATGACTTCCTTTACCTCGCAAGCCAACAGTGAGATCCATGGTTAGAAAGGGATCCAAATGGTCTTAATGTAAATATCAAGAAACAGTTTTTTTATGGTCCTGATGAACCTATCTGTAGGGCAGGAATAGAGACACAGAGAAAGAGAACAAACGTGTGGACGTGGTGCAGAAGGAGAGGGTGGGACAAACTGAGAGAGTAGCGCTGACATATATACCCCACCACGGCATATACACCCCACCATGGCATACACACCCCACTGCGACATATACACCCCACCGTGACATATACACCCCACCGCGACATATATATACCCCACCAAGACATATATACACCCCACTGTGACATATACACCCCACCGCGACATATACACCCCCACCGCGACATATACATCCCACCGCGACATATATACCCACCACGACATATATACACCCCACGATGACATATATACACCCCACCGACGACATATATACACCCCACTGCGACATATACACCCCACCAAGACATATATACACCCCACCCCCCCCGCACATATACACCCCCCCCATACACCCCCCCCCCCCCCCCCCCCCCCCCATTCCCCCCCATTCCCCCCTCTTACCCCCCCGACATATATACACCCCACGATGACATATATACACCCCACGACGACATATATACACCCCACGACATATATACACCCCACGATGACATATATACACCCCACCGTGACATATACACCCCACCGTGACATATACACCCACCACGACATATATACCCACTGCAACATATATACACCCCACCGCGACATATATACACCCCACCGTGACATATACACCCCACCACGACACATATACACCCCACCAAGACATATATACACCCCACTGCGACATATATATACACCCCACCACGACATATACGCCCCACCACGACATATATGCCCCACCACAACAGATATACGCCCCACTGCGGCACATACGCCCCACCGCGACATATATACCCTACCATGACATATATACCCCACCACGTGGAAAGCAGATGGCTAGTGGGAAGCTGCTGTGTTGCACAGAGTTCAGCTCCATGCTCTGTGGTGATCTAGAGGCATGGGAGGGAGAGGAAGGAGGCAGGCTTGTGAGAGAGGGGGTGTATGTAATACATGAGCAGGTTCACTTTGCTGTGCTGCAGAAACTGACACAGCATTGTAAAGCAACTACACTAGTTTAGTCGTGGCCTTCTCTGCGACCACATGAACTGTAGCCTGCCAGACTCCTCTGTCCATGGGATTCTCCAGGAGTGGGTTGCTGTTTCCTTCTCCAGGGGATCTTCCTGACCCAGGGATCAAACCCAGATCTCCTGCGTTGCGGGCAGAGTCATTACAACTGAGCTAGGAGGGAAGCATACTCCAATTTAAAAAAGGTTTTAAAAAAGGATAAATGGAACAGAATAAAGAGTACAGAAAAACACCCGCCACACCCAAACAAATATAGTCAACTGAACTTTGACAAAGGAGAAAAGATAATTCAGTGAAGAATGCTTAATCTTTTTTAAAAAACAAAAAACAGTTTTTTCTTGTAAGCCAATGTTTCTTCATTTATGGGGCTTCCCTGATGGCTCAGTTGGTGAAGAATCTGCCTGCAATGCAGGAGACCAGGGTTCGATTCTTAGGTCGGGAGGATCCGGCTCAGAGGTTAAAGCAGCTGCCTCCAATGCGGGAAACCCGGGTTTGATCCCTGGGTTGGGAAGATCCCCTGGAGAAAGAAATGGCAACCCACTCCAGTATTCTTGCCTGGAGAATCCCATGGACGGAGGAGCTTGGTAGGCTACAGTCCACAGGGTCGCAAAGAGTCGGACACGACTGAGTGACTTCACTTTCACTTTCTAGTATTCTTGCCTGGGAAATCCCAACGACAGAGGAGCCTGGTGGGCTGCAGCCCACGGGGTCGCAAGAGTCGGACACGATTTAGTGACTCACCTTCAACTTCTTCAACTTTCTTCAATTATATGGAAGAAAACATTCGTTTCCCTGCCCATCACCAAATTTTGGAGGCAGGTGGGGCTTTTTCTCTGTGAGGCTACGCTAAGTAAGGCAGGTTAGGATGGAGCTTGGCTGCAAAACTTCTGCCTGAGTGCCAAGTCCTTCAATATCACTTTGCTAAGGTGCTGACACAAAGGATCTTGTCTCCGTAAGTAGGAAGTTATAAAAGCTTACAGACAGAAGTATAAACGTCTAATGATAAGGCAAAAACAACCAGACTAAGCTAACAGGAATTTGAGCTGGCTGTGGGTTCAAGGTCTTAACTCCTATTCTGGGCAGGAAGCTCTACCCCTGTGGCAGAAGAGCATCCCGAACAGGATTCTTTCCATTCCTTAGTGTTAATTAGTCTTCCTGGCAACTATGAATGAAGAAATCAAGTAACTGAATAAGCTCTGGGATGGCAGAAACAGAATGTAAAGAAGTATTTCATGCAGTATGTTAAACTCATTAGTCTCACAAACTGCTTTTAAGGTAGTGAGGCTTCACAGCTAAAAGTAATTTTAAAACTCCCCACACAATATTACCTATTGGTTCTACTTTTGTTTCTTTTGATTTCTGTTGCTCAAATGTATACTCGCAACCTCATTTTTTAGTAGCTGATCATTTATTTTTCATGGCTTGTTACTGTTGCTTGTCTTGCTTCCTAGTTATTTCCCAAAGAAAGTGGTAATTCAGAAAGAGTTTTTTTCTTTTGGGTAGCAGATGTAAAAGTATTATATTTTAAAGGGTAGAACTTTTCCATCTTATTCCTTATACATTTTATTTCATTCTAGAATCAGTGAGGAAGGGAATTCTCTGGCAGTCCAGTGGTTAGGACTCTGCATTTTCACTGACGGGGCCTGAGTTCAATTTCTGGTTGGGGAACTAAGATTCCAAAAGTTGTGAGGCACAGCCAAAAAAACAGAGAGAAAAATCAACAAGGAAAGAAAAAGAACAGAAAAATACATTGTGCAAACTGGAAGAATGGAGGGTGATGATAGCCATCAGAAGAGTCTATTTTTATTTCTATAATTTTGTTTTTATTATTTTGCCACACTGTGGGGCATGCAGGATCTTAGTTTGCCCACCAGGGATTGAAGGCATACCTCCTCCAGTGGAAGTGCAGATTCTTAACCACTGGACCACCAGGGAAGTTCCAGAATATTCTATTTTTCAAAAGGCAGATTCTGCCCTATGAAAACTAAGCTTTGGTTACAGTGAAGAACCCTTCTTCAAGGACCAGGCTGCACGGAGGTTTCTCTCTGCTGACTTTACTCGGCAATTCCTCAGAAAATGGAAACCATGGAGAGAGTGGAAAAGCCCAGCATCATCTTCCCTAGCTCACGGACACCAGATCTTCTATGATTAAATGTTTTCCTTGAGAAAATGCTAATAAAACAATGCAATGGCTGGCATTGCCACACTTGGTTTTCATTGCATTTTACACCTTTTCCTCTTGCCAACTCTTCATGTTGACTTTCATTCCTTCACTGGTGCCAGGCAGGCTCACTGTGGAACCACTTGGGTTTTCTTCCCTCTTTCTGCACCCGGTGAATTTTCATAAAGCATTTAACGTGAGAACAAGCAGGTTAATCTGCCGTGCCGGTGAGCCAGGCTCTCAGAAGGCCCCCTGCAACACTGCCATGTTTTGGCGTCAGAGTCAGAGGCCTGGGTCCCAGTGGTGGGAACGCTTGCCAGAGCCTTCTCTGTGCAGACACCAGGTGTGATTTAGCATAACAGATTGTGCGGACGCTCAGCGGCTCCTGTAACCCGTGCGTCAGAACCAAATCGCAGCCTTCCTGCAAGATGAAGACGAAGAGTCTCATGGGCTAGACATTCTGCCAGGAAAGGCTTCTGGACATAGAGGAAATGGAGAATCGCCCCCGCTCCCCGCCCCCGCGCTTGCAACAAACGCCTGGTTTCAGGAACACTGACGTTCTCCTTCACGGTGTCAGTTCAAATCCCCTGTCAAATCACAATGCTATTTTCCTCTACTGACAGACAGGCAATGAGAACCAAAGATCATTTTTCATATTTAAAGAGAATACACAAAAAACGGAATTATAACGAAATTTAAAAGCTCACTGAATGCAGGAGACTTCTACGGTGGTCCAGTGGTTGAGATTCTGTGCTCTTAACACAGAGGCTTGGGTTCAATCCCTGGCTGGGGAACTAGATCCCACATGCCGCAACTCAAAGAACCTGCATGCTACAACTAAAGATCCGACATGCTGCAATGAAGACTGAAGATCCTGAATGCCACAGCTAAGGCCTGGCACAGCCAAATAAAGAAAATAATAAATAACTTATATTTTAAAAAAAGCTCACTGAATCCAGCCTTTGCTCTATATCAGTTGACATTGACTCCAAATGCTGATGCTCTAGGTGTCAGCTCTCATGGCAATAATTAAGGAGATTGAGGAGGACTCCCAGGGAAGAGAACTTCCCTGGTGGCTCATACGGTAAAGAGTCTGCCTGCAGTGCAGGAGACCTGGGTTTGATCCTTGGGTCGGGAAGATCCTCTGGAGAAGGAAATGGCAACCCACTCCAGTATCCTTGCCTGGAAAATTCAATGGACAGAGGAGCCTGGCGGGCTACAGTCCATGGAGTCACAAAGAGTTGGACACGACTGAGCGACTTGACTTCACTTCACTTCCCAGGGAAGAAGCCAAGCCTGGTGGCCAGTACAGTGTAGATTCCAGAGATGAGAAGAACAAGCTCCTTGAGGATGGCAAGCACAGGGAACCTCAAGAAAAGGACAGGCTCAAAGCAGAGGCACAGGCTGCCCCCATAGGGAGAGTGGCTGCAGTCACCCAGAAGACAATCTTAGGACAAACTTAGCAAACATGACTGCTGGAGCTACCTGCCTTTTTGTCTAGATCACTGCCACAGGGCAACTTACTGCTCAGCGACGTGCAGTGAGTTACTAGAGAGAACCAGTGTGTTCCAATGCTGAGCAATATGGCTTTGGAATGACGTCTGTGTGCTCAGACATTCAAAGTCCCGTGAAAACAATGATGTACGGGCATACATGGTTCAAAGGACTTGTCTCTCATTTGCGATCACAGCACTCCTGAGGTGTAGGCAGGGCAGGTATTATTACCCACGACTGTTTGAAGAATGTGGGACTTACCCAGAGATTCCACACTAGTCAGCAGTCGAGATGAGGATGAACTCAGATGCCAGGCTTCCAATCTTGTGCTGTGTGTAGAACTCCTCTTTGAATATTTTATAGTCTCTCATTCACCCAATAGCCTATAATCAACTATTTGTGTTCTGCTTAAACTCAGTTGATTCTATAGTTGGCTACCAGGAGTCCTGGCCAATACAGGGATCATATACACATGCAAGATCCCATGTCTTTTTCACACGACAGGTAGGGAATACCTTTTGTACAGGGCAATCTACATAATCATGTGTAATGACTACAGAGTCTTCTATTGCATGGGTACGCTGTAATTTATCTAATCAATCCCCTTATGATTAAGATTTAAATTTATTTTTTTTTGCTATTAATTCGCTCATTTTATTTAACAGATATTTACTGAGCGCTCTTCATGTGCCAGGTACTATTTTAGGTAATGAAGACAACAGCTCCCTGTCTACATAGAACTTACATTCCGGTCAGAAAACAACTAATAAGCAAGTAAACTAATAAACAAGTGCAGGCTATGAAACGATCTAATAAGAGAACAGAATTTAGTAACGGGAGAGCTGTATATGGGTATCAGAGAACATTCATCTTAGAGCACTTGTCTGAATAGTCCCTTAGGATAAATCCTAGAAGTGCAAATGTAAGGTCAAAACACAGGCTCATTTAGATACCAAAAGGGGGCCATGAAATTCTGTAACAGTCCTCTTCTAAACTGGCTTTGAATCCAGCAAGTCTAGGTTCCGGTCCCAACTGGGCCAGTGACTGGCTCTCTAAGAGACTGGAGAGGCTGCTATCCACTGCACATGTCTGCACTTCAGTGTCCGCATCTGAGAAGTGGGGGCGATAAAAGTGCCTGACTCAGGAATTGGTTAAGATTGAAAATGATATGGCATAAGTGGTTAATAATGTTAGATTAAAAAAAAACATACTCATTTAAGCGTGTACACTAAAATTGTCTTTTAAAAAGGGGTGGGGCTTCCCTGGTGGTCCAGTGGTTAACAGTGTGACTGCCAGTGCAGGGGATACGGGTTCAATCCCGGGTCTGGAAAGATCCCACATGCTTCGGAGCAACTAAGCTCATGTGCCGCGACTACGGAAGTCCACACTCCAGAGCCTGTGCTCCTCAACAAGAGAAACCAGCGAAAGGAGACGCGTAGGCACTGCAAAAATCAATAACTAAGGGGCGTACAAACTTAAACTCTCGTTTCTTGGTGCCCAGCCACGTCGGGTTGGTTCTGAGCTCAAACTAGCTTGACCTCACTGTTTTCCAGAACCCAGCATCCACACACCACCTGCAACCACATGAGGACTGGAATGGGATCTCATTCCAGTGGCTCTCGTGTCCTGAGTGCTCAAACCAAAGGGAAACGCAGGGGGCTGGTCTCCTGTGGTCAGGCGAGTCCCCCAAGCAGCCAACATACTCACGGATGGTGGGACAGCCTGCCTCCCGAACCTTAGACCTTTCATTTCGTAGGAAACCAGATCTTACGTACCACGTCTACTTTCCTACAGGTGCCATGGCCTTCTGTTGGCTGGATTCCTCAGCAGGGTGGGTAGGTCTAGCGCGCTCACCGCTACTTGATAAAAACCACAAATAGCAACTTGCTGAATGTTTTCGTTTCAATGTGGAAACTCCAAACTGGAATCCTGAACTGGTGCCTTGGCAGCACTGGAAGGCCACAGGTTGCAGATGGCAGATGACTCACTGCCATCTGAAAAGGTCGATGCCGTTGGTCCAAAATGTGACCACGTCCCACTTCTTTCTTTGTCCAACTGTTGTGGCCTAGGAGTGACGATTTTAAAGTTTCAAATTTGGACTGTATATAAGCTGATTTCTCAAGCCACATCCAATACGGTTTGGCAACCGGTACTACTCTGGTGGTCTGACTAACAAGGTAGTAAAGAACAAGAAGGTGTCTATCTTTTTGCAAACTGTATGCATAGGTCACCTCTTTGAATGAAGGTGGTCGGGATTAAGGTGGCCAGCCATGCGGTTGATTCATAAGAAGCCTGGTAAGAAGTTTTGGTTGATTACGACTAATTCTTCATCTACTCAGTGTGCTGAACACCATAGCTTCCATTGTTGTCTTCTTAAATCCAGCTATTCTTAACGCCAGTTTTTCAAAAGCGTGTTAAGAATGTTGTTTAATAACATAGGAACACGGAAAATCACCATATTTCATAAAAGTCAGGCTTTGACTTCTTCCAAAGCCAAACAACACATGTATTCAGAATTTCTTTTTGGACATTTCACCTTTTTAAAAAAGAATGTTTCGATTTTTCTTGTTTTTGGCCATGCCATACAGCATGTGGGGTCTTAGTTCCCTAACCAGGGATTGAGCTCTCGCCCCTTGCATTGGAAGGAGAGTCTGCCAGGAGCTACCACTGGACTGCCAGGGAAGTCCTTGACAACTCACTTTAACTGTCATGGAACATATGCCACAAATGGTAGCATTCCTGAAACAAAAATTCTATGTGTTTAGGGCCTGAAAAATTGGTTTCTGAGTTTCTTTCTGGCTTCAACATTCAACATTCTCTGTATAGCCCTAGTCTGGTTAACTGTCTAAGAGAATCCCCTCCCTCCAATAGTAGAAATATGTACCCTTATGACTTCTTTTTGGATAAAAATAATGATATATTGCTGGCCTAATATTTTAATGGCACAAAATATCTAATGTTTGAGGATTATTTTGCTTTAAATATAAAAGCTTACAATCTTTGTCATTTTAGATGGAACAGGCTTTTAAATATTTGCTGAAATTTATTATTTACCTTTAAAAATACATCTAATAATTTATTCATATCAAAGAATAGATAGATAATGCCTATCATCTTTACTGCCTGTTTTAAAATTTTTTGGCCACGCTGCACGGCACGCAGGATCTCAGTTCCCCAACCAGGGATCGAGCCCATGCCTCCTGCAGTGGGGGTGCAGAGTCTTCACCACTGGACCCCAGGGAAGTGCCTGCCATCTCACAACTGTATTAAAGAAGAACTGGGCTTCCCTGGCAGCTCAGTGGTGGAGAATCCACCTACCAAAGCAGGAGATGCAAGAGACGTGGGTTCCATCCCTGGGTTGGGAAGATCCCCTGGAGTAGGAAATGGCTACCCACGCCAGTATTCTTGCCCAGAAAATTCCATGGTCAGAGGAGCCTGGAGGGCGACAGCTCATGGGGCCACAGAGAGCCAGACAGGACTGAACAGCTAAGCATACACACAGAGAAGCATTAAAGGGCTTAGAAGCACTGGCACTTCGAGGATGTAGAATCAGGTGATTTGGTGGAGGGCAAATCAGACATATCAAGTAAGGAAAAACCAGTAAGTAGTTTTCAGGATCCAGTTTTCAGTCATAGTTAAGAAGCTCTATGATAAACCTTTCCAAGTATTTAGCAATGTACTTCTCTGCTCTTCCTTGAGTGGATTGGTTTGGGTGGGGCATAGATGGGTATTTTTCAAGGCTCCCCTGGTGATTCTGATGGACAGCCAGGGTTGAGAACCCTCTCCTAAAGGCATATGCAAATATCTTGCCTGCTGGACACACAGCCATCAAAGCACAGGTTAAGAAAAGCCTGCTGGGGAAGAGGGAAAACAGCAGCCTCTTAGCATTTGCCAGAAATGTTCAAGTAGCATTTTATTTATCACATGAATCCTCACAAGCTAGTGGTAAAGAACCCATCTGCCTAATGCAGGAGACATAGAGATGCGGCTTCAATCCCTGGGTCGGGAAGACTCCTTGGAGGAGGGCATGGCAGCCCACTCCTGTATTCTTGCCTGGAGAATCCCGCGGACAGAGGAGCCTGCAGGGCTATGGTCCACAGGGTCACACAGAGTCCGACACGACTGAAGTGACTTAGCACACGCATCCCACTTGCAGCTGGCTGTTGACCTCCACTGGTGGTCAAATGGAGCTTTTGTTGACAATCTCCTCCCACTCTCTAGCTACCAAAACCCAGAAGTTACTGTGGAACCCACACTCCTAATTCTGATAGTGACCAGTGGTAAATGGCTAGTTTACCCAGTCCACTTAGGGAATGGATTCTTGAGCTCCCTTGGAGGATAACTATAGGACTAGAGAAGTCTGTCTGACAATAAACTTCCTCTCCGGGGTATTTCTCAGCTTCGATATAAGTCTGAACCCACCAGTTCCCATTCATCTCCACAGTTACGCCTGTCAGTCTTTGCCGTCATCTAGTGAAACGACTTATCTATATGTTGGGTTTTTCTACAGCATGTTGCACTTATTTAATGTGTCTATTGAACTGAATTAAAAAAGCAGCAGAAGTAAGGTGACGGTGGGGTCTAAGGTGGGTTCTATCAAGAGATCCTCTTGAGGTATAGAAGGAGAAACCAGTGGTACAAACTGGGGGTTGGCACCATGGTAACAGAGAATGTCAGGAAGATCCAAGACCAGTACAAGGTAAGTGCTTTCACATTTTTCCTACTGGGAAAATCAGCCATCAAAGCTAAGTTGCAAATTGGATTATAAAAAACAAATAAGCATACAGTGTGTTGCTATTTAAAAACAATTGTTTGGAAATAAATAAATCCAATATTGTCACAGGGCCTCCCCGGTGGCTCAGTGGTAAAGAATCTGCCTGCAGTGCAGGAGCCATAGGAGACACAGGTTCGACCCCTGGGTCAGGAAGATCCCCTGAAGGGGAATATGGCAACCCACTCCAGTATTCTTGCCTGGAGAATCTCCATGGACAGAGAAGCCTACAATCCACAGGGTCGCAAAGAGTCGGACACAGCTGAAGTGACTTAGCATGCATGTAATATTGTCACAAACACTGTGAGCTGTTCACCCACAATTGTGACCTAGCAAATTGAGTATAATAACAATAATGATATAATTCTAATACATAATATAATCAGTTCAGTTCAGTTGCTCAGTCGTGTCTGACTCTTCGTGATCCCATGAACCGCAGCACACCAGACCTCCCTGTCCATCATCAACTCCTGGAGTCTACCCAAACCCATGTCCATTGAGTCAGTGATGCCATCCAACCATTTCATCCTCTGTTGTCCCCTTCTCCTCCTGCCCTTAATCTTTCCCAGCATCAGGGTCTTTTCAAATGAGTCAGCTCTTCGCATTAGGTGGCCAAAGTATTAGAGTTTCAGCTTCAATATCAGTCCTTCCAATGAACACTCAGGACTGATCTCCTTTAGGATGGACTGGTTAGATCTCCTTGCAGTCCAAGGGACTCTCAAGAGTCTTTTCCAACACCACAGTTTAAAAGCATCAATTCTTCAGTGCTCAGCTTTCTTTATAGTCCAACTCTCACATCCATACGTGACTAATATATTAATAACAATATAACATCATATTCTAAATGTGAAACAAAAACTATATTGGAAAACAGTTATTAAAAGATGTACTGAGACAGAGCTTTGAGAATATGTCAATAAATTTGGGCCAAATGACCAGACAGTGAACTGTTTGATAAACGTATAATAAAACAGCAGAATTTTACTGATACTATTACTCCATGAAGCTGAAATACCCTAAAACAGAAAGACTAACAAAGAGCATCAATCTGGTACAGAAATGAAGATACCAAAACAAGCCAGGGATGGAGGTCTGCAACCCATTTCTCTGATACTGGAGTGTTTCTTTCTTACAAAAAACACACAAAAAACCTTAAGAAAATGGTTCATTCAGAAGGTGGTATTTCTACACAGCTGTTACATGAACAAAAAATGTTGATCTCTAAAGAGATCCAATATTCCAATTCAATAATGCTATTAATATTAATGCTGTTTTAAGTCAGCATTTTTTATTTTTATTATAGTAAAACTGACCACGATGTTACTAGAAAAAGGGATATCATAGCTCCCAATTAGTGAAGTCCATCCTTTGAAATATACTCTTCTGAAGTACATTAGTCCCTAAGGCTGCCATAAGCAATTATCAAAGCTGGCTGCTTACAACAATAGAGACTTCTCCTCTCCCAGCTCTGAAGACCAGAAATTTGAAATCAAGGTGTCACCCGGGCCATGCCCCTCCCTGGAGAATCCTTCCCTGCCTGTTCCAGTTCCTTCGGGCTGCTGGCGCTCCCCATGGCTGAGTCAGTCTGATCTCTGACTCTCGGCCCATGTGGACTTGTCCTCTGTGTCTCTGTGTCGCTGGAACTTAGTTCCCATCTGGGTGATCTAGGCTGGTCTCATTTTGACACCGTAACTATATCTCGGAGAACCCTTTCCCACACAAGGTTGCCTTTATAGGTTCTGGGGATTAGGATGTGGACACACCTTTCGAGAAGCCACCAATCAATCAGTCCACTACGGAAAGCACATTCCATGAACAGCGGAATGAAAGGTTCTTCAAAAGAGCCGCTACCAAATCGTGTGTTAATGAAGAAGAATTCTCCCTTTCCCATTCTCTTTAAATTCTACATTAAAGATCACAATGCTGTCTGGAGCCATATTCAGGCTGCCCCTGTGTCCTGTGCATCACTGCCTGTTCTTGTCCTTTTTGGTTCCCGCTTCCACTGGAAGCACATGGTGAAGGAGAAGAGGACAAGAGTGTAGCAATTCTGAATCACTGCTTTTAGGATGTGTGCTTGGGTTAATGCTTTCCTCCAAGAAAGCTGACTTTTAAACTTAGGTCTAGTAGATATCATCCAAAGAACACATTTTCAGATGACTGGCTAAGGTCTGGAATCATAAAAAATACAATTTTAGGGATGAAGGGAGTTCACTAATTATCCAGTCATTTTAGAAACCAGGAGACAAAAGTGAGATCAATAAATCACTGGAAGTCATCAATGAGAGGTGGGGCAGAGTCAAGACTATAACTCAAGTCCTCTGATCCCTACTTAAGCATCTTTTCACTTAATTCAGAGGGTGATGCAGAGCTCTCTCCTCTGTGGACTACTCACGTTGGTAGCCTCATGGGTACTACCCAATGAGACAATCAACCTTCTGTGGACTGAACGTTTGTTCCTCTAAAACTGCTATGGTGAAGCCCTAACCCCAAATATGATGGTATTCGGAACAGGGGGGTAGTTAGGTCATTAGGTTAGAGCCCTCGAATAGGATTAGTGCCCTCATAAAAAGAGACACAGGGCTTCCCTGGTGGCTCAGATGGTAAAGAATCTGCCTGCAATGCCAGAGATCTGGTTTGATCCCTGGGTTTGGGAGGATCCCCTGGAGAAGGGAATGGCAACCCACACCAGTGTTCTTGCCTGGAGAATTCCACAGAGGAGCCTAATGGGTCCATGGGGTCGCAAAGAATTGGACACAACTGAGCGACGAATACTTCCACTTTCAAGAAGAGACATGGGAGAAGATTTTTCTCCCATGTGTGGGCATAGCAAGATGATAGCCATCTAAGAACCAGGATGAAAGCTCTTACCAGGAAGCAAACTGTCCTGCAACCTTCGATCTTGGACTTCCAGCTTCTGGACAGAGACAAATAAATGTCTGTTGTTTAAGCAACTCAGTCTACAATACTCATGGTATCAGCTCGAACTGATTAAGTCACAACCCAGTGAATATATTCCAAAATATTTACTGAATGTGTGCTACGGGCAGAGCTTGCACACTCAGGTGAGTGAATGACTGATGGCTCTGGAAAGGCTGCAAGGCTTTGATGCAGCTTTCACATGAGGGTGTTGGGATGACTCTTCACTCCAGCCTTGGAAAAAAGTGAAGTGCCTAGAGTTTATGTCCCCACTTAGAACTGCTTCTTAACTTGTCAGGTATCGTCGTTTGAGTCAAAAGCACTTCTTGGCCTAGAAAATAAGTCTCCTCATTCCTCTCTAGTGCTGAACTCTAAGATGAAGCAGGATCCTAAGGTCAACAGCCTAAGCTTTGTTTTTTTTTTTAATTAAAATACACCGTTGTCCATAAAATAAAGCATCATTTCTGGGGAAAAAATAAAGTATCATCTCTGGGGAATAGTAAAGCTATCAACTAGCTACTCATAAATGAGAGAGTCATTTTCTGGTGGACACAGTGAGCAAAAAAGACCCAGATGGTGGATCCTTTTGGCATAGACTTATCTGCTCTGGCTGTCTAATACATTTCTTCACTGTGTTAATTCTTGCATCAGAACCATCATGGCAGTGTGCTTATTTCCAAGGAAGACGAAAATGGAGAGACTGTTGTCTGTAGGATTCTTGCCTTCCTCCTTCAACATGAGGGTGCCCTGTTCACTGCAGCAGGGGGCAACTGAAATGACCTGGATCGTTGGGTGAAAAATCTCAAAGCTCTGGCCCATGCAAGACTCAACATAATCCCTTCCCCATGAAACAGGAAAGGGGATTAGACTTTTTGGGGGTGGGGTGGGAGGGTAGTGGGGTAGTATTTTACCTGGGCTGGACCCGAAGCCTGAGGAAGATTCAGAATTTATTTTAAAATGAATTTGGCTGCTTGGGTAGAGCATGTTGCATTGCTGCTGGCTGGAGAGTGAGTCCCGCGGGCTTGCGGCCCTGCCTCCTTTCATGAGGAATCCCTGCCAATCCAGGATCTGTGAACTGCTTCTGCCAGCCAATCACTAATTTAGCATATGCACAAAGCCAATTTTTGGACACCATGATGGTGCCTGGCACCTCTGCAGCCCACCATGTTTGCAGAGCTCACAGTGAAATAAGTAGCTAGCAAGAGAGAGAAAAAAACATGCCATGCAAAGCCTTTTGAAATTCACAGACAAATCGCCTATGTATTATACATGTATGTGTGTCTCTCTCCTGCTTTTCCAACATAAACTTCCCCCACGCCTTTCCTTGTAGTTATTTCATTTAGATTTTCAGTCTGGGATGCACTTAGCAATAGTCAACACTGACAAAGATAAAACCCGGCTACCCGCTGAGAACATCTGATTTTTAAAATGTAGAAATGCTGCTCTTTACAACATAGGACATTTCCCTTTTAATTAGCTTCCAAATACACCCAAATAATTTGCAACTAGAAAATGATGCCATTTTCAAATACTTAAAAATAATTCCGAGGCACTGCAAAACCAATCTGATGAGAAGCACAAGCCAGTGAAACCTTCCATTCTGAGACAAATTCAGCTGTTTCTTTGGGAACAGCTGTCATAACCATGGGCTCATTCACTTAACCCTCTGGCTTTGATCATTGTTTCCTCTCAGAAAACCCGTGTCTAAGGTGTACTTGCTGAAATATTTGGGAACAAGTAATACAGGCTCAAGGGCACCCATGTGGATCTTCCTGCCTCCCTCCCTTCCATAGACTTCCTTGCCAATCCTCTAGTTTTCAAACAGTTCTTCAGGAGACAAGGTAGTCGCAAAAGCTCTCTGGTGTCACATCATGCTATCTTTGAAAACAAATACATGGACAGTGCTCACCCTGTGATGTGCTGGTTCTGAGTCCAAGGAGGGGTTTTTTGACTGTTCCCTGTGCATCAGTTCAGTTCAGTCGCTCAGTCGTGTCCAACTCTTTGTGACCCCATGAATCGCAGCACGCCAGGCCTCCCTGTCCATCACCAACTCCATGACACCAAATCTCTGGACAGAAGGGAGGGGAGAGCCATTTGGTTTTCTGATGTGTCTTTCTCCCAGTGCTTAGACGGTGACGAACGGCCCACGTCTGGACTCTCTTGGTAAGTGGTGTCCCCACTCTTCTGGCCGGGTGAGCCATCGCTGATAGGTTTGCTAAGCATGGGGTGCATGAACCCTACCAAACTATACCCGGACCTTACCTGCTACAGTTTCTGTTGGTTAAAAAAAAAAAAAAAAAAAGCCTGAGCCCTGCCGGTATAAATATTTCAGGAGCTTGGCTGATGGCAAGCCTCGCACGACCATGCGGAAGCCAGGCATGATTGCCCTGGCCTGGTGTGGGGCTCCCCAGGTGGCAGGGGCTGCGAGCGGGCCACGCCGTTGGTGGGGGGTAGACCTGAGTGCCTCCAGTCATTCCGAGTAGCCCCTGGGCTGACTGGTGACGAGGGCTGACAGGCTCCTGAGGGGAGGTCCTGTCCAGTTTCTCTCTGAGGCAGGCATGATGGGCCAGGCATGGGGTCCTGAAGCCGAGACTGGGGACTTTCTCGTGTGACTGTGAGTACATTCCTCCTCCACGAGGCCACACTCATGGTCTCTTTGGAGGCCCTTGGCTCGCCGGAGGATTACCATTAAGAGACGTCTGCTCAGCGGCGCCAGGTTCTTTCCCCGCCCCTCGGGGGCCAGCACGGTGCCTCCATGCAGCTTCACCCAAGCCAGACAGAAGGGCAGGCCACCAGGTCTGGGAATTAGAGAGGGCGATCGATATGTGTATACGGAACACAGTCACGGACAATTGAAAAGGCTTACACGTAACCCCACTGGGAACGGCTTAAAACTGAAGCCTGTGATAAGTGACTCACGGAACCCAGACCCTGACGAGGACGCCTGGGGATGACCAGAGGTGAGGTTCCTAACATCTGTGATTCTCAGAGTTCAAATGGCTGGAAGTACGTAAACGATTCTAGGACTGGTTCTGCAAATAAATATACCTACTTAAAACAGGGAAGCATTTTTCACTCCTGAGTGATCCTGAAACCTTGAAATACGCAATTATCACTTAAGTTTCATGTCAAAGGCAAGACCATGTCATTGAAATATAAAGCTTACTACTTCAGTCCCACCGTCTTTGCAACTGGAGACAAGTGCCACCTCAGTGGTATACTGAGGGTCTTTAGTGATGGGCACGTGCTCAAGTGGGGAAACCACCTAGGGGAATAATTAGGGATTATAAAATTATGATAATGAAGGCAGATATGGGATTCAAATACAGATATTTTGAACTTCAAACTTCTGATAAGATACAATCAATAAGGATTTTTTAAAGTGTACTTTAGTTTTATCAGAGTTTAGTAGATTTTAGGAAGATCTTAACTGCATTGTAATTTGGGATTAATTTATATAGTTTGTTGTTTTACTAATGCAGTTGATTTTCCTAGTGTAAAGAAAACATCTTGAACCTTGGACCACTGACAGCTGGGTTTCTAATAGAAAACAAAAAAGGCAAACTCAAAATAGAGAAAGGTTGTATCGATCAGGGCTCTCCAGAGAAACAGAACCAAAAGGAGATAGAGAAGTGATAGACAGACAGATAGACAGACAGATTTATTTTAAAGAATTATCTCATAAGATGATAAGTTCCAAATCCATCAGGCAAGTTGTGGGCTAGAAACTTGGGCAGAAGTTGATGCTGTAGTCTTAAGGCAGAATTTCTTTTTCAGGAAACCTTAATTTTTGCTTCTAAGGCCTGCAATTGATCCCATGAGGCCCACCAACATCACCCAGGGTAATCTAATCTGTGTAAAGTCCACTGACTGTAGATGTTAACCACATCTACAAAACATGGTCCCAGGAACATCAATATTCATGTTTGATTAAATAACTGGGTATTATAGTTTAGTCAAGGTGACACATAAGGCAGATCATCACAGTAGCTTTATTCCAAGCTGTGAAAAAACAGTAACTGCCTTCAGTCCATGGAGATTCAGCCTTCTTTCTCCCCTTTGGAAGAGCCCAAGTAATACCCCATTATATGAGGTATGACTGCTCGTGATCTGTGGCTCTACTGTTTTCCTCACCAGATACCCATTGGAGGAGGGTCACAGATCCTGAGCCTTGCACAGATGATGTGCAGAAAGGGGACTGGCAAACAAGCTGAAACGAAGGGAGGAAGATCTACCTATTTGGGTTCTACCAGTATCTCTGAAGCAGTTCCTGCAAGCACAGCCAGTACACAAACGGTTGTCTGTGCTGCCCATCTGACTGGTCCCTGGTACCTGCATTCCATTACCATCACGCTCACCTAGTCACTCAATATGCCCTTTGAGCACGGTGTGCTCTTGACATGTGAGATTATGAACATATTGTATTGGGTCAACAAGCTATGGGTAGTCTTATCCCAGAGAAACATAAGCTTCCTTCTCTGCTAATTATACTCTAAATCTTTCCTGTCATAATTTTTGTATTTGTAAAACACTTTAAACACAAAACATCCTTCATCTGTGTGTGCTTAGTCACTCAGTCGTGGCTGACTCTTTGAGGCTCCCATGGACTGCAGCACACCAGGCTCCTCTCTCCATGTGATTTCCCAGGCAAGAATACTGGAGTGGGTAGCCATTCCCTTCTCCAGGAGATCTTCCTGACTCAGGGATCGAAACCAAGTCTCCTGCATTGCAGGCAGATTCTTTACCATCTGAGCAACCAGGGAAGCCCTCATCTAAAGAGGACTAAATCAAAAGCACAAAACAAAACACGGAATAAGAACGTGTCCTTCTGGGACTTCTCTCGTGGTCAGTGGCTAAGACTCCAAGCTCCCAGTGCTGGGGGCCTGGGTTCGATCTCCAGTCAGGGAACTAGGTCTCACATGCCGCAGCTAAAGATCCCACATTCTGCAAGAGCGAAGATCCTTCATGATGCAACCAAGACCCATGCAGCCAAATAAATAAATAACAAATTTTAAAAGAATGCATCCTTTCGATCTCTGAGGTCAGACAATAGTAACATTTACATGGTACTTTGTCATTTGTTAAGTGCTTTCACATACATTTATTTTATTTTTATCTTTGCAGCCACCTTGGGAGGTCGATGATGGTATTATCACCATTTTACAGATGACGGAACCAAGGCTCAGAGAGGTTAACAGACTTTCCTGATGTCACCCGGCCATCAAGCTCTGAAGCAGGGACAGGAGCTGGGATCTTCTGCTCCGAGCTCCATGGTGAGCTGCCTAGACTACTTTGGGGCTTGTTGCTGGTGACCACCCCAACTTGCAGACCTCAGTTTATGGAGTTCCATAAACATGGCCAGAATCTGACTGTCCGATAAATCATGAAGTGACTATTTACCTATGGAAGACCATTGCTGGAGGCAGTGTTCCCACATATGGTCAGGAACCTTTCCCTCTAGGTGTCTTACTTGGGTGCAGAAAGCTATACTGGGAAGCAGTGGGAGCCAGCACAGTGAAGAACAGGGAGTGAGAAGGGGGATGTGAATCTATTTCATACAGTGGAAACTTATGTCCTAACAAATAATTAAGAAAAAAATCCGAGGTTGTTTCCTCAGCTGATCATCACCAGCAGAGCCAACTTTGGATTAAACACTTCTGCTCAGTGGTTTTGACATTCTCAGTCAGGCATATCTTGATGAAATTAGAGATGCAGAAAATATTTTTTGATGGAGTGCAGGGGGGAAAAATGCTAGAAGGGAAGCCAATTCTGTGTGCAAACTTGTGCAGACAGAGATAAAGAGAAAGTAGGAGAATGAGAAGTGTGTGCGTGTGTGCGTGTGTGTGTATAAAATAAATGAAGGAAGATGAAAGCAAGTGACAGAAGAGGAAAGGGGAAGCTAGGGTGATGCTAATTAATTAAACTTTAAGATCTTGGCAGCAAGAGGTGTGTTTATCAACAATCCTCACTGAAACATACCTTTCCAACTATTAACTGTTTTATTTGCCAGAAATAGTCTCTGTCTAATTATTCTGTGCTTGTTTCAATCCAAAAGTGGAGAAGGAAATGTTAGTAAGTGAACATAGCCACTCTTATGCTATAAAATATACCTCTGCACAGAGGTTAATGTTTCAAAAATGCTCAATTAATGAAATGTAGCTGATTCAAACTATTTTTACAAAAAAAAATTAAGTGGAGGGGTCTATCAGTTTGAAGTCCTTCGAAACAGTGGAAAAGAAAAACTAGACCAAAGATACAAAAAATAATAGAAGTTTAACCATTTAGGAATCTCTAAATAACATGCTTATACTAGGCCAACAGCAAGTCAACTTGTTTTCCTCTTGGGATTTAAGTCTAGAAAAGTCTGATTTGTGAGGATAGAAGAAAGACTTGCAGACATGTCAAATGCTTTTAAAAGATTCTCTCTCATGTATCCTATCTGAGGTAGTTAATAAAGGATATACCATTAAAATAAGAGAATAAACCAAGAAAGAAAAAGACATAAGATCCAGTAAACAGAATATTCAACTCAACAATTAAATCTAAGAACTTCCCAGGAAGGGAGGGGAGGTCCCAAATAACAATCTAGTGAGCCACCAGCTCAAGACTGGAGCAGTAGATGGTGACTCTGTTGGAGAGTCTTGGATTCAACTAGGTGAGAGAAATGGAGAAAATGAAGCAAATTCCATAGGTGAAGGGATAAACTGTCATACACTCACAGAATAGAATACTATTCAGCAATAAACAGAAAAGCCATTAAACCACAAAAAGACATGAAGGAAACGTAAATGCATATTGTTAAGTGAAAGAAGCCAGTCTCATTCCAACTATATATCATTCTGGAGAAGGCAGAATTCTGGAGACAGGAAACATATCAGTGACTCCCAGGATTCCCTGGGAACAGGTGGAATAGAGCAGAAGGGATTTTTTAGGGCAATAAAACAGGATTGCCCTAACCCTAACCCTAACTGGATGGATCCAGTAAACAGAATATTCAATTCAGAAATTAAGCCAAAGAACTTCCCAGATAGGAAGGGAAATTCCCAGATAACAATCTAGTGAGCAACCAGCTCAAGACTGGAGACTCTCTTGGAGAATATGGGATTGAATTAGGAAAGAGATAGGTAGAAAATAAAGCAAATTCCATAGGTGAAATTAACTGTGGACTATAGTTAATATTTATGGTATCTGTTCATTCATTTATTCACAGAATAATGTGAATTAAACCAATTAAATGCCAGATATAGGGTTAGATGCTGGGAATCCAAAGATGAATACGTTATAGCACCTATCTTTAAGGTGCTCAGAGCCTAGTAAGAGATAACGGACAGAGATATACTTCAACATCCAAAATCTAATCCATCCCCTGAAAATGGCCAGAGAGCAAGTTTTGGGAGGGCATGAGCCTATATTCCATCATTATGAATAGAATCAAAAGTATTATGTTTTCAGCCCACCTGAAAACCTTTAGAAAACATTTTTGACACTTTAACTGCCCACATAACCATCCACCAGTCTACACAATGTAAAGGATTTAAAACATTGATTATAATTATTTAACAATGAATGAGTACTCATGGGTGTATTTTTTACAGTACATGAGACTATTTAATAGCAGATACAACTTATGTTTTCCTTCTACACCATATTAAACATGTATGGTAGTGTACATAAACAATGTAACTATATGCTAATGAACCTCTCTTGGAAGACAATAACATGAGATGGAATTGATGTTAGTGATAACATACATGTTTAAATGACATGCAGTGTGATCCCAGCAGGCATGCAGCTGAACACATTCTGACCTGAATTCATTCGAAATCCAAACTTTCTTTGCCAGTACACACAAACCCACGTTGGAATTTTGATCCAGATGGTAAATGCTGGGTTAAAAGTTTCTTGCAAGACAGTGACTGCTCCAATGGTGAGAGTTTAGACAGTGCAGGAGTTTTATACTAATATTGAGACTATGAAACAATGTGATGATGTCAAGGGTTATTCGATGGAAGTAGGAAACAAAACTGAACTTAGGTGAAAATGGCTAGGCATATATTATGTGCGCATACAGGCACGGCCATTCTGAAGGAGATCAGCCCTGGGATTTCTTTGGGAGGGAATGATGCTAAAGCTGAAACTCCAGTACTTTGGCCACCTCACGGGAAGAGTTGACTCATTGGAAAAGACTCTGATGCTGGGAGGGATTAGGGGCAGGAGGAGAAGGGGACGACAGAGGATGAGATGGCTGGATGGCATCACTGACTTGATGGACATGAGTCTGAGTGAACTCAGGGAGTTGGTGATGGACAGGGAGGCCTGGCGTGCTGTGATTCATGGGGTCGCAAAGAGTCGGAAACGACTGAGCGACTGAACTGAACTGAACTTACGGGCATGGTAAACAAAGGGTCTTGAAGTAGTACATCCATTGTTACTTTGATGAATTTCTGAGTGATGTTTTCCTTTTCTATTATTCTATTATTGCTGTTGCACTGTTGTTTGCTGTTGTATTGTTGTTTTTGCAGTTAAGACACGATTTTTTAAACATGCAAAAACAATGGATACAAAGATAAGCCCATGAACACAACCCCCAGCCCATGATCTTAGTGCCTGGTCAGACCACTGAAAGTGAAGGAGGTCCAACACTCAGGAAACATTACCCGGATCAGATTTGCTTTAGGGAACCTGGGATTCTCTGCAACCAGCAGCCAAGAATGCACGTATCAACATTTGTATAATAAAATACAGGTATCTTACTTTGCATAGTAGGTGGCTGAGGGTATATTACATGTTTGTAATTTAAATTATACTAAAGAAACACAAGGGGAACTCAGTATTTAAAAGTCCCTTGCAGAGAATTCTTTTGATGAGTAAAAATGTCTTTAACTTTAGTAGTCACCCCCCTGACTTAACTGTTTTGATAAGCTGGATTGTTTCAAAGCAGGGTATAACAGCAGCATCTCACACTTGTTTTAGACAATTATGGTACATCAGCTTGATGGAATATTAAACAGTCATTAACATTTATAATTACGAAGACTGCAGCGATGCGGAAAAAATGCTTGTGGTGTGCTAAGTGAAAAAGAGCTAAATATAAAATTATAGCGAAACTATTACTGCAACTAAGTAAAAATGCATGAGGAAGAGCAGGAAGAGAACATGGAATAAGAAAAATATTTTTACACACATCACATTTTGACCTCAAGGGGATTAAGTGGAGCTTTTCACAAAAGTAAATCCTACCTTACAGCTATAGAGATTGAAGAGGGCAGACCTCACGTTTTAACCACAGCAGTATGAGCTGCTGTAACAGACACCCACAATCATGGGGGCTTACACACTAGTAGTTCCTTTCTTATTCTTGTCAAAACTAATCTGTGATGGGGTGGAGTCGGGGTGCTGTGTCTGCTGGGACCCAGTGTGTCAGTGGTTCTCATCTTAATCCACAATGACCAAAGTCTCTCATCTGGCTGTTACATGGAAGATAGAGAAAAGCTTTTGTGGGTGAGAGGTTTTGGGGCTTTGGAGGTGGCACAGTGGCAAAGAATCCGCCAGTAATGCAGGAGACTCAGGTTCGACTCTTGCGTCGGGAAGATCCCCTGGAGTAGGAAATGGCAACCCACTCCAGTATTCTTGCCTAGGAAATTCCATGGACAGAGGAGCCTGGCTGGTGACAGTCCATGAGGCTGCAGAGTCAGACGCAACTGAGTGATTGAGCATGCATACACAGCTGGAAGTATGCATCACTTCCATCCACATTCTGTGGGTCCAAAGATAATCACATGGCAATGTGACACTGCCAAGGAGGGAGGGAAATGTCATCTACATAGCAGAAGGAAGTAGAAGAGGGTTTTGGTGACTAACTGGCTGATGTCTACCACACAAATTTCCACATCTAACAAGAGGGAGGGCAAGAACTGGAACCGAGGTCTTCCTATCTTAGCTCAGCACTTACGTTTTTATCTCTCACTCATATTCTGTGTGTGTGTGTGTGTGTGTGAAAGGGAAAGACTTATGTGTTGAAACCTAAGCAAAAGACAGTGCAAGTTGCTCAGTCATGTCCAACTCTCTGCAACCCCATGGACTTCTCCACGGAATTCTCCAGGCCAAAACACTGGAGCGGGTAGCCTTTCCCTTCTCCAGGGGATCTTCCCAACCCAGGGATCGAACCCAGGTCTTCCACATTGCAGGTGGATGCTTTACCAGCTGAGTCACAAGGGAAGCCCAAGAATACTGGAGTGGGTAGGCTAACCCCCAATCCACGAATCTAAACGGGGTCTCCTGCATTGCAAGCAGATTGTTTACCAACTGAGCTATCAGGGCAGCCCAAGCAGAAGACAGCTGTTCCACATTTAAGTACAACCAATATAGATTCTAATTCTTTTTGGGAAACACACTATATTCTCAGTGAAAATCATCCCTGGGAAGGAAATACCAGGGATGAACTCAGGTCCTTGAGCAAGAGAATCTGGTTAGGAGCTGACCTGGCTGAGAAAGAATGAGCAAATGCCTACGTAATTACGTGGCCCTTACATTTCCACTGTCACTCACATCTTTGCATAAGTATGATCCCATTGTCGATGGGAAGGAAGAAAATCCAGTCCTACCTGTTGCTTATATTAAGACCCCCCACCACTTCCCACGAAATCCCAGCCAGAGGGCACTAGAAAAGAGCTGGCATATTTATCTTCTTTGCCGCCTTCTTTTACTCGGCCTTGCTCAGCTTTTCAGGTCTATTCCACTGTGGCTGTGACCGATAAACATAAGCACACAGTCACTGGGAGCTATTTTTAAGCAAAAACATCTTTAACGGTACATTAAAATATTATTTGGGGCTACATCCTGAAAAACAGATTACTGTCCCAAATTTGGCATTTAAAAATTTATTTATTTATTTGGCTGCACCTAGTCTTAGTTGTGGCATGTGGGATGCAGTGCTCTGATCAGGGATCAAAACCGAGGCCCCTGCATGGAGAGAGGGAAGCCTTCGCTACTGGACCACCCGAGAAGTCCCAAATTTGGCGTTTCTCACATTAAATGTTTTCATTTGGTGAGAAATCAGTTCAAACCAGGACAAGTTGCCAAATCTTATTGGAACTTGGTGGAGCTTGGTGAGTGCTGTTTGTGTCAAACAAGCCAGAGCTTAAACTGGACAGTGAGAAAAATAAAACGGCTATTTTATATCCCTCTGTCCCCTGCCAAGGCTCACCAGTGCAATGCTTTGAACATTGAAGCACTTGGTAAATACTGAGCTAATCATGATGAACGTAATTATTATGTTATGCTGTTTGACTACAGTTTAGAAATGATTTAAGTAAGAACGGATAATCGAACCTACAGCAAATGCTGCCAGGCTGCTCTGCTTGTAGACTTCCTCTGAACTATTTTTTTCTTTTGGGCCACAATTGTGTGGCATGCAGGATCTTAGCTCCCCAACCAGGGATCAAATCCATGCCGCCTGCATTGGAATCGCAGAGTCTTAACCACTGGACCCCAGGGAAGTCCTTGCTCTGAACATTTTAAGGTTCATCCATTCTCTCATTCACACATTCCCTCATCACCCACAACCCCTACATGCTCTTCCCCATACATCTACACACCCATCCATACACGCCATCCACACACAAACACATCATACTCCTAGAGATACAACACACACACACACAACTGTACACACCCATCCACACACAGCATCCACACAAACACATCTATATACAGCATCCACATAAACACCATCTACACACACATACACATACACACACACCCCTAAACATACCCATCCACACACAAAAGTTGTGCCTTGAAGCTTGTAGGGTTTCAGGCCTCTTTTGGAACTGTGACGTCTAACCTTCATTCCTGGGAATGGCGCTCCTCACAGTTGTTCCACAGGGTGATCCTACCGGTCCTGGTGAGCAATTGGGGCTGAAATGTCACCTCAAGTGGCAGAGTGGGACGACCGGGGCCAGGCATGCCACCCTGGGGCCACTAGAGAAGCTTGTGCTTCAGGAGGCCCACCTTGGCTCTCTCCCCATTTTTTAAAAAATATTTATTTATCTGGCTGCACCAGGTCTGTTTAGGAGCCCTGGTGGCTCAGAGGGTAAAGTGGCTGCCTGAAATGCAGGAGATCCGGGTTCGATCCCTGGGTCACGAAGATCCCCTGGAGAAGGAAGTGGCAGCCCACTCCAGTACTCCTGCCTGGAAAATCTCATGGACAGAGGAGCCTGGTAGGCTAAGTCCATGGGGTTGCAAAGAGTCGGACACGACTGAGCAACTTCAGTTTCACCAGGTCTTAGTTGAGGTAGGTGAGATCTTTAGTTGCAGCATGTGAACTCTTGGTGGAGGCATGTGGTATCTAGTTCCCCGACCAAGTATTGAACCCAGGCCCCCTGCATTGGAAGTGTGGAGTCATAGCCACTGGGCCAAGTCCCTCTCCCAATTTTTCATTTCAGTGTTTGAAAGAAACCTTGCCTTTGGGATAAAGGAACATCTAGGAGGCTTAATTCCTATGCTCTGAATTCTCTGTTTCAGACTCTAAGACCTGGGTAAATTCCTTACTTTTTCAATGGGTTTGCCAGCCCTTGAACCAGGACTTGCCCATAACCCATAATATCTAAATGCTGCGGAGGAGGAAAGGGTAACTTAAGAGCTAGTGTCAGAATTCTTCAAAGAGAAAATGGTCTTTTAAAATTTTTTATAAAATTTTGATAAAGTTGGTATAGAAAGGCTAAGGGTAGAAAGAACTATTTCTGTTTGTTTAAAAACAAGCAAAAAAAAAAAAACAAAACAAAACTGGTTAGGCCATTTGCTAGTGGAAAGAACCCTCAGGGCAAGGCAGGGATGAACTAGGAATGAGAGAGAAAACCCAATTTCTCTGCAAAATAAAGTAAGAATGGAGAGGAAGCAAGGAGGGAGTAGGTAAGGTGGGGTGATTTTGGTCCATAACAATGGCCTATGTAGTTTTCTGTGATAGGAAATTTTGTGCTGTGATGTGATTCTCAGGGGTGGAGGACCAGGGGACGGCAAAGTGGCCATCATCTAGTTTTAGGTTAAGATCTCCTGAGCACTTATTGTAGGCCAGGCAGTAGATTATGCTGTCAACATGTACTTTTTTTTTTTTTTTGCCATACCACTCTGCATGTGGGATCTTAGCTCCCTGACCAGGAGTCAAACCTGCATCCCCTGCACTGGCAGCATGAAGTCTTAACCACCGGACTGCCTGGGAAGTCCTGACATGCGTGTTCTGATTTAATCTTCAAACCTACTACTCTGTGATAAGCCCAGGGCTTCCCTGGTGGCTCAGCAGTAAAGAACTCCCCCTGCCAAAGCAGGAGACGCAGGTTAGATCCCTGGGTCGGGAAGGTCTCCTGAATGGAGGAAATGGCAACTCACTCCCGTATTCTTGTCTGGGAAATTCCATGGACAGAGGACCCTGGCGGGCTACAGTCCTTGGTGTTGCAAAGAGTCAGACACGACCGAGCGACTGGACAGCGACAACAAATCCCCATTTTACAGAGAAGGACTTGGAGGCGTGCCGAGAGGCGGATACTCAGTAAATCAGAGTCCAATCTGAGTTTGACTGACTCTAAAATCCATCCTATTTATTAGTCACTGGAGCATATTCTCCTCGTGAACACTGAGGACTACAGCACTAAGCTATGGAGCAGAGATTATTTGTGGTTTACTAATTAAGGGTGATAAAAGCATCCCAGAAATGGCAAGCACTGAATAAGTACTAGTATCATTGTCTTGGAGCGTGACACTGACCTCTGAAGGAAGCACTGCCATCTAAAATGGAAACATGACAAGCCAACAAGGGCTTATTAACGTCATGTGAAAATGATACAGGTAAATACTCATGTTTGCATTCCACTGGATATTTACATTCTGAAAGCCATGCTCTCAGGCACTGGACTCTTCATGAAAGTCAGTCAGGATCGTTGGCAAATGCAGTAGAAAATACCGCCATATCACTTCATTTTTTTCTTCCCCTGGGACAATAAGAAGGAAAGCGGTGCACCATTTTGATGCAGGTCTGTAAAGCAGAAATCGTGGTGCCTTTACCACTCTTGCTTCAAAGAGAAGAAATTATAGCCTTTCGTTCTCCTAGCAGCATGTAACTAAGGTTTAGATGAGTGAACAGATGCATGCAAAAATCAGCCACGCGCATAGAAAACATTCATTTTCACAATCTGGTAAATCTGCTAGGTACACATGAAACGGAGCCAAATTGATTTCAGCAGAATGCAGTGCCACAGCCCCGGCACGACAGGGATCCTCCTCAGCCTCACTCCTTGGCAGGCCCGTTGCCATCCCAGATCCTGGGGGTATCGATCACCCAGCACCAAGGATGTATGAGCGGTTCTGTACATGGTGGCACAATTTGCCCAACCCCAGCTGACTGGCTGTGTTATTTCCATCCCTAGGAATGGACCAGAACAGGCACCTGTGTCCTTGCTTTCCCCACTTCAAGGCCTTATCTGAGCTTCTTGCTACCCAGCCCCTCATCCCTCCTGTAGGTAGCTCACAGAATTATGGAATATAAAAACCCAAAGTGTCCTTAGGGACCATCTTGTCCACGTCTTTCACTTTATGGATGAAATCCAGGGAGGAGAAAAGTCTTGCCCAAGGCCACATGGGTCATTAATAATGGCCCAGGCACCTTCTGACTCCCAAACCCATGCTTTTTTCACCGCATGCAGTCTCCATTGAAATTTGGATTCAGACTATGGAAGAGGAAATTTCCGCAGTTCCATCAACCCCAAACATCTCTATGGCTATTAAATATTTATAGCGCAAAGGGCTCTATTTAGTCTGCCCTCGGGTTTCCTAATTGTCCACTAGACCACAAGGCCTCAAACCCATAACAATGCAAGTTTACCATCACAGGTTAGAAAGGCTGGGAGACAAAGGTATTTTAGAATGAAGAATCTTTTGGGAAAGGCAAAAGGTTACGCAGGCAGTTTATCTTATGTCACCCCACCCAGAAACCTGGAGCAAAATGTAGGACTAGTCACACACAGTGGATGGAGTCGACCAATTGCCCCATGTCAGTTTAGGGTAGGTTTTGCTCCCAAGTGAAATCAGCTGAAAACTCATAATAAAATTTTTTGGCTTTCGGAGCTCTTTGGATTTTGAAATATAAATCATATAGGTTGCGGCATTAGCTACATAATTAATATTATTCATATTAAAACATGAATAATAGGGTTGTGGATTCCTATTATTCACTTCACAAGTGGCCTTAAATAAGTATCAGGGACCAGTCGAAAAGCATCACTCTATCCACCACAGGGTAGCTTGTCATTAGAATTTCCATGGCTAGACTTAGGTTTCTCTTTAGGTTTCAGTTATGCCAGTTGCCTCTCGGTTAAATCCCAGATATTAACAGAAAATGGAATAGCCCTACACTGGCCAGACCTCAGGGAGCTTGGGTTCAGAAGCCGACGGCCCCGTTGGTTTCTTGGATCTTTTATAAAACAGATCCAGCTGGGATCACCGGAGGGGCAGGCACGTTACGACCAGCTGGGGAGGCCGTATGGGGATGGACAGCAGCAGCACCTGTCCTCTTGGGCTTCGGTAAAAGCACAGCAGAGCCGACTTGCCACCGGGTCCCCAACGGGCAACTGATCGCGCCTGCATCCCGGGGCTTTCTCGGGCTCCAACCGCTTCTCAGCTTCCTCCTTCTCATCAGATGGGCAGGTTTCCAGAGCTGTCAGATTTTCTTCTGCCCAAGTTAACAGGGACATTGATTTTGGAGGAAGGGAGGCCCTTCTCCCCAGCCCGTCCTTGCCTCGCTCCTGGCTCAGCCACGCCAGCTCCGTGGCATTGTCCGGTTTGATTAGCACTGCCTGGATGAGGCCCCCTTTCCCAGGCGGCCCCGGTGGTTCCCAGCACCTCTCCTCTTGGCATGTGGACGTGCACTTCTGCTCTCCCATGGAGAGCCCGCTTACCTGGGTAATGGGCACTTGACCCCCTGGTTTCCAAAGCGGGCTTCTGTATCACAGCAGGGCCTGCATCTGTTTTATTGTTTTCTGGATGGTCGCTGGGAGGGAGTCCTGTAAACGTGACCTTGCTTAGCTGGCTTTGGGATTGATGGAAATCAGATCACTTTGGGGGTTCTAATGGGCCTAGGCAGGGGGCTCTTGGGGTGGAGCAGGAGGGTCTACTGCATTTATGAGGAAGCCCTTCACTCCTTCAGAACTGAACATGGCTTTCCTAAAATCTTTCCTCTGGCAGAGAACTGTAGGTACCTGTTTCTTTGAGGAAGTTCTCCATAAAGATAGGAGGAGGGAATTTTACTTGAAAACTGTAAAGATCTTCTAAGAAAAAGAGTCCATTTCTGTCTTTTGGAGCAGAGAAAGTAGATAAGTTTGGAGGGGAAGGAGGGAGGGAAGGAAGGAAGGAAGTGAGGGGGAGAGGAAGGGAGGGTAGGGGACCAGGTCTCCTATGTCCCCTGTGTCCCTCATCACCTCCTTTCTTCCCACTGACCACTGTGATGGCACACGGATGGCCTCACCATCCACTCCGATCCATTCCACAGCATCCGGAATAATATTTTTATAAGCCTCTCATCTCTGCTGCTTAAAGCCCTCAGTGGCCTTCCTCTGTCCTTAGAATACTTGGGTAGATCTGACGGTTCCTACCCAGGTCTGCATCACCCCATCCTGCTACCCCTCGAGCCTCATCCTGCATGACCCCTGGGCTCTGGGCACTCCAGCCTCATGACCTTCTCCCAGGCTTCCTGCTCCCCCTGGGCCTTTGCAGATGCCTCTCCTCTGGCCCCCAAGGCTCTCTACTGCACTCCGCCCCGTATCCCTCCCTGTCTTGTTCTCGCTGTTGGAGCCTAATGTCATTTCCGTAAGGACTCCTTCTCTCCAGCCTGTGGTCCTGTTGTATATGCCCATAGTACGTGCACTTTGTCTTCCCATCATTTATCACAGCTACACGTCAACCATGGTGACCACTGGACCGATGTGAGCGTCTCTCTCCAGCCCATGAGCTCCACGGCAGGAGGGACCGCATTTTCTTTGTTCACCTCCAGCATCAGTCTTCCCTTGCCGAACAGTGGATTCTCAACAACTACTTGATGAGAAATTCCCTAGTGGTCCAGTGGTTTAGAATCCACCTGGAAACAGAGGGGACATGTGTTTGATCTCTGGTCCCGGAAGATCATACATGCTGTGGAGCAACTAAACCCGCACGCCACAGCTATTGAGCTTGTGTGCTGCAATTACTGAAGCCCACTCACTCCAGAACCTGTGTCCTGAAACAAGAGAAGCCACTGCAATGAGCTGGCGTACCGTAACTAGAGAGTAGCCACATCTAGAGAAACCCCATGGGAACAACAAAGATCCGGCAGAGCCCAAAAATATATAAATCAATAATTTTAAAAAAAAGAATCTCAATTCAAAAAAATGAATTACCTGATGAGTTACTGAGTGAATCATTTTTCTAGCTGGTATGACAACTTTACCAACAACGCTAGGCCTATCTAAGAAAAAAGCCCCCTTGTTACTCGAGTGGGCAATGGGAATTTCCACTTGCCGACAAAGTCAGGGATGGGTTATTCTTGAGAGGCAGCATGATGAGCCTGTGTCTCTTACTCCCTGGGGACAAGTCTGCTGTGGTGGCTGCACCCAGCTTCACGTTTCCCTCCAAGGGGCCCCTCTCATGGCAGACTGGCATGCCTTCCCTGAGTTTTTGTGTCGGCCAAGAGGCACATGTCACATTGGTAATAATGTCAGTAAACTCCGAAGCTGCCAAGGAGAGCAGCAAGCGAAGGCCCAGAGGAAGCCAGCAGAGCCTTAAACAAGAAGCCCTGGAAATCATCTCATTACCAGAGGTGCCAGCCGTTACACCCTGGCTGGAAGGGCATAATTGCTGAAAACAGCTCATCACTAACAGCCTGACAGCCAAGGGCCCGCCCCTTTCTTCACTCCCAGATCTGCCCCGCCATGAGGGGAAAGGTGCCAAAAGAGGAAACCATGCGTGAAGACATGGCTCCCGCCTTGGAGAGAGGACATTTCTGCCCCCAGCTTTCTCAAGATGCTTTGGGAGCCCTCTCTCTACTTGTTCCCGAGCTTGAATCCTTGATGGTTGTTGTTGTTTAGTCACTAAGTCCTGTCCGATTCTTTGCAACCCCGTGGACTGTAGCCTGCCAGGCTTCTCTGTCCATGGACTTTCCCAGGTCAGAAGACTGGAGTGGGTTGCCATTTCCTTCTCCAGGGTATCTTCCCTACCCAGGAAATCAACCACTGTTTCTCGCGCTGGCAGGCAGGTTCTTCACCACTGAGCCACCAGGGAAGCCCTGAATCCTGGATGCTTTTGCCCATACAGAGTGCCTCTGGGTCCAGAGATGTGATCGCGAGCTCAGCACGGCAGAGGACAGTCTTCTGCGTGGCACTGGCCACCCAAGGAAGGGAGTCTCACAGAAGCAACATTTTTCTCTCAGGAGGGTATTGAGCAAATACAGATCAGGAACTCATCATGTAGACATGACTGGGGAAAAATAAAAATAATAATCCAGCTGATGAGAAGAGCTGAGTCATTGGCAGAGACCCAGATGCTGAGAAAGATGGAGGGCATGAAGAGAAGAGAGCAACCGAGGATGACATGGTTGGATGGCATCACTGACTCAATGGACGTGAGTCTGAGCAAACTCCAGGAGATAGAGAAGGACAGGGAAGCCTGGTGTGCTGCAATGCATGGGGTCGCAGAGAGTTGGACACAACTTAGTGAACGAACAACAACAGAAAAAGATAATAATGGTCCTCATAATTTCTTTGTCCAGTTGTACTTGTTATAATGTATTTATAGTAATCGATTAAAGCAAGTGGACGGATTCATCTAGCAAACGTCCACATAGATATCAAAACAGAAGTTACTGCACCTATCTGGGCAGGTATCTACTGCAGGTTTTATGTGTACAAAATTAGCAAGCATAGCACTCGGATAAATTCAAGCATGTCTTTTCCCCCTAAGCCACCTCCTTCAACCACCTGTTGGGCACATTTTGTGTGCCTGGCGCCATACTAGGTGCTTAGGACACAAATGTGGTTGTGGCCTCAAGGAATCTGTGTACTAGTGGAAGAAACCCACAGATAAGTCAGCAAGTGTGCTGTGGAGTAGAAAGTCCTAGAACTGAGGCAGTCAGTATAAATTTTTTAAATGTCTAAGGGTAGCCTTTGTGCACAGAAAAGACCATGTAGGTTACTTTGGTTTTTAAAATTACCAGCGTAAAGCATCTATCTTCTTTAGGCAGTGGTGTTCAGTTTACAAGCTTATTATTCTATTTATAAAGAGAATGGATTAACTCAGGTTGAATAGGTTTAAATAAGTTCAAATCTCAACTGGTACCATTAACAGCTTTATTAAATTCCCTGAAACTTTAAAAACCGTATTCATGAATTTAATACATTTTCTTTTTAAGTGATTCAAATGCTTGCCCTAACAAGCTGAGAGATGTGAGAGTTGGACTATAAAAAAGCTGAGCACCGAAGAATTGATGCTTTTGAACTGTGGTGTTGGAGAAGACTCTTGAGAGTCCTCCGGACTGCAAGGAGATCCAACCAGTCCATCCTAAAGGAAATCAGTTCCGAATATTCATTGGAAGGACTAATGTTGAAGCCAAGACTCCAATACTTTGGCCACCTGATGGAAGAGCTGACTCATTTGAAAAGACCCTGATGCTGGGAAAGATTGAAGGCAGGAGGAGAAGGGGATGACAGAGGATGAGAGTGGATGGCATCACTGACTCAATGGATATGAGTTTGAGTAAACTCTGGTGATGGACAGGGAGGCCTGGCATGCTGCAGTCCGTGGGATAGCAAAGAGTCGGACATGACTGAGTGACTGAACTGAACTAAACAGCAAAACCTTTCCAAATACTTCAGTAGTGCTTGCAACTCTTAAATTACTGGTACTATCTGTAGGGACTGACATTCCCCACAGGCCAAAGATGACCTCTCAGCACACAGATGCCCAGGTGACTCCTTGCTAAGAAGATCCCGACCCCTCTTAGGGTTGCTACGACAATGGGGAATGTCAAGTTTCTACCCTTCCAACAGAGTTGGTTTTCTTGAGTCTAAATTATAATCTAACTCAATTCTTTCCTCTCATTTGAGCTGTAGGCTTCTCACGCAAGTTGCTGCTAACTTTTTACAATGAACCACTTTTCATGTTCCTCATATTCTTGGTTGCGTCCCAATTTTTTTTTTCTTTGACAAAGTATCTTATTGTGGTAAAATATACCTAACTTCAGAATTCATACACATTGAGCATGTGTCAGAGATCCTTCCCTTTTTAAAGGTCGAATCCTATTCCATTGTATGGATATACCACATTTTGTTTATCTATTCATCTGTCATGGACACTTGGGTCATAGCTACAGTTTGGCTATTGTGAACCATGCTGCCATGAACATGGGTGTGCTGGGTTCTGATTCTTAGAGACACTTTAATGCCACCCAACTGGATTTTACATCTAATCAGACCTCTGTGGCTTAGTCATACCCATGTCAGGGCTTGAGCCTGATTCTTGGGAGCCCAGAGGGGAAGCGCCTAAATCAGAGGAGAACCCTGCAGCCACTGAGAATCAGAGCCTTCATAAAACCAATGGGGCTGGACTCAAGGCAAAAACATGGAAAATTAAAAATAAAAAACAAAGGAGGCAGACAGAATGAGAAATAAGTACACATGAGAAGGAATTTCTTTCTACTATAAAAATATACACTGTACTATATCTTCAAATATTAAATACATGAAAAATGACTAACATGCAGATGAGCTATGCAGTGGAGAGTGTAGGCCTTGGAGTCACTCAGCGGTCTGGCGACAAGCTGTCGAACTTCTTTCACATCTCAGTAAGAAAGCTTACATATAAAGTGCCTCTCGAGGACTAGGTACTAAAGACATGTGGACTGGACATTCTGCTCCTTATTGCTCTGAGGAGAAACAGCCAGCTGTGGTTTGCAACTGTGGCAGCGGAGCCTGAACCAGCTGGAGGTTAGGAGGCTACTTTTTCCCGTGAACATCCTTGCCAATAGGGGCTTCCCTGATAGCTCAGTTGGTAAAGAATCCTCCTGCAATGCAGGAGACGCAGATGGATTCCTGGGTCAGGAAAATCCTCTGGAGAAGGGATAGGCTACCCACTCCAGTATTCTTGGGCTTCCCTTGTGGCTCAGCTGGTGAAGAATCCGCCTGCAATGCGGGAGACCTGGGTTCGATCTCTGGGTTGGGAAGATCCCCTGGAGAAGGGAAAGGCTACCTGCTCCAGTACTCTGGCCTGGAGAATTCCATGGACTGTAGAGTCCATGGGATTGCAGAGAGTGGGACACAACTGAGCGCCTTTCACCTTCCCTTTCACCTCAACAATCCCAGGCGAATGCCAGCTCTCGTAGGAAGCACTCATGAGAAGCACAGGGCACCTGAGACAGGGTGTCTGTACATCCTTCCAATTCTGCAGTCCCTCTGTTGACCATCCATCCCTCAGAATGGAGACACAGACAACCGGAGTGACAACAATGTTTAGTCAGATCAGGTCATGTCTATGTACAACCCGCCCACCCTTAACTGTCTCCCAGCAGCTCAGCCACTCAAGAGTGGGAGGCAACAGGGAAAAAAGGGAAATACAAGATGATACGGAAGGAGAGAAGGAAATCAGGTAGGGGGATAACCTGAAGTAGTATGAACGAAGAGGGTTAAAATTAATTGAGCATATTCTATGCACTAGGCACTGTACTAAGGTGATTCATATACATGATCTTATTTAATCTTCACAATAATCCAAGGAGGTAGGTACTATTAGTGTTTCTGTTTTTGAAAATGAGAAGTGTGAGGCTTAATGAAATTAAATATAACTTGCCCAAGATTAAGAAGTAATCGAGAAGAACTGAATCTATTTTTGCTTCCGGTATCTAAGGCGTTCATTTTACTGCAGAACTGCTAAAGTCACACAGGAGATAACTGGGCAGAGGGCGTAAAGAAGCAAAATGCAGGAAACTCCCTAGTGATCCCATGGTTTAGGTCTCGGTGCTTTCACAGCTGTAGCCCAAGTTCAGTCCCTGGGCGGGGAACTAACATCCCACAAGAAATACGTCTAAAAAAAAATGTCTAAAAGGAAAAATTTACATAGATGAAGCACTTTACTGCTAAAATTACAAGATGTTAAGCTATATAATAATTACACAACAAGATTCTATAATAACTATTATAAAACTGCAGTGACGAACTGGAGACCATGTACATTTTCAGCAGTAGGGGAATGGTTAACTGAACTGAAACCACTTGATGCATATATACATCTATTAAAATAATAAACACAAAGATTTCTATAGCAATAAAAAAGCAGAATATAAAATTATAACTATTCAATCATACAGGAATTATAGCAAAGCCTGAAAAAGAACAGGGAAGTATTAGAGTGAATTTTGCATGAGACCGGTAGATTCAAAATGATTTCTTCCCTTTTAAAAATATTCTTTATGGTTGTTAAAAGCAATAAAAGTTAAAAATTTGAAGTAGCTGACATGACTTGTCCATAAAAATAAGGGCACCTGCTGGGTTGTTTTGATGACTAAATAAGTTAATGGATGCAAAAGCTCCTAGGAACAGCCCCTGCAGGCACTCCACAGGTCTCCCGCCCTGCCCTCTTGACCTCACCTTTCCTTCCTTCCAGCTCCAGCATCCTGAAACTGCAGCATCAACTCTGGGCTCATGGTACCTCTGCACTCTCTTTCTCAGTGTGAGTGCTTCTTTCGCTTTCTTATTGCTTTTATCTGTGACTTCCAGAGCTCAATAAGATCTGGTCGTTTAATACTTTCTGATTCTCTCATCAAAATAAACTTCTTTTCTTTTGGTTAACATATGGTTTTGTTTTTTTGTTTTTGTTTTTTGCTTTTTTAAAAAAAGTATTTAGTATTTAACAGTCTGGTGGTTCTCCCAAAAATTAAACATAGAGTTACCATATGATCCAGGATTTCCACTTCTGGGTATGTATCGAAAAGAAGTGAAAGCAGGGACTTGAACAGCAGCATTATTCACAATAGACAAAAGATGGAATAACCCATGCCCAATGACAGATGAGTGGATAAACAGAATGTAGCATATATATACAATGGGATATTATTCCAGCCTTAAGAAGGAAAGACATTCTAGGGATTTCTTACTTTCTCCACGGCATGTGGGATCTTGGTTCCTTGACCAGACAAACCCATGCCCCCTGTATTGCGAGGTAGATTCTTCATCACCAGACCACCAGGGAAGTCCCATGGGGCAGCTTCTGGGCTGGTGAAGCCAACAGCTCAGCAATGTCAAGGATGCCAGTTTCTTCTGTACCCCCTTTGCCACCCACAACGTTGTCTTTGCCCTAAGGCAGACGGTCCTTAGTAGTAACTGTTGTGACACACCCCTTTGTTGTTATTAGAAGGAAAGACTGATCTCTCTCTTTAAAAATGCATATTTATTTATTTATTTGGCTGTGCTGGGCCTTAGTTGCAGCATGTAGGATCTTCCATCTTTGTTGCCGCGTGTGAGATCTAGTTCCCTAACCAGAGATCGAACTCACGCCTGCTGCGCTGGGAGCGTGGAGTCTTCGCCACTGGACCACCAGGGAAGTCCCCTGATTCTCTTCTAAGAGGAAGCAAAACTTTACTAGAAACCTTCGGCAAACCATTCCACATACCACACTGACAATGAGCAGGGGTCACTGGCCAGAGGACTTAATTAGCCTTCCCTGGCCTAGTCTGGCTTAGCCCTTGAGTCAGGATGGGTTCCGCGAATTCATTTCCTGATGCTCAGTGTCAGAGGAGAGCCTACCACAGCCATACCTCTCCCACCTCCACTGAGACCAACAAAGTAGCACATGCGGGAACACAGCTGGTCGCTAAGGATCCAGACTGAATTCCTGCCCTCCTGGGGCTTCCAGTCTAGAGCAAAAGAGAAGCCCTGTACAAGTATTACAGGGGTGATGCATTTTACAGAACGGAAAGTTCGTACAGCACAGGCGGCAACGGAGCCGGGGAAGTCACTGAGTCTCAGTGGTCCTGCAAGGCCTCCGAGGACAGATGCTCCTGTGAGACTCGGGGAGGATGCTGAGCAGAAGGAAGGGCGCATGTGAAGACTGGAGTGGAGAACAGACTGGACAGCGCCAGCCCTAGAGCTTAAGTCATGGGGACACCTCCCGGCCAGGGACCAAGTGTTTGTTCAGCCTTTCATTCACACACACATTCATTTCATGAGTATCTACCTGCAGCAGGTGAGAGAACATGTGTACATCACTGGTGAAAAGGACTTACCTAAAAGATGATTAGTCTGTGAATGAGCCAAGCCTTTCCCCCTCGTTCTCATTAACCATCTACTGTTTATTTGAACTTCGCTTGGAGTCTACCCGCTAAAAATGTGAATTGGACTGGCTAACGTCAATTGGACTGGCTAATGTGTCCTTCCCTGAGCCAATCAGCGTGGCCAGTGGTATGTCACTGATTGCTTAGTCTTGAACCCTAGATTCCTTGGGGGCTGAGATCACACCTAGATAATCTGAGTTGGAATAGGAATGAAGAGCTGACCTCTGAGGAAAGAAAAATAGATGGTCAAGGGTAAACCACGAATGTCCTCTACACTGGTTCACATTCTTCCCAGGGAATGTTTCCACTCCTGTAGGAGACAAAGCCTTAAAACAAGAGTCTTAAAAGGCTCTCTAACCATGAATTTTCCTGTGCTCTACTGGGGAAGCCTTGTGGATGGTGCTGTTTCTTCACCCCACCAAGCCACCAGCCCTGGTGTGCGCCCAGGGACACGGGTCCTCCTTGCCAACATAAGTGAACATATGACACGATTGCTCTGCATGTAAACCTCGACCAGAAAACCAGCGTGTTGACATGACTGATATCCACATAATTATCCACATTAGTACATGAGGCAGATATGCACAGGATTACCTACCTCAGTACCTAAAGTGATTGATACCCGTGTGATTATCTGCCGTGAAGACACGCCCTCCCCTGCTTCTAATGCAATTACCTTTCTCCGGATACATGGAATCGATGCCCACGTGATGACCTGCTTCAGATACACACATGATTGATGCCCATGCAATTATCTCACACAATGATATGCCACTGATTGATGCCCATGTGATTATCTGCTAAGATGATACCCATGCAAATGAAAATTGGCAAAACCTGCCAGCTCTAATAATAACCCTTACCAGCAAGCCAAAACCAATGGCTAAGACTTACTGAAGGTTCTTCTTTAAAAATAAAAAAGTCACTCGTACACTATTAAGTGTATGTTTGTGTGTGTGTGTATGAGAGAAAGATCCATCTTCCTGTGGTGCTTAAAGTAAAACTTGGACAAGGACTACAAAAATCAAATAAAATAAATGTCAAGGTCCTTCCCAGCTCTAAAACTCTCAGATTCTCAGGGTCTAACGATAACTGAAAAAGTGTTGGCGATTTCACAGAGTAGCAAAATATTTCTTCCACCACCAATTTGTGCTGTAATTAATGGACTCTTTGTGCTCTTTAGTGATCATATAAGGAAACCAGGAGCAGGAAATTACTGATGCAGATAACCATCTATGACCAAAGCTGGAGCACTGACATGGAAATCAGCAAGGCCACATTTCCAATTCGAGGGCGCGTGCCAGAATTACAGACAAGGCCACGCTCAGCTTTACCTCCCAGCCTCCACTGCTCTTCTTAAAAAAGAAACAGTCTAAGTCATAGCATGTTCGGTCATTTATCTTGTTCCCTTTCCTCAATTCGCTGTTCTGACTTTCGAGAAAGGCATGTAATATCCCCATAGAATGTGATGATTTTCTTTGTTATTGTCAAAAAATGCTAATCCATGAAGAGAACCTTCCTGGGTAATGTTAATTCAGCTGCCTGTTTTATAATAGGATTATGTTTTCCAGGATTTAAAAATCCCACTTGTTAGCTACCAAATAGACTTCTACAACAGCTATAAAATCTAATTTAATCCCTACTGGCATGAACGAAAGAGCCGAGGTACAATTTGTGTATAACTCCACTTAACACCCTACAACCTCCAATAAATATGTAACATTGCTTTTGAAGTTATAAAAGGAAACTGTTCAGTGGGATAACAGGAGTCTCGTGGGTCCAATCATGCAATATCTCTAAGGCAGAACAAATGTTGTTTACATATGGTGAGGATTATGGGGAAAGTTTATTTAAACAGATTAACCCATGTTTACATGTATTAATGCTCCCTTTTCCATCATGCAAATTCAAGTTAAAATGAACTTCATTTCTTTCATTTGAAAATAATTATAGGGAGAGAGTCAACTACTTGGTCTCTTACCATTTAGCTTCAGACCCTAATTAGTTTAGAATAAATTTCAGAACACTGTACCAGACTCAAAGTAGAAGGCTAACACTGTGTTTCAGTTTACAAAGGTGGAGGGCATTTTCTAGAGGATAAGTGAAGATAAGAGAAAGAGAGGGGACCCAGAAATGATCCTGTGGGCCAGAAAGAGTGGTGAGCAGATTCCCTTTTGTCTTTGGCTGTTCACTCTCCTATCATCCTCTCTTCACAAGTGCAGTAGAGTCGGCATTAAAGGGCCTTCTGGGAATGTAAAATTCAAGGGCGGTGAAACGGAGACATATTTCTTCTCGTGCCCCTGCCCACCCCCTCCTCCTTCAGACAGGTGACTATCGGGAAGCTTATGGTAGGCCAGATGGGACCAGAGGTGCTCTGGCAAATATTGTTTCAAGAAGAAGGAGAGGAAAACAAGGAGGCTGACATGTAACATATCAAAGACTATCCAGGCACCGGGAAGTTGAACATGCATCTCAGGGCAACCCAACCTCTTTAAAGATGCAAATTGCAGTCAAACACAGAAAACAGTAGGGTTCTGTTTATCCTTTCACAAAGGGTGCAAACTGCTAATCAGGCTCCATTGCTGGGCTGGCCACTTTGTTTATCAATAAACAGGAAGACAGTTAGACTATAATTTTCTTGCCTAGCACTGGTAGCCAAAAGGAAATGCTGGCAGCTTGGTAGTACTGAGTTCCAGTTGCATCAAAACCCAATTATTATTGTAATAATGTATGAGTGTTTGCAAGTTGCACAGGCGTGCTACACATGTCCCCGGAATCATGTGAAACATATTGGCAGAGAACAAGCTTGGTGATACATGGACTAAGGGGAGCTGTCAAAATAGGCCGGTCCTCCAAGGGCTCAGCTGTGGAGTGCTGTTTAAAGACACACACACGCCGGAGTTAGTGTGGCAGATATGGAAGTCTTCTACATGTAAGACAACACAACAAAAACATGGTTTGATGAATATCAAATGACACATAGGCTCTGAAATGGGAAACTGGATTGGAAGATGCTATAATTGCCACTGCAAGCTCTGTTACCAGGGAACACTTGTACACCCTTTAAAAGAGATGTTCAAAGTTACTTTCATGTCAGTGGAGCTCCCTGCCTAAGATACTGTAAAATCCCAAATCTAAGATATAGTGCAAGATCTCAAATCTAACATGCAATAAAATTTAATCATACATGTGTTTAGGCATTCAAATTGCCCAAATCGTGACCTTAGATGTTTGTTTCATTTTGTCTGTATAGATGCTGTATGAGAAATTAAGAGGGGACCTCCCTGGTGATCCAGTGGTTAAGAATCCGACTCACAATGCAGGAGATGCGGGTTCAATTCCTGGTCTGGGAACCAAGATCCCACATTCTGTGGAGCTACTACTGAGCCCAAGCACCGTAACTGCTGCAGGAAGGGGGACCCCTTCCAGGGCCCGAAACTAGGCACTTGTCTAACACTCGGAAATGAATTGTCCGAGGAGACACATGTGCTGACAAAGCAAGAGATTTTATTGGGAAAAGGCACCCAGGTGGAGATCAGTAGGGTAAGGAAACCCAGGAGAACTGCTCTCTCACACGGCTTGCAGTCTCAGGTTTTATGGTGATTTGATTAGTTTCCAGGTTGTCTTTAGCCAATCATTCTGACTTGGAGTCCTTCCTGGCGGTGCACGCCTTGTTCAGCCAAAATGGATGCCAGAGAGAAGGATTCTGGGAGGTGGTCAGACAGGTGGTGTCTCCTTTTGACCTTTCCTGAACTCTTCTGATTGGTGGAGGCTTATTAGTTCCCTGTTCCTTACCAGGACCTCCTGCCGTAAAACAACTCATGCAAATGGTTACTATGGTGCCTGGCCAGGGCGGGCAGTTTCAATCAGCGTGCTTCCCCTAACACAACTAGAGAGTTCATGCACCACAGTGAAAGATCCTGCATGATGCAACGAAGACCCCGCATGCCACAACTATGACCAGATGCGCTGGTCTTAAAGGAAGAAGGAAGTAACTTAAGATACACTTAATTAAATAAAGAAAGAAATTAAGATACACTCCAAGGTTCACATAGCTTGCAAGACAGGGCATGTCAAATATAAAGTACAAAGGAACTGTAAGTCCTGTAACAATGCTTCTACTAATGTTGAAATACTAATGATACAAGGGTTAATAACAGTTACTATTCTATTGATCACATGTAACTCACTTATTCTTGAAATGTTTGCTGAGCACTTGCTACATACTAGGCTCTCTGATAAGCTGGGGGAGGGGATACCGTGGCACCCTCTTTACAACAGCTGACAGGGAAGCAGACATGGGATAAGTCATTCCATTAAGGGGTGATGACTATTATAACAGGGTATGTGAGCCACTCACTCGTATATGCACCTAAGCAGTCTTTACTGCTATGCCTGGCTCTCCAAGGTGACAACCCAAAGCTACCTACCTTGGCAACTTGAGGTAGGGAACTGTGACTCAATTCTGTTAGGGCAATACTCGTGAAAATGTGGCAGGTTCTCTGTGGCTCTGTTCATAACTCTCATTAGCAACTATAGTGACCAAAAGTGCATCATAGGGTATGAACTGACTGGCTTCCTCACTCCTTAGCTGTGTGCCTTTAGCTAAGTTTGTTAATCTCTCTGTACTTCACTATCCTTGTAATCAATGGGAATAACAACACTTCTTTCACAGAGTTTCTGAGACCATGAAATAAGTTATTCTATGCAAAGCAGTTAGGGATAGTGCTGCCACACAGAAAATGCTACGTACTCAGTGCACGCATCCTCAATCACTAAGTCACGTCTGACTTCTGCGACCCCTGTAGCCCGCCAGGCTCCTCTGTCCATGGGATCCTCCAGGCAAGAATACTGGAGAGTGGGTTGCCACTTCCTCCTCCAAGGGATCTTCCCGACCTAGGGACTGAACCCACGTCTCCTGCAGCTCCTGCACTGGCACGTAGATTCTTCTACCACCAAACCACCTGGGAAGTCCATATGTACTCAGTAAATGTTCTCTTTCTTCGTGCTGTGCTCAGATGCTCAGTTGCGTCCAGTTCTTTGGGACCCCATGGACCATAGCCTGACAGGTTCCTCGGTCCATGGGATTCTCCCAGCAAGAATACTGACGTGGGTTGCCATACACTTCTCCAGAGGATCTTCCAGAGCCAGGGGTTGAACTTGTGCCTCTTACATCCTTTGCACTGGCAGGCAGATTCTTTACCATTAGCGCCACTCTTTCTCTGCTGCTGAGTCGCTTCAGTCGTGTCGGGCTCTGTGCGACCCCATAGACGGCAGCCCACCAGGCTCTGCCGTCCCTGGGATTCTCCAGGCAAGAACACTGAAGTGGGTGGCCATTTCCTTCTCCAATGCATGAAAGTGAAAAGTGGAAGTGAAGCCATTCAGTCGTGCCTGACTCTTTAGCGACTCCATGGACTGCAAGTCTTTCTCTAATACTGTTCTAAAACCATCTTCAGCACCTTGGTCAGCTCCAAGAGGCCTGGTCTTCCTTGTTAGGGCAGAGCTGGAAAGAATGATTGCGGTGAACTGCCTTTTGTCCCAGGAATGGCCAAAGTTGAAAATATGTATGCAGAATGTCTCCAAGGGGGATATGGAAAGCCCAGTCATGGCTTAGTCCAGAGAGGCGTGACTGGTCTGACCAGAGGCAGTTCTTGATCTGGTTCCCCTTAACCCTCTTAAGACTCCAAACTTGGGTTCTTCATACCCACTTCAAGCTCCCTGTTCCCTCACAGACTATTTGGAATAGTTTTTTTTTTTTTTTTGCATTTATTGACTCTGTCTACTTTGCCTTCTCCCAAGCATTTATCCATCCACAACTCTAGGGAAGAGAAGCTCTTGACATCCCCTCTGCTCTGACACCTGCACCAGGCAGGTCAGACCTTCAGCATTCCCCTGCTGCTAGGGAAGGAGGGTTAGATGGTGTGGATAAAAGGCTAGTGGAACAGCCTCTTGGTGCTCAACCCTAGCTTTGCTCTTCTATGACATACTGAGAAAACTTGAGGAGTCCGACAGAAGCCCATGTTGATCTCAGGCCAGCCTCCTGGCTCATCTTCCTCTCTTGACTTTTTGCTCTTCTGACCAATGTCCAGGGAGTTCTTTTTGGCCTTGTTATCTGGAGCCAATTAATACTTTGCCCAAGAACATGCTGCTGTTTAGACTAGATCTGGCCGAGGAGGTTAATTTTTCATCAGTGAACAGCGAGCACAGTCATATCAATGGGAAAAAAAAACTGTAAAAACATATCCAAAACAGACAGCATATCTTCAGTAGAAGGCATCCTTGAGTTAATTCACAACTTGACATTTGCTCCCAACTAATCCATACTTTCCTTTTCTTCTCCCTTTAAAACACCATCTTTCCTAAACTACAGAGCTGGTATAGAATAAAAATTAAACTATGACCACCCTGGGAAGTTCTAATGTACTTATATCTGGCTTTTATTGAAGTGCAGTTGATTTACAATGTTGTATTAATTCCTGCTGTATAGCAAAGTTACTCAGATAAACATATACATACTTTTTCATATTCTTTCCCATTCTAGTGTATAACAGGATATTGAATATAGTTTCCTGTGTTATACAGTTGTTGTTGTTATTTAGTCGTATCTGACTCTTTGTGACCCCAGGGACTGTAGCCCATCAGGCTCCTCTGTCCATGGGATTTCCCAGGCAAAAATACTAGAATGGATTTCCATTTCCTTCTCTAAGGGATCTTCCAGATATAGGGAATCACCCCAAGTCTCCCGTATCAGCAGGCAGAATTCTTTACTGCTGAGTCACCAGGGAAGAGCCATGCTAAACAGTAGGACCTTGTTATTTATCCATCCTATGTATACTAGTTTGCACCTGCTAATTCAGGCTCCTCTCGGCCGCCACCCCTGACCTCCGGCCCAGTGCAGCTCCTCTCAGCCGCGCTCGCTCATGCACCGGTGCAGCTGCTGTGCTCATGCGCCATCGCAGCCACCGCACTGGAAAAGGTCAGTTTTCATCCCAATCAAAGGCAATGCCAAAGAATGCTCAAACTACTGCACAATTGCACTCATCTCACACACTAGTAAAGTAATGCTTAAAATTCCCCAAGCCAGGCTTCAGCAATACGTGAACTGTGAAATTCCAGATGTTCAACCTGGTTTTAGAAAAGGCAGAGGAACCAGAGATCAAATTGCCAACATCCGATGGATCATCAAAAAAGCAAGAGAGTTCCAGAAAAACATCTATGTCTGCTTTATTGACAATGCCAAAGCCTTTGACTGTGTGGAAAATTCTGAAAGAGATGGGCATACCAGACCACCTGACCTGCCTCTTGACAAACCTGTATGCAGGTCAGGAAGCAACAGTTAGAACTGGACTTGGAACAACAGACTGGTTCCAAATAGGAAAAGGAGTCCGTCAAGGCTGTATATTGTCATCCTGCTTATTTAACTTCTATGCAGAGTACATCATGAGAAATGCTGGGCTGGAGGAAGCACAAGCTGGAATCAAGACTGCTGGGAAAAATATCGATAACCTCAGATATGCAAATGACATCACCCTTATGGCAGAAAGTGAAGAACTAAAGAGCCTCTTGATGAAAGTGAAAGAGGAGAGTGAAAAAGTTAGCTTAAAGCTCAATATTCAGAAAAATAAGATCATGGCATCTGGTCCCATCACTTCATGGCAGATAGATGGGGAGACAGTGGAAACAGTGGCTTACTTTATTTTTTTGGCTCCAAAATCACTGCAGATGGTGACTGCAGCTATGAAATTAAAAGACACTTACTCCTTGGAAGGAAAGTTATGATCAACCTAGATAGCGTATTAAAAAGCAGAGACATTACTTTGCCAACAAAGGTCCGTCTAGTCAAGGCTATGGTTTTTCCAGTGGTCATGTATGGATGTGAGAGTTGGACTATAAAGAAAGCTGAGCGCCAAACAATTGATGCTTTTGAAATGTGGTGTTGGAGAAGACTCTTGAGAGTCCCTTGGACTGCAAGGAGATCCAACCAGTCCATCCTAAGGGAGATCAGTCCTGGGTATTCATTGGAAGGACTGATGTTGAAGCTGAAACTCCAATACTTTGTCTACCTGATGCAAAGAGCTGACTCACTGGAAAAGACCCTAATGCTGGGAAAGATTGAGGGCAGGAGGAGAAGGGGACAACAGAGGATGAGACAGTTGGATGGCATCATCGACTTGATGGACAAGGGTTTGGGTGGACTCCAGGAGTTGGTGATGGACAGGGAGGCCTGGCGTGCTGCGGTTCATGGGGTCACAAAGAGTCGGACACAACTAAGCGACTGAACTGAACTGAATTCAGGCTCTCAATCCTTCCCTCCCCCGCCCTCTCCTCCCTGGCGCTCTATGCCTGGAATCTCTTTGTGTCTCATAGGTATGTTCATTTGTGTCATATTTTAGATTTCACATATAAGTGATATCATATGGTATTTGCCTGCCTTTCTGACTTACTTTCCAAAGCATGATAATCTCTAGGTCTATCCATGTTGCTATGAATAGCATTATTTCATTCTTTTTTATGGCTGAGTAATATTCCATTATATATATGTGTGTGTGTGTGTGTGTGTGTGTGTGTGTGTGTGTTTTCGTGTCTGGTTCTAACTGTTGCTTCTTGACTCACACACAGATTTCTCAGAAGGCTGTAAGGTGGTCTGGTATTCCCATCTCTTTAAGAATTTTTCACGGTTTGTTGTGATCCACACAGTCAAAGGCTTTAGAGTAGTCAGTGAAGCAGATGTTTTTCTGGAATTCTCTTGCTTTTTCTATAATCCAGCGGATGTTGGCAATTTGATCTCTGGTTCCTCTGCCTTGTCTAAATCCAGCTTGAACATCTGGACATTCTCAGTTCACATACTGTTGAAGCCTAGCTTGGAAAATTTTGAGCATTACTTTGCTAGTTTTCTGAGGAACCTCCACATTCTTTTCCATAGTGACTGTGCCAACTTACATTCCCACCAGCAGTATAAGAGAGTTCCCTTTTCTCCATACCCTCTCTAGCATTTATTATTTGTAAACTTTTTAATGGTGGCCATCCTGACTGGTGTGAGGTGGTACCTCGTTGTAGTTTTGATTTGCATTTCTCTAATAAGCAGCAATGATGAGCACCTTTTCATGTGCCTGTTGACCATCTGTATGTACGTCTTCTTTGGAGAAATGTCTATTTAGGTCTTCTGTCCATATTTCAACTGGGTTGTTTGCTATAAAGTGATTTGAGCTATTTGTATATTTTGGAAATTAAGCTGTTGTTGGTCACATCATTTGCAAATATTTTCTTCCAGTCATGGTTTCCTTTGCTGTACAGATTCTTGTAAATTTGGTTAGGTTTCATTTGTTTACTTTTTATTTCTATTGCCTTGGGAGACTGACCTAAGAAAACACTGGTACAATTTATATCAGAGGATATTTTGCCTATGTTCTCTTCTAGGAGTTTTATGGTATCATGTCTTATATTTAAGTCCTTAAGCCATTTTGAGCTTATTCTTGTGTATGGTGTGAGGGTGTGTTCTAATTTCAGCGACTTACCCGCAGCTGTCCAACTTTTCCAATACTGTTTTCTGAAGAGAATGTCTTTTCCCTTTGTATGTTCTTGCCTCCTTTGTCGATGACTAATTATCCACAGGTGTATAGGGATATTATTTCTTGTCTCTCTAAATCAGAATTTTAAATTCTGCCTTAAAATATACCCACTAATTCATTACTGAAAACATAGTGGTATTTAATACTTTGATATGAGCTGCTATTGTTGTTCAGTTGCCCAGTCGTGTCCAACTCTTTGCAACCCCATGGACTGCAGCATGCCTGGCTTTGTTGCCCCTCACTATCTCCCAGAGTTTGCCCAAGTTCATGTCCATTGCATCAAAGATGCCATTCAACCATCTCATCCTCTGATGCCCTCTTCTCCTTCTGCCCTCAGTCTTTTCCCAGCATCAGAGACTTTTCCAGTGGGTCAGCTGTTTGCTCAGATGACCAAACCACTGGAGTGGCAGCTTTAGCATCAGTCCTTTCAACGAGTATTCAGGTGATATGACCTATGGCCACCCAAATAAGCGAACCCGGACAAAACCCAGTTCTTTGGAATCAAGCACTTGCTCTGCAGGATTTCCAGCTGTGTCTGCTTTCCGCCTGTGTCCCCGTATTCTGGTGGCGGCTTTGTGCGCTTGGTTCTTTGGTCACTGAGATTTAGCAAACTGAAACATCTTGGGCTTCTTTAGTGAAACCCACCTGTGTTCCCCTGATTAAAAAGAACAGACTTCAACTGGTAACCAAAGTTGGAATAAATAAGCTGACTGGTTTTCACTCGAGTCTCCAAGCTATTTCTTACTTCATTTCAGAGGAAGCGGCTACAGTTTCGACTTTGATCAAGTTTGGCTTATTTAAGCTAAGTTCCTTTCTTTCAACCTGAATTTTAGACCTGGGCTTTCCATAGTCAGGTATATCATGTTACAGACACTCCATCTTACTTAACTGGATTCTTATAAATTGCTGGAAAAGATGTAACCGGCAACTTGAAGCCTGTATCTCTCCGTATAAAGAGATTTTGCTGAGCTTATGAAATGGAAATTGCTGACTATTAAGACTGTAATAAAGGTATTTGAATCCTTGCACTAAGAAGATGCCCAGTTTGAAGAATAAAACAATGGGAGTTGCGGGGTGGGGGGGGGGGTGGTGAGTTTTTGTTGTTGCTGTTTTACCAATTACTCCACAAAAGGGAAAGACATATTTAAGGGTACAAAGAGATTAATAAAAGACTGGAAATATTTGACTGCTTTTATGAAAACTTGGGTTGGTTTTCATATCAGAACCTTTAAGGATCAAAAAGACCTTGCAGAGTTCCTAAGCACATTTCATCTCTCCATACTGTTCCCAAAAGACTCACAGACACCAAAACTCCTATTGAAGAATCTCCCAAGCGCTCAAGTCTTTTAATAAAAGCAAGGTCCCTGGGAGAGGAACCTTCCCATCCTAATTTCACTCCCCTATTGAAGAGGCGTTGGCTCCCCACACCCTGTATACATTGAATCATTTACTGAATGTCAGTTAGCTTTCTCCCTGTTGGGACAACACACCTCCTCGCCACTCTACTATTTTATTTCAATCAAAGTGAAAGCATTGGAGTATTTAAAATTTAACCCAGTCGATTTGTTAGTAAGTGTAAATGGGGGCTTAATGTCTATGTACCTATGTGTGAGAGCACACACACTTGCACAGGAGAGCCAAATGAGAGAGCACAAATTAGAATATATAAGCTCAGGGAAGAAAAAAGGGTTAGGAAAAAAAAAAGGCAATTAAAAGCTTTACAGAGGAACTCAAGGGTTAACTGATTTAACGTGAAGAGTGTCAGGAACTCATATTTATATTACTTGAAGATTAAAGATAAGTCAACAACCTTGATTGATATTTGATATTGATATCTGTGTTTTGTTTTTGTTTTTTTTGCCAAGTGGCATGTGAGATCTTAGCTCCCTGACCAGGGATGGAACCTGTGCCCCTTGCAGTGGAAGAGCAGAGTCTTTTTTTTTTTTTAAACAGATACTTAAAGAAATGTAAGACAGATATTTATGTCTCTAGAAAAATACACTTAAAAAGACCAGGAGCTTTCATTTATAAGCTACCAGATCTTCCAAACTGTCCCTCCTCAGAAGTAAGGGAAAAAGTTAAGGGCACAAAAACAGTAGTACAAAATTTAGTTTTTAAGGAACAAGAAAAAGCAAGTTTAACAGAGACAAGCATTACACTATTACAGTGTATAGTGAAGTCGCTCAGTCGTGTCCGACTCTTTGTGATCCCATGGACTGTAGTCTACCAGGCTTCTCTGTCCATGGGATTTTCCAGGCAAGAGTACTGGAGTGGAGAGCAGAGTCTTAACTGCTGGACTCCCAGGGAAGTTCAATATTTCGTGTTTCTTAATGAGCAACTCATGGTTGCTTCCCTGGTGGCTCAGACGGTAAAGAATCCGCCCACAATGCAGGAGACCCAGGTTCGATCCCTGGGTTGGGAAGATCCCCTGGAGAAGGAAATGGCAAACCACTCCAGTATCCTTGTTTGGAAAATCCCATGGATGGGGGAGTCTGGTGGGCTACAGTCCACGGGATTACAAAGAGTCACACACGACTGAGTGACTAACACTTTCACTTTTCACACTTGCAAATGGGCTTCCCTGGTGACTCAGAGGTAGGGAATTCACTTGCAGTGCAGGAGATGCAGTCCATGGGGTCACGAAGAGGCGGGCACAACTGAAGAGATGGAGCACGCACACACGCTTGCAAATGCGATGACTCCTAGGTTCTGCAGACTCTGACAGGTAACTACAGGAGTCCTAGTAAGAAGCGCTCTCTCTGCAGAGTACTGAGAAAGTGGTTTATCGTGGGGAACAAAGGCGTACTCCCCTCATCTCTATGGTGTTACTTCCAACTGTCTCTCTACAACCACAATCCTTTAGGCCTTACATAGGTCCTTGTATCCAGGATGGATGGAGGGAAGCAATCAGATAATGTGGCCTAGGGCTTCTCTGGTGGTCCAGTGGTAAAGAATCCACCTGCCAGTGCTGGGGACGTGGGTTCGACCCCTGATTCTAGAAGAGCCCACGTGCCGCAGAGGAACTAAGCCTGTGCACCACAGCTGCTAAGCCCTTGCTTCTTAGAGCTCCGCAACAAGAGAAGCCACTGCAACGAGAAGGCTGAGCATCGCAGCTGAGAAGCGGCCCGATCACTGCAACTACAGAAAGCCTGTGCACAGCAACCAAGACCCAGCACAGCCAGTAAGAAATAAGTCTTTACAACAAACAAAAGCAACAAAGAACACGGCCCTGGGCGGGGGGCGGGGGCAGTGATCTTCTGGGGTTTCTGTAGCACTGACGGTTACTTAGGAGGCAAATAGCTTCCCCTTGCTTTTCACAATCCATGAGATAGCCCTCCCGGCAGCCCAAGGGGCTCCACGTGCAGAGTGGAGGGAGGGGAAGGGAGCTGCTTCTCCAACCCCTCACCGACCATGGGCTCCCCTCAACTGTTAAGGGCACCCCTCCTCCAACACCCCAGCCCCAGCCGGGGCTGTCCTCCTGGTCTGTTTCCCAGGACTGAGAATGGTGCTGTGCAAGGGTATTCTCAGGGGAGAAAGGCCCTCAGAGTCAGCCACCTTCCTCCACGCTTCTCTTACTCCTTTCTGTCAAGGACCCAGCACAGAGATGCAAAGTGAAAATCTACTGCTTAGCTGCTTGCGAAAGATAATTTTCTCTTTGTTTTCCTGAGGAAAAAAATTAAGTAAGATCTTTCTAAGATAGCTGTTTCGAGCCCCCTAGTGCTAAGAAATCTGTGAAGGCGCTCGAAAGAAAAAGTGGTTATTTTGCTGTCCCTAGAGTCTTTTCTTGGTCTACAATAGTGGACAGAGAGGCTAAAAAAAAATTAATAATAATAATGATAGCAAAACTGGCAAACTCTGCGACATTTAGAGCAAAAACTTACCTGTGCCAAAACATTGCCCTGTGAGAGTCAGGAATCCAGAGTACAAACCAATACCAGTAACCCTCGGCATTCTAAGCAAGCATCAGTGACTCGAGTTGATGCATCAGACTCTTGGCCAGGGTTGCAGCTAAGACAATTGCTCTGAGGTATTTATCAACTACTCATTCAACGCATTATATGCCAGGCACTGTCCTAAGAAGCACTTTACAAGTACCCACCCACTTAATATAATTTTGTGGGGGTAGATACTATTGTTACCATTATTGCCTTCATTTTACAGATGAGGAAACTGAGGCACAGAGAGATGGGCTAAAGTCCATTTGTCCAAGGTCACACTGTTAGGACAAGCTGATGTCAGACTCCAGACACCAGAATCCAACAGTCTGGCTCCATAGTCTGTTCTTGACCATCAAATTACTTGAAAGAGACACCTTAAGGAATATGCTAAATATCCATTCTCTTAAATCTTCTAAGCTTCATTATTTTAAAAATGACATGGCTGCTTCTTTAGAAAAGCAGTATTTATCTAGCACTTGCAAGTTTGCAAAATGCTTTTCTATTTGTGCCTCACAGCTGGCCCTGTGGTGGGTTAGTACAGGATTCATTATTACCAATCTCATGGGGCAGATAAAGAAACAGAGCCTCATAGACTACAGGACTCAAGTTCCCTGGATAAACAGTATTGAAATTGGGACCTTTACGTGGATTGTCTGTTGTCAAGCCCTCTACCCTTTCCACTGAACTGGGTTGTTGGTCCCAAATCAAGTTGCCTGTGAGTTAACAGCCCAGATTTCACTAGCTCAGGTTCCCATAGAAAAGCCTTCTTCAAGTCACAACTCAGAGCTCCTCCTTTGGCTTCCTGAAGGATCCACGTGAGACCCTCATGATCCTACTCTCCAAATATACTCCCGCTCTTTACAAATCAAATTAGGAAAAAATCAGATTGTACATAAGTTGCTTCTGTCCTTCACAGGGAAACCTCCTCTCAGAAACTCCTGGAAGGTGTCCTCACCCAAATGTACTCAGATATAAAAACTCAGACAACAGGATATCCAACCCAGCTGAGAGGAGAAGGAATTCCCAGGGTGGGGGAAAGGTGAGTTTGGGATTGCAACTGTGCTACAGGCCTGAAGGACAGCTACTTCAGACTTGAGGGGATCGGAAGAGTCAAGGAGAGAGTTCTCCAAGAAGATGAAACTGAAAAAATACCAGATGCTTTTAAACATATTAAGAGGAGATTCAGACAATTAGGAAGAGGTGGGTTTTGCATTAGCAACAGCTGAATAGAAAAATAAACTAGGTGGAAAAAAGATAACTATGAACTCCAGGGAAAACAACAGGCTGGCAGAAAAGGAAAGGTGATCAGTTTATTACTATGTGACTCAACTCTGCTATTTTTTACACTGAACACCAATCTCATCAAAGTTACATAGAACTGTATTAGGACAACTGAAGGATGGGAAAGGTTCACATGCAATGGGGGCAGGGTGGTAGTGGGGTGAGAAATAGTTCCCATAGCATGGAGTCAATATCATGCCTGAAGTTGAAAAGATAATTCAAAAAGTGTATTGTTTAGAGACAAGGGACCATGCCACTCTCTTTGTTCTCCTCCTGCTTGCCATGGTGCCTGGTTGAGTAGGTACTCAATATTTACTGAGTATTTCAGTTTACACATTGAAACGTTAAACAGTTAAATATTTACTCAGCTAAAATAGCAGCCCAGGAGCCCTGCCTCTATCAATTTCACTCCTAACTTCTTGGCCTCACCCAGCCTCATGGAGATTCACCAGAAATCTCTGCATTACTTGGCTTCTTTTCACTGGGTCCCAGCAAGCAGTGGCTTAGACAGCCTTGTATCTCCTCATGTATTCAAGAAGGAAAAGGAGAAGATAAGAGGGGAGTGGAGATGGTCTTTTCCTCATCCATGCTTGGAAGGTGAGCTGGTAGGCCATCCCTGACATGAAGGAGCTGCTTAAACACAAATTGGATTAACAGGACAGGATTAGAGACTGCTGGAAGGTATTATATACTTATAAACTGCTCTGCTGAAGTGCCTCTTGTTTTCATTACAAGCCCACACTCCATAGAACCAGTCAGATGAAATATGGAATTGGTCAGTTACTAAAAATAGAAATAAAATGAAACATATAAAATGAAGTGACTAAGCTTTAATAATGCCAAGAAAGTTGAATTAGGCAATAAGAGTTCAGTTTAGCCAAACCATAACTAGATCATTTGAAATGAGAGTTTTAACACGGTAAGAAGTAAACATTAAAATGGTCTCTATCTCCTCCATCAAGAGGAATAATATTCAACAAGAAATATGATTAAAAGGTGACTTCAAGAAAGGAAAAAGAATAAGAGCTACATTAGAAGTTTCAGACTTATCTGGACATTTCAAATGAATTTAAGTCACCAGGTTTAAATGCAATAAAATCCTAAGAGACTGGAAGAATTTGCAGATGTGAATACAATGCTTCTGTCGGTAATCTTTGAGAAACTGCAGAGTATACAAAGGTGACAAAAGATAAAGAGAAGCCAAGGTACTAACTTTCAGAGAAAGGAGGAAAAGATTATATAATATGAGCTATGTAATATCCCATCACTTCCTGGCAAATACATGGGGAAACAGCATCAGACTTTATTTTGGGGGGCTCCAAAATCACTGCAGATGGTGACTGCAGCCATGAAATTAAAAGACGCTTACTCCTTGGAAGGAAAGTTATGATCAACCTAGATAGCATATTCAAAAGCAGAGACATTACTTTGCCAACAAAGATCCATCTAGTCAAGGCTATGGTTTTTCCAGTGGTCATGTATGGATATGAGAGTTGGACTATAAAGAAAGCTGAGTGCCAAACAATTGATGTTTTTGAACTGTGGTGTTGGAGAAGACTCTTGAGAGTCCCTTGGACTGCAAGGAGATCCAACCAGTCCATCCTAAAGGAGATCAGTCCTGGGTGTTCTTTGGAAGGCCTGATGCTAAAGCTGAAACTCCAATACTTTGGCCACCTGATGTGAAGAGTGACTCACTGGAAAAGACCCTGATGCTGGGAGGGATTGGGGGCAGGAGGAGAAGGGGACGACAGAGGATGAGATGGCTGGATGGCATCACCGACTCGATGGACGTGAGTCTGAGTGAACTCTGGGAGTTAGTGATGGACAGGGAGGCCTTGCGTGCTGCAATTCATGGGGTCACAAAGAGTCGGACACAACTGAGTGACTGAACTGAACTGAACTGAATATGCCAACAAGTGAACTTGAGGCTGATTCCTGGCAAAAATTCAGGAGGTTCAAATCTTGGTTCTGCCATATAATGGCACTGTGTTCCCGGACCCTGGACAAAACTTTGATATAAGGAGTAAACAAGATAATTAAAGTATTTATTATAGCACCTCTTACATTCTCAGTACATGGTAGCTATTACCATTTTTCTATCTGCAGCACTTCAAAGTGAAGGTGGTAACGACGAGGTAGTACTGACAGGGGTTCTTCAAGATCAAGTCTCATCTACTTAAACTCATTTTTTTTGGAGAGATGGAGGTACAGGGAGAGAGAAGGCATTGCTAAACCATGTAGATCAGAAAGGAGTCTTCATCTTGAAACACATTAGGTAAAAATCTCTTGTCTCTTCTTGTGAAAAGACTGGATTTTAAGAGAATTAGGTGACTGAATAACCATCTTCACAGAACTCATTCATGAACCTGACCTCTCCATGCTTCAGCTTCCTCATATGTGCTGTGCTTAGTCACTCAGGCGTGTTCAACTCTTTGCGACCCCATGGACTGTAGCCCACCAGGCTCCTCTGTCCATGGGATTCTCCAGGCAAGAGTACTGGAGTGGGTTGCATGCCCTCCTCCAGGGGATCTTCCTGACCCAGGGACTGAACCTGAGTCTCCTGTGTCTCCTGCCTTGCAGGTAGATTCTTTACCCGCTGAGCCATTAGGGAAGCCTGCCTTATCTGTATATGGAGTATAATAATAGTAACTCAATGGGATGTTACCCATTGAAACCTTTAGAACAATGCTTAGCATTTAGTCACCACTGTATAAATGTCTGTTAAGGGACTTCCCTGGTGGTCCAGTGGTTAAGGCCCTGCACTTCCAATGCAGGGGTTATGGGAAAATACGACTCCACATTCTGCCTGGTGTGGCCAAAAAAAAAAAAAAAGTTTGTTAAATAAACTTGAATAGAAGTTTCTAGCGGCATGTTTGCATAGCACTTGGCTCTAACCTCTTCAACATCTCTATCAGAAACCTGTCAAATTTTTGTACAGGGTGCTGGTCAAGTTCTCAGATAACATAAATGTTGGATGAGGAAATCAAAACCCAAAAAGACACTGACAGGCTGGGGCTATGAAATGAAATATATGAGATAAAATTAAGTCCTGGGTAAAAATTTTAAGAGAAAAAACGTGTTTTACAAGTGCTGGCCTGGCTTACCAGAACTCTCTGTGGGTAAGAAAAGGAAATTTGGTTGATTCCAAGTTCAGCATGTGTATAACAGTGTGTCTGGCAGTTAACACCAATTTTAGGTGCACTGAGAACTGCAGTGTTCTGACTGTCTGGACATCTTCACCAAGACAGTGGGCACAATTTGCCCACCCTAAACTCTTCTCCCCTAGCCCCTCCTTAGGTTCCTCCTAAGTAGTGGCTCCAGGTATTAAGATGCGCTTCAGAACGCAGATTAACAGTAAGCAAACATGAGGCAGGAATGAACCATATTTCCAACTCAACTGGGTGGCAGGAAACATCCTTGGGTAGGAATGGGAAGATAGCCTCAAGGTTTGTGAAGAAATATAATTAGAAGTTTATCAGAGCACCGAATGGCTCACTGTGCTACATGCTAAAATAAATTCCCCTCTAATCATGATTACTACAGGATTTATCTAATCTATTTCCTATAGGAAATCAAACTACTCGAGGGCATTTTATCAAACTTACTCCTTGTTATAATCCCTGTCCCTGACAAAAGAAGATTTTTGTCATCCCATGGTACAGATAAGAAACTGAGGCAAAGAAGTCGAGTGAATCGCCCTGGGTCACAAAGAACTAGAACTACAATTTAGTATCTAATCTTAGAGTGGCTATGTGAGTTCTGGAAGGAAGAATACTGGAATCATATTACATCCTTCAAGAAAAGCCCTATTTACCTTAATCTGTGGAAGAAAGAAGATTAATTGTATTTTCCTTGGTGCATGCCAAAGATGTTGGGTAGACGCTTTAGATTCCACATGTTTATTCTAATCCTTTACCATATACTTGTAAAGCCTTGGTGTCACCATTAGAAAGATGCTGGAAACTAACTTTAAAAAAAAAAAATAAGGCCACTATTGGTTTGCTAGAATCTCCAGGGAAACAACTAATCAAAAAAGTTGTACAGGACAAGCATGCTATTTCAGATCACCAAGGAAAAGAAACTATCCGCATAGATAAAACTTCAGATGGCCAGCTCCTCTGTGCCTCCAGCCCCGCAGTCTGTTCCCAGCCCAACCTCACTGTCGAGGGACTGGACAGGGGAAGGTCGAGGGAAAACATGTTTTTAATTTAAAAAGTTCCGTGCCAACATCAGTTATAATGATTTATGTGTTTTACCCAATTATTTGAACAAATCTGTGTTCATTATAAAAACCTAGAAAATGAAGATAAGCAAACCAAAATGAAACAAAAGGCATTCATCATGTTACCAGCCAGCAAGGACCTTTTGTATCTGTTTACAAACTGGGTATTTTTTAAGATGCATTTCTCTTATCAGGCCATGAGAAAACCAGCTAGAACCTGCAAGTTTGAAGTTCTGTGTGTAGTTTCCCTTTAATTATGGAGGGAAAACAGTGACTTATCCATTGAAGACTATTTGTTATTGGCACTTGTCCCGGAAAAGATAAGGTCACTCCCTACACTTTTTACCTGGCAGTAAAAAGAAATAAATTCCTAATTTCATCTTATTGATCTGAAAAATTCATACCACAAGTTTAGGATTAACTGATTTACTTAAACCAGCAAATATCACAGCCGAAACAGATTGAGAATCGAATTCTCTTTCTTTTTAAGCATATATCTCTTTATCTATACACACACACATAATCATATATACTGAAGATCACAGTTTTAAATATATTTTGGCTGGATTCCTCCTGTCTCTTGGAGAAAAGAACCATACACATTCAGAAGCCATACAAGGGCTGGTCAAGAATATATTGCATGCTGATATATTGTTCTTAGTTGCTCAGTCGTGTTCAACTCTTTGCAACCTCAAAGACTGTAGCCCACCAGGCTCCTCTGTCCATGGGATTCTCCAGCAAGAATACAGGAGCGGGGTTGCCATTTCCTTCTCCAGCGGATCTTCCTGACTCAGGGATCAAACCTGGGTCTTCTGCATTGCAGGCGGATTCTTTACCATCTGAGCCTCCAGGGAAGCCCATGAGTATATTAGTAATCAGCACACAGTGAATATGGGACACTCTTTCCAAATCGTGAGCAATGCTACCAAATTTCAATGCATTTCTGTTTTCCACTTGAAGGAAAAATCATGCCGTTACCTTTTTGTTCACAGCTACACCATCCTCACAGTCGAGCACCGCACAGTCTACATTCAGGGAGGGAATCTTGTTTATCTTCTTTTCATCATTGCCAGGTACGTACAGCACGGCCCTCCGGGGGATGTACTTGTGGCTGAGTGAGGAACTGCATCCAAGCCTGGACACATCAGCTGCCAGGGACGCTTTCCTGCAGGAGACATAATTCAAGCTAGTCCAGAATAGAATTTACTTACAGACTTTTGAAAGACCTTATTTAAATGCAAAATTAAAAGAGAGAACATGGATAATTTTTTAGAATTACCGCAGGACATAATCACACATAACGACTAGGAAAATAATTATAGAAATAATCAAGAAACAGAATGTCATTTTGGCTGAGGTCTAAAAAATATATAACACGGTTTACTGATACAACCTTCTGAGAAAAGAAGGAGGGTGTACCTATCTCCTGTTGGAAAAACCCTTCCAGCATTAATATACTGTCTGGGTAGCATCCATGGAAGAAAAGTAAGCAAATTTATATCCAAAAGCTCGCAAAGAGTAAAACTATCTACAATTATATGAAAGTAAAAAGTAGAAAATAAACAATCTAGGGACTTCCCTGGTAGTCCAGTGGCTAAGACTCCATGATCCCAGTGCAGGGGGCCTGGGTTCCATCCCTTGACAGGGAACTAGATCCCACATGCCACAACTAGAATAATCCCACAGACCACAACAAAAACTGAAAATCCCGAGTGGCAAGTAAGACCTGGAACTGCCAAAATAAATAAATATTTTTAAAAAGGAAAAAGAAAGTAAGCTATACATGTAAGCAAAATCTATGGCTCTCTCCCTGATAGTGAATCTTTTTAAGTAGACAAGTGATTTGCGTTCAATTTTAACAACAAAGAGGAATAGCTACTTCTTAAGACAGTAGAAAGGTGAATAAGAAAAGACCATTACTAATAATAGCTCTATAATTATGGTCAACTTGACTGCTGAAAATCTCAGATTCTTCATGTGTAAAAGTAATACTCACCTTGCAGTTTGTTGAGAAAATTAAGTTACAGGAAATAATGTATAAGAAGCGATCAGTTAGAGCCTGGGGGTTATCAGCTTGATGTGGTTGTGGGTGCGGCAGGCATGGCGGCCATCGCTACTGCTCTTCCTGGAGACACTCCAGCTCCAGCAGCCTGCCTGCTTGGAAATTCTGCTCTCTCCTCGCTTCTCCTACTGTACTAAGTTTAGCCTCCAGCGGAAATGAGAAGCGTTGGCTGAAAGCTCCTGTAGCTCACTGCAGCCCTCGCCCCTAACCTGGTCTGAGTTTGGTCCTGTGGACAAACCATGTTTTAGCCCATAATACACGGCAAGGGAAAATGAAATCAGTTCTCACCAAGACCAGTTAGATCATTTGAGGTACCCTGTGTAAAGGGCTTTCCTGGTGGCTCAGTGGTAAAGAATCCATTTGCCAATGCAAGAGACCTGGGTCAGGAAGATCCCCTGGAGAAGGGAACAGCAACCCACTAAGTATTCTCGCCTGGGAAATCCCATGGACAGAGAAGACTAGCAGGCTACAGCCCATAGGGTCGCAAAAGCAACCTAACAACAAGAATCCTGTTTAAAATGAAAATGCAGAGCCCTTGTTCAAAACGTATGCGGAATTTCAAGACGGAAATAGAAGAACATCACACGAAGCACCAGACCCTTCTAAGCATAGGGCCTCTGTGACCATGCAGGTCACATACTAACTAGCCCTGCTCCTTAAGAGATGGAGCTATACGTCATGAAAATCCCGGTCAAGGAAAGGTTAAAGCCCCAGCAAACTTGGGAACACCCTAATGTGTTACTCCCCCAGAGTAAATAGCATCATCCTTCTAAAAGTATGTCAGCTATACTCTCCATGAAAGCTCTTGACATTTGGTAGTTATCTGAAGCTAATTCCATCAAATATTTTATACAGTTGTAACATTTTGCCATATTAGTGTAGCTTGTGACAATGTATACCAAGAAAAATCAGAATCTCCTTGGTGGCCCATCAGTTTTGTGAGGGCCCCCTTATTTGCTTTTTTTAGCAGATCTTAATGAAACTTGAGTCTGAGTCTTATTTTTCTATAACATAAGCATTGTGCTATGTGAGGTATGGTGACAAATAGATGGATTTTAAAAGCGTATGTGTATTACAAGAAAAATTGATGCTTTTGAACTGTGCTGCTGGAGAAGACTCTTGGGAGTCCCTTGGACTGCAAGGAGATCAAACCAGTCAATCCTAAAGGAAATCAACCCTGAATATCCATTGGAAGGACTGATGCTGTAGCGCCAATACTTTGGCCACCTGATGCAAAGAGCTGACTCATTAGAAAAGACCCTGATGCTGGGAAAGATGGAGGGCAGGAGGAGAAAGGGGCGACAGAGGGTGCGATGGTTGCACGGCATCATCAACTCTATGGACATGAGTGTGAGCAAACTCCGGGCGATAGTGAAGGACACGGAAGCCTGGCATGTCGCAGTCCATGGGTGGCAAAGAGTTGGACATGACTGAGCGACTAAACAACAAAATTACAAGACATTCTACTTAGTATTTGATAAATATATTTGATATAGATATTTGATATATCTAGATATATCTAGTATATTTAATATAAAATACACCAGATAATTGAAGAATTCTAAAAGTATCCATCATCATTTCATATTGATTGACGTATCTGGTTTATCTTTAAAAAGAGAAAATATAATGAATAGCAACAACCATGTTTGACTTATTCATACTGGAAACCAGAATTTGCAACATATATATTTCCTTTAAAAATGGCAAAAAATGCAATCAAAAGAGATAAAATTTTTATTTACCAGGAAATTCTTAGGGCAATTCTCATGAGGATTTATTGTAACTGCATGCGTAAAAACCAAAGAGACCTTCATTTCATGAAAACTGAGATTTCCTCCGTGTGAAATAGCTTCTGACTGCCAATGCGGATCCAGTCACTGCGGTCTCCAAGCCACGCCACCTGAGTGTAAAAGCTGGAGCCACACAGACATGGCTGACAGGTCACACCACCATCACGTTAAACATCCCGAGGGCAAATCATTCTTAGGATGTTCATATGATGTATAATTTTTAAAACAGAAAACCATTTTAAAAAGTCTTCTGCTACTGCTCAAGGTGTTTCTGCTGGTTTCCCAGATAAAGACTCCTATGACCACTGAAACGTTGTTTTCCTCTTATCCCTGCTCAAACACTGTCAACAGCTCCCCATTACCTACAGGATTCAGCTCAGGCTCAGCTGACAGCCCTTTTCTGAATTTATATCCCAGGCTGCAACTGTCTACCCTAGGAAAATTAGGTTATGACTGTCTCCACAAAATGCCATATCATTTCCATTGTACCTGTGTTTCTGCAGGAAGTTTATTTGAAACTTATGGATCCTTCCAGCTTGGCTCAGGGTCCACCTGACTGCGGAGCCTTTTCTGACCATTCATTTTGAAACTCACGCAAGTTCAAAAACAGCGTTTATCATTGGTAACCAAACCAGAATCAGCAAAGGACTGGCTCTGTCATCATGGCTGAAGTTAACCAAGAGGCACGTGCTTTCTGGAAAGCCAATGGATGCTATAAACCAAGACACTTAAAAAAGGTTCCTGCTTCAGATCCAGTAATTTCAAGTAACTCAACCCAATTCCTTCTGGGAATTGCTGTAGGTTAAATTCTTGTGTCCCCAACTCCAAAATTCACCTGTTGAAACATAATCCCCAAAATGATGGAGGGGGGGCATTTGGGAGGTGATTAGTTATGAAGGAGAGAACATAGTGCCGTTATAAAAGAGGTACCAGAAAGCTCCCAGCTGGCTCTGCCGTGAGAGGACATAGTGAAGACTGCCATCTATGAACCAGGAAGTGCATTCCTGTCAGACACTGACTCTTCCAGAGCATTGAACTTGGACTCCCCAGCCTCTAGAACTCTGAGAAATAAATTTCTATTGCTTATAAGCCACCCAGTCTATGGCAATTTGTTACAGCAGCCCAAATGAATTAAGACAGAAATTTATTTATTAAAATGATCAGAAATAAAACTAGATATATATAATATTAAGAACTGAAAACAATCTTTAGGTCCATCAGCAGGATAAATTATAATACCTACAACCAATGACATTTTAATGCCATCATTAAAAAGTGTGTTAAAAACATTTAATGTTATAAGAAGACTGTTCTTTTTATAAACAGAAAATATAACATTATATATGCAATAACATCTCAACTTTATATAAAAAATGCAAAGGAAAACATCTGAAATAAAGTACATCAAAATGTTCTTAGGGATGCCTCTGAACTGTACAGTCCAGGATTAAGATTTCTCTGCTTCTACACTCTTATCCTATTTTGCGCATTTAAAGCATGACTTTATTTTTCTTACACAGGTTTATTTTCCTAAATCTTTATTTGCTTTTGGTTGCGCTGGGTTTTCACTGATTTTCACGGCCTTTCTCTAGCTATGGTGAGCAGGGGCTACTCTCCAGTCACAGCACGTGGGCTCTGCATTACAGTGGCTTCTCTTGTTGAGGAGCGCAGACTCAGCTGTTGTGATGCACCGGCTTAACTGCCCTGTAGCATGTGGAATTTTCCCGGGCCAGGGATCGAACCTGTGTCCCCTGCATTGACAGGTGGGTTCTTATCCACTGTACCACCAGGTAAGTCCAACCATCACTCTTTTCTAAAAAAATCCTTTTATAATAGCCTTGAAGTAAAGTGAAATGAAAGTCGCTCAGTCGTGTCCAACTCATTTGCAATCCCACGCACAGTAGCCCGCCAGGCTCCTCTGTCCTTGGGATTTCCCAGGCGAGAATACTGGAGTGGTTTGTCATTCCCTTCTCCAGGGGATCTTCCCAATCCAAGGTTAAACCCGGTCTCCCGCATTGCTGGTGGATTCTTTACCACCTGAGCCACCAGGAAAGCCTTAAAACAAACCAATAAAATCATGTGAAAGGTTTCAAGTGGCAGGATAATATTGTGGAGAGTGTAAGACCCACCTATATGAAATTGCTGACATCTGACCATTTTGGCCACCAAAAATGCTAATTTTGTGTGGTTCAAGCCCATATTGTGACTGGCAGTCAGAAGAGAGGGTGAGAAGCACCATAGTGGCTGTCCCATACAGGAGAGAGTCAAGTAGTATACTCATGCATAGCTACTATGATGATCTGACACCCGGGTGGTACTGGTCAGCACAGCCCCATGTCAGGAATCTGGTTGGACACCAGAAATCCTCAGTTAGATCACAAGCGTGCTGATGGAAGGGCAGTCTTAGGTCTCCCCACCCTTCCTTAGCACAGGGCCTTGCTTACAAGAGGCACACAATTCTGTTACCTCATTACCCACCCCAGAGAAGGCAATGGCACCCCACTCCAGTACTCTTGCCTGGAAAATCCCATGGATGGAGGAGCCTGATGGGCTGCAATCCATGGGGTCACTAAGAGTCGGACATGACTGAGCGACTTCACTTTCCCTTTTCACTTTCATGCATTGGAGAAGGAAATGGCAACCCACTCCAGTGTTCTTGCCTGGAGAATCCCAGGGACAGGGGGAGCCTGGCGGGCTGCCGTCTATGGGGCCACACAGAGTCGGACACGACTGAAGCAATTTAGCAGCAGCAGCAGCATTGCCCACCCAAAGCCAGCTCTCCAGCAAGTGGGACTCTTCTGTGACCACCCTGTCCTTACTCTTCTTGGGCAAGAGTCAAGCTTAAGTGTTGGTTACAGGTAGGAGGCCGTTTTCTATTCCCTCTCTCCTTTGCCATTCTGGAAGCTTTAACCCAAGCCACAGACTGTTGCTTCTCTGTTTACTCCTTTTTATAAATACAGTGGATGTCCTCATTTGGGACCTTCTTCACCTTTACTTAGAAGACCATGGAAGTGTCTTATTTACCCTCCCTGCATCTACTTTGTTCTTCTGTTCATGCATTCAGTGAGCCCTTAGCAAGCACACACTGGGTGACCTGCATCAGCTCTCCGCTAGCACCCTGGGCAGGTCCCTTTGTGCAAATTAGAAGGTGCTCCCTGGAGCCTGCCAGCAGGTGGAAGGGCCGAGAGGTGCCTCCTGCTCCCGAGGTGGCAGCTTTGATGCATAGAGATGAGCTGAAACTCAGCCCCACGCGTGGCCTCAGTTTGTTAGGCACCTTGATCAGGGCACACCCTGCACAACCACACAGGGCAGTCCTGACCCACACTGTGCTGGGCACTGCGGGGAGGTGGCACAGAAGATGCAGGTCAAGTCCAGCAGGTCCAGGGACACCCAGAAGATGGCCCACAAGCAGCTCTGGCAGACTATAGGCCCGTATAGAATGAAGCTTCAGGGAGCGAGATCACAGGTGGTTAAGACTGTCTGGAATAATGAGGAGGAGAGAGGTGTAGGGGGCACGGTTCAGGCTTCAGGTTATGTCGCAGACTCTGAGGTCCCGGCGGGGGCTGTCGCTCGGCAGGTGTGGCAGGAATCTGTCGTGGCTTCCCCAAGCCGCCCTTCTCCTGTCCTCCTGGCTTGTCCTCTCCTTCCCCCACCTCAGGCTGTTTCAAAATCTGTTCCTGACTTCAGTTGCGCTCAGCACTGACTACTGCGTATGAACACAATTGCGGTGGGTGCAAGATCCAATTTATTTTATCTTACATATTTGAAATTAGGGCCTCTTGATAGTCAACATGTAAATGTATTCAAACAGTATGCAAAACAAGGGCATAAGATGAGTGGAAAAAAATCTGGTGGCCTTATGGTGAGTTCTCTCTACAGAAGGACCTTATTTCAGATAAGACATCCCTTGGTAGGTTCAGGGGCTCTTCTGGCTGGAGGGGGCTTCCTCCTGGCCTTGCTTTGGTCTTCTCCCTTTTCCTGCTCCAGCAGATACCATTTATTAACCATGTATATCACAGGAGGCATAAGCTAGGCCCCAGTGCTGCTGGGGTTATCCACCTAGGATTCAACATAACCATCACCTGGGGAGCTTGTAAAATTTGTCAAATCCTGGACCCCACCCACTGCGATCAAATCAAGCTGCTAAGTCACTTCAGTCGTGCCTGACTCTGTATGACCCCATAGACAGCAGCCCACCAGGCTCCCCCATCCCTGGGATTCTCCAGGCAAGAACACTGGAGTGGGTTGCCATTTCCTTCTCCAATGCATGAAAGTGAAAAGTGAAAGTGAAGTCACTCAGTCGTGTCTGACTCTTAGTGACCCCATTGACTGCAGCACACCAGGGTCCTCCGTCCATGGGATTTCCCAGACAAGAATACTGGAGTGGGTTGCCATTTCCTTCTCCAGGGGATCTTCCCAAGCCAGGCATCCAACCCGTGTCCCTCTCCTGAACTGGCAGGCAGATTCTTTACCACTGAGCCACCTGGGAAGTCCACATATACAAGCAGATGCTGTGAAAGTAATAAAGTCATAACTGAAAATGCAGCAAACTTGAAAAAAAAAAAACAACTCATGTTTAAAGAAAAGTCTTCCTGATTAAAAAAAATGACAGTATTTGAAATAGCAGCAATTATCAACTAAACTAATGTCCATTTGAGACTCTGCAGCTTGGTATGTGACTTCTCACCCAAGTTAGTGGTTTCTTTACTTAGCTGACTGCTAGCACAGAGGTCTCTACTTTGGCTGCACATTACAGACCGGGGAACTTAGAAAAAGAGAAAACCCCAGGCCACACTCCAACCCAATTAAATCAGAGCCTTGCAGTGAATCCCAGGCATCAGTTTTTTTTAAAGCTTCCAGGGAGATTTCAAGGTGCAGCCAAGATAAGAACCTCTGCATCACGGTTTCAGAGTACCACCAAAGTGTCTTATTGATCCTAGAAAGAATCGGGGGTCACTGGACTTTGAGAGTGGCCAGCATGTAATCCTACCTGCCCTTAAGCTTCTGCCCAGACTCCACTCCTCTCTTCTGGCCCAGGTAGCTGAGGGTCTGGAGGGCCCGGATGGGGGCTCCACCAAACTTATAGCAAACACAGACAGAGAAGCAGCTGGCCGGAGCCCAGGAAAACATCCGGATCTGGGGCTTGGTTGACTGGGCAGCGTGGGACGGCGGGTGGAGGCTTGGGCTGAGCTCTCTTCACAAGCAGCAGAGCTCTCTGAAGCCAAGGCCAGGTGGAACATGCTGATCAGAGTCCGGGACCCTAACCGAGGACTCCATATCTTAGCCTTGACCCTGATACCTGGCTCGGAGATGCTCTTGCCTCACCCGTGGATGACCCTCAGCCAGCAGCATAGGCTGGAGGGCTCAGATGGAAGCAGGGAAGCCAAGGGACTTCCAAGTTGCCCTTCTTGTTACACACACACTATCACTTCACAAACAAAAGTGTATCGATCCTATAAGTTCCGGGCCTAATACTTTTTTTTTGGATTATCTCAATGGCAGTCCAGACTCAACCAGGTGCAGAAAAGAACTTGATTCAAGACTTTTCATGTCACTCAAATTCAAAGCTGAGTTAAAGAGCAATGTGGACTACAATGATGATTTAGGCAGCACAATTAATTCTAAATTATTTTAATGGATAATACCACGATGGTTAACGTTATATGTCAACTTGACTAGGCCACAGGGTGCCCAGACGTTTGGTGGAACGTCATTCTGGCTGTGTCTTGCAGATATATGTGGATGAGATTAACATGTGGGTTAGGAGACTGAGTAGAGCCTTCCCTAGTGTGGGTGGGCCTCATCCAACAGTTGAAGGTACTGAATAAGCCAGTGGTGCGTACACGCCAAGTCGACTTACTCCCCCAGTTAAAAGAAACTCCTCCTGCCCAAAAGCTTCCAGCTGGGACATGAGGTCTTTTTTCCCCCCTGATACTTCAGACTTGAACTGAAACATCGGTTCTTCCTGGTTCTCAAGTTTGCCAGCTTCAGACGGGAACTTACACCAAAGTCTCTCCTGGGTCCCCAGCTTTGTGACTGCCGCTCTTAGGACTTGTCGGCCTCCATAATCATGCCCTTAATCATGCCGGCCTCCACAATCTTTTTGGCCTTATAATACATCTCTTATATATTACACACTCACACACACACATGGATGTACCCTATTGGTTCTGCCTCTCTGGAGAATCCTGACAAAGACACTTACACATTACTAACTAGAGAGTTAACACATATTGGTGTTAACCAGGTGCTTTCCACACACCTCCACACTGCACCTCCCTGTCCTGACCCAACACAGCTATGTGTGTAGCTCTCAGACCCCTGCCCGGCCAGCACAGGGGGACTGGACTGGACTCTCAAGCAAACTGAAGGAACAAATGAACTCAGGGCTGGATGGGTGGTTGGCTGGCAAGCTTTTAAGGAGAGAGGGCCACATGTTTCCATCAGCTGCTGTCCTCAGAGGGCTAAAAGGGGTGGAAGTGGTTACCATCATGCTCTTCACAGACTTCCCTGGACTGTCTTCCCAAAGGGCTGTGCTAATTTATCCTCCCACCAGCAGAGCATGCAGGTGCTGAGCTGACCACGCGCTCATGCGCAGCCTGGCACTCCTTTCCCCCGGCCTTTGGACATTCCAGTGGAAGAGCGTGATGGAGTGAGTGAAGGCGGTCATGAAAGGGGCTGGAGGGCTGAAGCCCTGGGTGAAGTTTTACAGCGGCCTTATTTGAGCAACGATGAAACAATCTATTTGGTGTTGTTCAGTCACTAAGTCGAGCTTCTCAGGTGGTGCTAGTGGTAAAGAACCCGTCTGCCTATGCAGGAGACTTAACAGGCATGGGTTTGATCCCTGCGTCGGGAAGATCCCCTGGAGGAGGGCATGGCAACGCACCCCAGTATTGTTGCATGGAGAATCCCATGGACAGAGGAGCGTGGAGGGCTATCAGCCATAGGGTCGCAAAGAGTTGGACACAACTGAAGCAAGTTAGCACACATGCACAGTTATGAAGTCATTGTCTGACTCTTCTCAACCCCATGGATTGCAGCACACCAGACGCCTCTCTCCTCCACTGTCTCCTGGAGTTTGCTCATCTCAGATACATGTCCATGGAGTCAGTGATGCTCTCTAACAATCTACTGATTATGTTAAGTCTTCAAGATTTAGTACTCAGGAAAGATCAGTATTTCCCACCTTGAACTGATCTGTATCCCATCGTTTTACACCTCTGCTGGTCAAATATTACTTCTTATTGTGGTAAAACAAACACAACATAAAATTTACCATTTTAACCATTTTTAAGCCTACGATTCAATGGCATTAAGTACACTCCCATTGTTGTGTAACCATCACCACCATCTATCTCTGGAACTTCTCATCTTCCCAAACTGAGACGTATGTGTCCATGAAACAACAACCCGCCCATTCTCTCTGCCCCCAGCCCTTGGAAACCACTACTCTACAGTCTCTATGAATTTGACTATTCTAGGTGCCTCATGTAAAGTGAAATCATACAGAATGTGTCCTTTTGAGGCTGGCTTATTTCTATTAGCATAATGGCTACAATGTTCACCCATGTTGTGGCATATGTGAGAATTTCCTTCCTTTTTTAGGTTAAATAATACTCCATCACATGTACATATCAGATTTTGTTTATCCATTCGTCCACTGATGGACACGGGTTATTTCCACCTTTTGGCAATTGTGAATAATGCTGCTATGAACAACTATCTCTTCAAGGCCCTGCTCTCAATTCTTTTGGGTATATCTCAGAAGTGGAACTGCTGGATCATGTGGTAATTCATCTTTTTCCCCCTTAGGCTACACTGCACGATGTGCCAGATCTTAGTTCTCTGACCAAGAATCGAACCCCTGCAGTGCAAGTGCAGAGTCTTCACTGCTGGAAGTCCTTAAGCACCAGGAAGTCCCTCATATGGTAACTCTCTGTTTAACTTTTTGAGGAAAAACCATATTGCCTTCCATATTGGCTATATTACTTTACATTTCCACTCAAACATTATTTTAAAATATTTTATGCTACATTCAAGTCCAGTTATCCCTAAAAGGGTGTTTTGAACCAAAAAGCAAAAAATGGTAATAATAATCTTTCGTGCGCCTTTGCCCTTTAGGAACTATCTTTACAACTGCCAAGAAATTTTGGTAAATTCCCAATTGTTCATAAACATAAAAATAATAAAACAAATAAAGCACCCCTTTGAAACAATACATCAATACATTTCTATTTAGAACAGCACACAGAAGTCAGATGGCCCTATAAGTTCTTTCCAAAAGATTATGACGCTAAGAGCTGATAAGGTTGAAAAATAAAAATTTCTCACAGGAAAGGATGCACAAATCCTGATTCTTAGAGGATTCCTCTATTTGGGGCTGTATCTCCAGTCTTTTGAGGGGGTTGGAGGAGCATACCTACACTGACTAGTCTATATACTGGGAATAAAACAGTCAGAAAAATTGAGTTCTCTCTTATAAAACCTGTGGTCTGACCTTGTACAACAATTCTGATGCTCATGGAAGAACATGTGGGACTACAGTGAAGACAAGAGCCCATTCCTCCATCTTTTACAACCCACCCCACAAGTGACAGTCAAATTCAGCTACAAACTGCAGCCGTGCTTCTGACTATTAATAACTAGGTGTTTCCACCAGCATCTGTAATAACTGCAGCCCACGTATGTTCTCACTTTGCTAGGTTCCCAACTGCCCAGAGAGATTCCTTCCCTGTTTTGAAGAACGATGTTTCAGTTACTATGGCAACAGGGCAAGGAGAAGTGGGGAGCTTCACTTGGGTGCCAGAGCAAAAGAACAGCTATCTGTCCCCCCACCAGCAGAAGAGGGCCATTTGTGAGATTAGCATGGGGTGCAAATACACACGAGCGTGCGGCCCGCTTCACAAACACCAAGACATTTTCAGGGCCAACTCTCTCACAACGCAATTATATCACACCTTAATCGAGTGCTCCATTTTGTACTGAAAGGAAGAGATAGTCTTTTGTGTCCAAAGCAGATACACACACACACAGGATTGCCGTTTGCGGCCGCTGTAGGTTCACTTCTAAGGGAGGAGTCAGGGTGCATGGTGGGGGAGACCCATGGGCTGTGGCTCAGTCTTTTGGCCTCTGTGCGGTGCATGGGGAGGAGGGATGCTGGTGAGGGACGTCTTCCAGGCCTGCCCAGGAAACCCCAGGGAGAGGTGAGTGTCAAATAAGGGACAAATATATCAGAAATGGAGGAAAAAGCAGAATCCTTATTTTTGCTCACTCTGGTAAAATGGGTGTAATTCTGTTTCAGCGCAGATCTCTTCCTCCTTAGACCATCAGAACACCAAAGGGCAAAAGCAAGTGACCCCGGTGATGGAAGTCTTTTTCTTCTTTCACACAACAGAAGAAAGCAAACAAACATCCAAATCAAAAATTATTACTCTCCTAAGTGAAATAAGCCAGACATACAAGGGCAAGGGGTGTATGACTGCACTCTGCCAGGTACTGAGAGCAGATAATTCAGAGACGGAAGTAGCATGTTGAGGGGGAGAGGGGAGGGGAGTTACCATTTGGTGCGTACAGAGATCCACTTCAGGAAGACGAAAAAGTTCCGGAGATGGATGGTGATTGATGGGTGCACAACAGTGAGAACCTACTTCATGCCACTTAGGCTTTACATAGTTAAAATGGTAAATTGTATGCTATGTACATTTTACCACAGTGAAAAAAATGAAAAGTTAACAAATCTGTTTATACCATATTTGTTATATCTGTGCGATTGTTTCATAAACACAAATGTACTCATGGAACGCAGTACTGTTAATGCTCGGAGTCTACCACGAGCTGACCCTCAGATCAAGGGCTGAGCAAACATGGACAAGAAATCATGTGTCCAGAGACCCTCACTGGTCACTGAATCCGCTTCTTTGTCCACAGAACTGTAGTTCTCCAGGTAGGTGAATGGGTGGCGTATGTCCCAGAAACATAGAAAACCCCATACAACTGGGTGACCATTAAGGCTTACCATGTGGCGCTAGCGGTAAAGAACCAACTGCTAAGGCAGGAGACGTAAGAGATGTGGGTTCCACCCCTGGGTCGGGAAGATCCCCTGGAGAAGGAAACGACAACCCACTCCAGTATTCTTGCCTGGAGAATCCCATGGACAGAGGGGCCTGGTAGGCTACAGTCCATGGGGTCGCAAAAAGTCGGACACGACTGAGCAACTAACTGCTTTCAATGGGTCCCAAAGAAGAGAGCAAGTTTTCCATGAAAACAGAGATCCATGTTTATATCCCGAACGCATTAGTCTTTATAAATAAATGTGGCGGGAGCACCACTCTGCCCGGAGGCACTTGGGAACCTGGAAGCACCTCGAAGGGCAACACTGCCCTTTCAGCGAAAGGCAAATGAAGAAGAGTCTGACGCCCGCTAAGGCTGAGTCAGCGCAGTAGCCAACAGGGAGCAGAGAGGGCAGGGGTGAGGGTGTTTGAGAGGAGGTGAGGGAGAGGAGGAGAATGGGGAGAAAGGGAGGGAGGAGGAAGGACGGATCCCGAGTTACGAGTTACGAAGGCAGATAAGAAAGTGGGGGGGAGGGAAGGGAGGCGGAGGGGAGGGCCGAGGGAGGTGGGGGATGGGACGAGCGGAGGGGAGAGGAGCTTTGTTTTGCGGCAAAGCCCCTTGATTCCTGTTGAAGAGGGGACGACAATAGAGCATGTGCCTGCTAGTGGGCATTCACCGTAATCCGACTTTCTTGCTCTACTTTTGGTAAGAAGAGGAGGAGCAGAGGTTTTATCTGAACGGAAAACTGGAGGGATTTTTTTTTTTTTCCCTCCTCCCAGAGTGACACTGAGGTCAAGAGGGAAACCTGCTCTCCTTCACTGAACACGTTTAAGAACACAATGCGATTAGCATCTCTTCTGTTTCAGGGCTGCTTTTCAAGCTGGGGCTGCGGGGAAACACAAAGAAGTCTAAAGGATGTTGTTTATTAATAGTTAACTGTTGATGTCGCTGAGAGCTTGGTCCAGGAACGATGCTCAGGACACTCTACCCATAGTGATTTGATAGATGGATTTCCCAGTGTTGGGGAAGCACCTGTCAAGCACAGAACGTGGAGCTTTCCCTAAATTGTAATTAAAACTTAAAGGACATGCCAGCCGACTTTCCGTAGCCTCTGTAAAGATGATTTGGGGTTTTGGATGGTGAAACTCTGATTATAAGGAATAAACAGCTTATTTGTTCCACTCCTGGCCAAAGCTGAACACCCAAGAGCAGAGCCTTATGTTTAGACTGTTCACTGCTGGCATTCCTGCCTGGGATCTGATTCTAAAATGAGTTGCAGGAAAGACAATATTTAGTAGTTAATGTATCCTTATTAAAACAGGCAATGGAGAGTATAGGAAATATTGTTACCACCAGGTCCATGAAAACACAACACAAAAAAGATCATTTACAAAATTTCTCCACTTAGAGATTCCATTAGTACTGGGTAATCCTATCTCAAAAAAATAATTTAAAGCTGAGATGACTGTTTCCTGGCTTAGGCAGAACTCTAGAAGTAACTGAGCAAACGTGAACTAGACAGATAAATTTCTCCTTAACTTCTTTTAAAAGGTCACAAAAGAAGACTGTCAGCCTGACAGATGTAACCATGGATTCATTTACAGAGTCCTTCAAAAGCTCAGAGGCTGCTAAAAGTGTCAAACAAGGCATCTTCCCCATGCCTCGGGTTCTTTGGTATGAAAGTAATCAAGGGAGAATTTTTTTCCTCCAGAAAATGGATCACAATTTTCAGAAAACATTCTCTCCGCATCTTATGTATTTTATATTATTAATTTTTTTGGTAGCTGTCATGAAAATCACTTAGGTTAAAGGAATCTCCGTTTTCTCCCTAAATTCTCTCAAAAGTTCCTTTCAAGTGTCAATCACAATGAAATGAGGCCAAAATGTTACACAGCTTAGAATTTTGGTATTTTGTGAGCTATCATCTTCTGATTATGCTGATTTGTAGATTTTGGGAAATTTTAATATTGATCTCTCTCTAGCGCTGAATAATTTTTAGAAAAAACCCAGTCTGAGTCTAATTGCCAGACCCGTACCACACACACGAAAGCTGTGAATACAAGCTGTGATCACGAATCACGTGTATGTGGCTTTGATTGTGTGGGACCCACAATAAGATTAAGATTGCTTTTTTCCTTCTTAATTATTCAGAGCTAAGTGTGATGAAAATTAAAACTAAACATATGGATGTAATCATGAAGACGTTCTCTAATATAGGTTTTTCTTTTTTTTTAAATATGTTTAATGTGCTACAGGCACTAACCCCTTTAAATATTTAAGGAAGGACTTCCTAGAACTTGCTCTAATTTTAGGGGAGCTTACAATTTTTTTTTTCTTATTCAATGCTACATTTTGCAATGCACCAGCCAAAATGCAAAACAGCCTCTTCTTCCTTTATATTTAAATCCCCCTAAATCCACTCTTACTGAATATGTATTGTGACTTAGTTTTCTGTGGAATAAACTGGTCAGACTCAGAGAGTAATACTTTTTATTTTAAATATAAAAGGAACAAAAATTAAAATTAAAGGTGAATCTTTTCTGCAAGCTATAGGCCCATAACAATCTATGTTATAGTTTATTTGTGACTTGATGTAGGGGTTTTCTATGCTAATGGGAAGAGAGAAGAATAGGCTATCCAGAGACCAAGATAAGGAGACCATTTTTCATGTTTGTCTTTGGAACGCATCCACTAATTTCAAAAACGAGTTTAATCTTGTTTCTATCTAGAGTTAACACCGATATCTGTCCTCCATTGGCATGTGTGACTGATATGCTGAGGGACAGGTGGCTCAGAAGCCGGTTAGGTGACAAGGACAGGCCACGTGAGGCTGAGAAGCTGTTGCAGGTTATCATGGCGCCATATGGACTGTCTCCAAATGGTGCTTCCTCTGATTCTGGCTTCAGAAATGCAAGCAGGGGACAGGGGAACTCTGAGCTACAAGTTAGGAGGCCTGAAACCACCATTTGTAGATAAACTGACACTGGATTTTGGCCTCTGCCTACCTGGCACAGTTCCCTGGCACCCTGGTTCCCTTCCTCCCAGCTCTCTCACTGACTCCACATTTAGCTGAGCTCACATTTCCTTGCTAACCCCAAACTCCTGGATGCACTTCCACAGGGAATTCAACTGCAGTCTGCCTCTCTAAACTGGTCCTTGCCCCAACAGTCCCTTTTGTCTTCCTCCTGGTTCTGCTCGCTTAGCTAGGTTGCAGCTGGAGGGCTTAGCAGAATGCTGACTGTCCGCAGGAGCCAAGCAGCCCCCCGTTACTTTAGTCTGACTAAGTTCCCCCTTGCCAGGTCTCTGTGACTGCAGCACAAGCACTCAACACAAGAGGATCTATTTCGGTTCAAAAACCAAATAGAAGAGCAAACTTTGTCACAGGCCTCCATGTCATCCAGCACTTTAAAGAAAACAGAGAAAAGGAGGAAAACTCAAGAACTCAGTTTATCTCATCCCCTGCAAGATCAGTAGCCGGCAATAACAACCCAAAGGCAGGAGAAAAAAAAAAAAAACCACAGGATATTAACTTACAAAACACCAACATTTACATAGTAATTCCCGCTAATTACGAAAGAAAGATATAAGTTGTTTGTTATAAACATCACCAGGTCTTGAGCAAACACCAAGAGCTCACCGCAGAGCCAAACCAAGCATTTGTCTAATCAGAGCCACTTCCCCAAGCGTTTTATTGGTACAGCTGCAGAGCACACATTTGATCACACATGCTAATAATCCCAGTTATGGCGCCTACATTTTAATCATTTGTTCTGGGCTTGTTTCTCAAACAATTAGCACTAATGAATGGTCAGAATACCTCAGATCATATATGTCTAATTGCAGTCAAGAGCGGTTCTCGTCTGCATGTACATTTCAATTTACCTCTGGGGATAATGTTTGTTAATTGTATTTCTTTATACGCAAGCGAAGAAAAAGGCAGCTCAGGCAAAAAGGGACTAAGTGTTCTCCTCTTTCCCTTTGTTCCCACAAGAAGCTAAAGTCACTTCAAGAGGCACTTAATCCCATCATCCCCGGTTACAATTGCCTTGCAGCATCAATCAAAAAGAATCTGAAGTAAAACGATGCAGCTATATTGTGTAATTAAAAGCAATTCAGGTACTTATTGCTTGGGGCCCTTTACGGGTCCAAATACTTAAAATGGCCCTGCAGGGATCCTAAACATTGTAGTGTTTTAAATTTGGACCGCAGTAATATCCAAAGGAAAGGAAGGAAGATGCAAAACAAAAAACAAAAAACCTGAAAGACACAAACAACAAAAAAAGCCCACGACCTGTCCTCGTGCGATTTGTAAAGAAAAAGATCAGCAAAAGTCTGAAGTGAAAAAACCCATGAATCACAACTACAAAGTGAAATAAATGTAGAAAAAAGGGAAAGAGAAAAAGAAAAGAATTGATGTTTTCCAAATTCAACAGTCCCTGTCCCAATTCAACTTATGTATTTAAGAGAAAAAAAAAAGTGTCATAATATTGGCTGGGTCTCTTCAACTTGAGATGAAACAGCCTTTGACGATCTGTAACAAATGGATCTATATTATAACAACCAGAGGCTGTCTGAAAACTCAAAATACAAAGTAAATATATGGTATGTCTAATGCTAGTCACTTATAAAGGCAACATGTTAAAAGTACTTTTTAAAAGTTTGGCACAGATATGTAAAATGTGATTTATTTAAGTCATTTAACAAAACTAAGTGTCTTGGCTTTTAAGGCTTCATATATGACTTTTTAAGCCAACAAGACTTTAACATACTATTTTCTGTTGTGTGCTTTTAACAAAGAGCCATCATTGACAGGAGGCTGGGAAAAGGCATAATTCTCTGGTTTTGATTCTTGGCTAAAATATATTTAAGTAAAAACACAATTCCTCAACAGATGTAAGACTAGATGTTAAAATAACAACGTGTGTTTAAGTTTTACCATCATTTCCCCCTTTATAATAAAAATGGGAAGGAAGGCTTCCTGTTGATTTATGAAAGAATTTCAGGGGAAAATGCTAAGCCTGTGCCAGAGTGAGCTATTGGATATTAAGGAACTTTTCAGAAAGACACCAGTTTACTCCCAGGATAAGGAGCATTCTGGAAACAGATGACTAGAGGAAATACTCCACACCACCAGAACACAGCACTTCACGCCAGCATCTATAAATACCAAAATACAGCTTAGTGGCAAACGTTATTGTGGCCTGAAAACCATTATGTGTGCACACGTGAGGGTCGTATGATTTAACATTCACATCACAAAATGATCGTCAAATAAGATATTCGACAATAGTTCATTTAAACATAGAACTGACCTCATTTTCCACACATTCTACCAATTTGAGTGCAGAAGCCTAGCTAAAAAACGCAAAAGTACTTCCGCAAAGCTTAACCTTATGCGAGCTGCTGGTGCCAAATGACAGAATGGAAAGGATTTTGCTTCCCTGTTTAAGAGAACCAAACTTTAAAACAAAAATCTATCATTTAAAAGAGTCTGCTGACCATGCTTCTTCAATTATATGGATCATAGTGTTAGAGATGCTATATGTGCTCAAGCAGTTTCATGTCGTGAGTTAAGTATATCCAATACATTTAAACCTATTTATTATTATTCAGCATTCAGTCTTCAAGTATCCGTTCCAAATCATTATCCTCAATGAGTGGTGAGGGGTGGGGGTGGGGGGTCTGACACACCCTCTTCACTGCAGTATTCTCATCACCTCTACCTTCTACTTGCCCTGGTGAGGTGGCACACTCCAAGGGAATAAGAAGAAAATGTGGGTGACAGAAGAGCCCTGGGTTTGCCTGAGCTTGGTTCCCTGTCTTTCCATCGCCACCAAACGGCCCAGGTAATTTACTTCTTCATAATCAGGCACAAGTGTTTCTTTGCCACAAACTGTGCTGCCCTACCTGAAATGGGCTTCCCAGGTGGCGCTAGCGGCAAAGAACCTGCTTGCCAGTGCAGGAGACGTGAGAGACTCGGGTTCAATCCCTGCGTCAGGAAGATTCCCTGGAGTAGGAAATGGCAACCTATTCCAGGATTCTTGCTTGGAGAATCCCATGGACAGAGGAGCCTGGCGGACTACAGTCCGTGGGGGTCACAGAGTCGGACACGACTGAAGTGACTTAGCATGCATGCGTGCACCTGAAACAAACTAGAAAAAGACAGGCACCAAGCTGAAAAAAAAAAAAAACCAACAAAAAATTTTCATTTTTGATCTACCAAAGTATCTGTTCATGTCCTACAGTTTTTATTTCACTAGCCTTTGAATCAAGATAGGCAGGAACCTAATCTTAGGAAAAGGAAGTGTAAACTTTTAACGAGGGACATTTTAGGAACCCAAAACTGCACTAAAGGAGGAGAAAAACAGATTCACTGATAATGAGTATCGGGCCAAAGTCTGCCCTGTGATCTATCTCCTGTAACGCTTCCCACTGACAGGTGCTCATCAATATCATATTTCTTTCGTCTCACACCCCAGGTCTGCTCATGGCTCCCCTGTCCCTGGTGCTCCCCTGGAATTCCCCGGGGATGGTGCCCACCACAGGGTGCCAGGAGGAGCCCTACAACCGGCCCTTCGATTCCTGCCATTGATCCAGCTGTGCGCATGCTGGCTAAATGCTACCAGGTTCAGGCTGGAGAGCAGAACTTGAAAATTCAGTGCTAATTACTGTGATTACAATCTGTGTCTCAAGCAGCCTCTGGGAAGTTGTCTACAGGAGACCTATCTCTGTATCCAAAGTCTCAGTTTGAGATGTAGAATCTATATACCCGAGGACTTTAACTCGTTAAGTTATAATATGGGCGTCAAGTTGTTCATGATACCTTCTCGTGCACCATATATGACTGAGGCAAGCCCAGAACACAAAGTGTAGACGCAGAGGGGAAAGGACCAGCAGAGCCACAGAGCCACATACATCACAAACACCGGCCTTGCAACCTGATGCTCAACGGTGATTCTTGTGAGATGATTTGAGATGCTTTGAACTCACTGAGGCAGTTAGTGGGGGCTTAAAGGAGCGTGCTCACAGGCATCCTCCGTCCTCCAAGAGCTGGGGCCCAACTTGTCCTGAGCATCCTGAACCTCTTAGGATGCATGCCGGCTGTGTATTTACCACTGAGCTCCCAAAGGCAGACGTAGTGGAGTCAGAGAAAGTGATTTCATGAAGATATTTCTGTGACATTAAAGAATCCAAAAAAACGCTGACGTGAGAGCATTTTCCTGGGCTCACCAGCATTTCTTTACATACACGTGACTCCTTTGGAAACAGGCTGGGGAGCAAGGCAGCTAGTTCTCTGGACCACGAGGCTCATTTTCCTTTCTCCACAGATGATGTGCAGATATGCTTGTCCCTGACCAAGCATATACAAATAGAATTCTTCCCGGGGCATGAACATTAGAACAGAATTAATTGCTCTGAATCCTCATGCAGAATTCTAAAGGGATTTCTATTCTTGTGGCGACATCACAATGCTACGTTTCTAGACGCTGCCAAAGAGCTGAGTGTGATTTTGCCTCTAACCCATCACGAGAGCCCTTGTGCAGCTGGTGAACACCACACGGGCTTTCTGATTTGTGCCCAAAGCAGGGCTTCTGAGAAGGAGAGGTTTTTCAGGGGACACTTTGGTGACAAGTGGGGTCCCAGGACAGTAGGCAAAACCTGAACTGTCATTTCGAGCCTGCCCTGAATCAGCCAACACATGGCAAACACCACAGGGCCTTTATGAAAATGTGACTTCAAATATTTTTCTTTCCTCCCCTCATTTCCTTAAGTACTCAGTTCACAAGGTGTGTGTGTAAGTGTTTATTTGGAAATGAAACCGCTTTTAAAGGGCTAAGTTGTTTAACATCAAGAACCCTGAAGATAGAACATAAAATATTCAGTATGAACTCATTCTATAGAACACCATTATTTGATGACTTACTTGCTGATTACTCAATCTAAATACAATTTAAAAAACAGAAGTGACTGCATGTTTTAAATTTTTGGTAACCTCAAATGGGTACTTCTCCTCTTAAGGATTAAATGAAGTCAGTGTTAGCAAAGCAAACCATTTCTGCATTTAAAAAATTTACTTAGCTCTGTGTCAGGAGCTCCTGCCACTCAAAGTGACCAATCAAAATTTGGGGATACATTAAGTTTTCATTTTTTTGTTGTTTTTTCTGTGTATCATGAGAGAACCAGCAAATCTCCTTAGTCTGTTTCTGAATCTGGGTCTGTTTAGTTAGCAATAAGAACTCGGCCCTTTGATTAATTTCTAAAATACACAACAGCTCATATAGCTCAATGTCCAAAATGAAAAAAAAACAAAAAACAAAAAAACAAGCAACCCAACTGAAAAGTGGGCAGAACACCTAAAAAGACATTTCTCCAAAGAAGAAATACAGATGGACAGCAGACGTGAAAAAATGCTCAACATTCCTAATTATTAAAAAAAAAGCAAATCAAAACTACAATCAGGCATCACTTCACACAGGTCAGAAAGGCTATCATCAAACCATCTACAGGTAATGAATGCTGGGGAGGGTGTAGAGAAAGGGAACACTCCTACAAAGGTGGTGGAATGTAAATCGGTGCAGCCACTATGGAGAACAGCATGGAGGTTCCTTAAAAAACTAAAAACAGAGCCACCATATGGTCCAGCAATCCCACTCCTGGACATATACCTGGAGACAACTCTAATTCAAAAAGGTCCAAGCATGCCAATGTTCGCTGGAGCAATATTTACAGTAGCCAAGACACGGAAGCAACCTAAGTGTCCATCGAGAGACGAATGGATAAAGAAGATGGGTACACATATACAATGGAATACTACTCAGCCATAAAAAAGAATGAAACAGTGCCATTTGCACCAACATGGATGGACCTAGAGATCACATATTAAGTGAAGTCAGTCAGAGGCAAATGTACGATATCACTTACATGTAGAATCTTTAAATAATGATACAAACGAACTTATTGACAAAACAGAAACAGACTCACAGACACAGGAAACAAATGTATGGTTACCAAATGGGAAGGGGGAGGATAAATTAGGAGTACAGAATTAAAAGATACACACCATTATACACAAAATAAACAAGGATTTACTGTATAGCACAAGGAACTATATTCAGTATCTTGTAATAACTTAAAATGGAAAAGAATCTGAAAAGGAATATATGTGTGTATACACACACACACACACATATAACCAAATCACTTTGCTGTACCACCAGAAACTAACACAACATTGTAAATCAAAAATACTTCAATAAAAAAATAAAAAAGAACTCGGCCCTTTGGCTTGTGGACACTAATACAAGTTGATTAGTATCCAGCAAGATGTGGCTCGGGGCCACACTCACGGGTATGGACCAACTTGCTTACCATCTTCCTTCCTGGTTAATTGTAGGGACCATCCAAGTCACCAGCACTGGGTTTCTCAATGGCCAAGATACACTTACACTTGTTTCCTTTCTCAGACAAATTTCTCTAACAATTGTCTGCCCTATTTACCATACCATAGGCATAAATCTGTCCCCTGCAGGCTGAAAAACAGAGCTTACTCTCTTATTCTACAAGCCCACTAAATAGAAAATGCACCAAAAATAGGCTGTGATCAATACAAATAGGTCCAATGAAGACTGCTCCAGAAATAATTTCAATCAATTTCATACAATTGATTTGTTCTTTCAAGGAGCCCTTAATTTACTCAATCCCTGATTGAGTTGTTACATGAATCATGAAGGATTAACTATGAAGATAAAGGCAGATATTTCAATCAGGGAATACCCACGATGGCTTAATTAAAGAATTTTTGCATCTCACTTACAGAACAGTGCTGCTTAAGTACAGCGTGGCATTTATTTAAAGTGTCCCAGAGGCAATTAAGCCCTTGATTAACAATAAAATTTTCTTCCTTAACTTCATTCTCAATTACCATGAAGCTCATTTCTCATTGCCGGGAACTTTCAACACGTGGTACCCAGTGGCTTTAACTTGCATGTGATTCCACATAAACCATCAAAAAGGGTGAGGAGGAACCAAGATACATAGGAACCAGCCTTTTCTAAAAGTTGGAAGTCTTGTTTGGCCACTTGCTCACTCGCTTCCCTCAGCTTGCAGCCTAGCCACGTCCATGTATCTGTGATGCCCCTACTTCGAGTTACAGTAGCAACAAGGGGACGTGGTGACCAGGATGAAATTCCTCTGAGAGTTCAGCTTTTCTTGAACTCAGAGCAGACTTGGATCTGGTGACACCGTAAGCATGTCAAGTATCTCGTACACACAGGAAGTCCAATCAATAATAGCTCCTACTCAGACCTCCCTGATGGTCCAGCGGTTAGGACTCCGCGCTGCCACTGCAGGGCAGATGGGTCAATCCCTGGTTGGGGAACTAGGATCTCATATGCCACAAGGCACAGCCAAAAGACAGAAAAGGAAAGAAAAAAAAAAAGCTACTACTGTTAAGGATAAGACACCCCTGTCTCTTCCCTGACCTCTGTGAGCTAGACACGTGGGTCTGGGATAGACTGTCGCCTAGGATTCTATACAGGCATGCCGCTCACACCCACACAGACAGATGGTGCGGGGCACTCTGTCACATCTGGGAAACACACCTGCCAGGGGCACTAGGGAGCCCGCCTCCACACTAAGGGTCGGCAGCACAGAAGATAAAAAAGTCAGATTTATCTCTCCTTTCTGATGCCCCTCAAGTTTTCAGAACTCAATAGCTGGACAAGCTATATACACATTTGGACTTATCTGTGAATTTGTCATCTGCTCTACAAGAATGTTTCATGATTATGCACAATAATTTACATCTAAAAGAAAGAAAAATCAAAAGGATTTGGCCACTTTTTATTTTAATGCTAGTGACATATGGAATAAAAATTTGTCTGATTCAACAAACAGATACTGGACACATAAGCCACGCAGAGAAATTTGAAAGCAGAGGAGAGGATTGGCCTGGAAGAAACCGAAGTCTAGCTGGGGAGTCTGGGATCTCCAAGGTAAGAGGGCAAATTCTGACACTAGTTGGAACAGTGGGAGGGGCGATTCTGAGAAGGCTTCTCAGAGGTGGTGACAACAAATGGAGCCTTGGAAGGGGGAGGACAAACTCCAGAAGCAAAAAGTGCCTTGTGGATGCAGTACGATGAGGAAGAATGAGACCACCTCCTCAAGGGTCACCAGTGACTTTCTTTCTTTGTAAACGCCATGCCTGCCTTTAATTCTTATCTGTTGCCCTCCTGCATGTGGGGGACGGATTTTCAGGTATAAACACCAGCTATTTGAAATACCAAGGCAGTGTGTCCTGTTTCCAATCCTGTACTCTGTCACAGATGGTGACCAAAACAGTGACACTCAATATTCTAAAATTTTCTGACGTAAAACACTCCCTTTTTTACTCTCCGGTGAGATTTATTTATGCTTTAAAATCACCTTGGAATATATTGGACTTAAATATTAAGTAATAATTCTTAAACCGATAGGGTGTTCCTTTAAAGTCAGAATCATGTTGAAAGGACCAGATTATATTTTGCATTATCTGAAGCTTATGAGAAAATTATTTGGGGGCTTCCTGTGGGCAAGGTACAGAATGTCTGACACAGAGACAAAATGTTTAAATGAAAGGTACCACGATTCACACATACTAAGGAAAACAAACAAGTTCTCAATGGTAGACTTTGTTCCAGCTTTTTTCTTTTTAACATCTGTTGTGTCCTTTATTTGTATTATCTCACTTAATCCTTCCCCAAATCCTATGAAATAGGTACTATTATTGCCATCTATTTTATATAAGGAAATAGGTTTATTTTATCCTGTAACCTTAAATTTTCAAACAGGCAGCAGTTGACACCATTATGCCACATTTCACAACTGATGCCAGTTTTTTCAGGGCATTGCACAAGCCAAAGAATATTAATTCACATCCATACTGGCGTCACGTTTAAAAAGAAAACTGAAATGGAGATTCAGGCAAAGAATGACAGTAAAGATATCTTTTTCTCCCCTTCAAAATTTCTCTGTGTGACAGTTCAGAACAGGACTCAACAAACTTTATCTGAAAAGGCCAGATAAATTATTTCAGCTTTGTGAGGTGAGAGATGAACTCAAGGGTATTTAACAGGGACTTGTGTAACAAGAGGGAACCCAAATTTCCACACACTTGGTAATGACAAAATCCAAAATTAAATTGAGAACAATTTTTTAGTCATAAGGTTCTACCCGTGAGAATGGCACTCCTTTGCGGGGGGGGGGGGGGGGGGGGTGTGCGCACGCGCAGATATAGTCAACTGAAGTTCAAAGGCAATGTTCCCTCTTCTCAATTCATTCATCTGGAAAAACCATTCTTAGTTTGAAAGCTGAACAAAAATAGACAGCAGGCAGAATGTGGCCCAACGACCCTGGTTTAGAATATTTCTCTGAGAGTTTAGCCATAGACAACCTCATATACCCTGGTGCGTGTGTGCTAAGTCACTTCAGTCGTGTCCGATTCTTTGTGACCCTATGGACTATAGCCTCTGTCCATGGGATTCTCCAGGCAAGAATACTGGAGTGGGTTGCCATGCCCTCCTCTGGGGGATCTTCCTGACCCAGGGGTCGAATCCGGGTCTCTTGCGTCTCCTGCACTGGCAGGTGGGTTCTTTACCACTAGCGCCACCTGGAAAGCCCCATATACCCTGGAAACTCAAGAGTTTTGCAGACACAGGGCCCAAGGCACAGAGGAGTACTCAGCTCTGAATCACAGGCCAGGGTACCAGTCCTGGTTATTATTATCCAGAGACATCAACAAGCAGAAAGCCTCCAGGGCCCCTGGCTCCCTTCCCATGGATTCTCGTTTTTTAATATCACTTGTTAACTTGGGAGCTTTGAAGTCACTGCCACACCTACTAGGTTGTGCTGTAGTAGAGAAGTCAGTTTGTGTAAATCATAGATCAGTTTGGTGTATATTTTCCTGTATTTGTGGCATTAAAAAGACTCGATTTCTCTTATCCCCCTTATCCTGACACCAATAAATCTCCTTTTTGGTAAAGTTTTAACAGATCAGTTTTGTGTTCCTAAGTGTATGCAGCATTTCACCCTCCTTTTAAATATAAACCCTAGAAACTTAGTCCTTTGTGGGTCCCCTGCTGTTTGTGCAACCACAGGGTAGGGGTAGGGGAGGAGGGGGGAAGGAGGTGAGGAGGAAAGATCCTGGCTTATAAAAGTCCAGAGTATTTGACTAAAAAAATGCAGAGCAGGGTAGAAGACACGAATCAGAAGTCCCACAAACAGAGGAGGTTATTTTTCTTTGAAAGGATTAAGGATTGTAGATTTGCATGCTTACTTAGACGGAATAAAACAATATTGTTAACTTTTTGCCTCATTCAGTTTAGGTCTGAACAAGATAAAGGTCGGGCCCATTCAAAACTCCTATTATAATTATCGTCTTCCCTTTAAGATAATGGGACATTAGGTGAGAGATTTGGGGCTATACTCCACTCAGGAAACCACCACGGAGAAGAAAAGTGGGGAACACACCCAGAACTCGAGGGGAGACTGACCTGGTACAGCTTTTCCCTGCCTTTCAAGGAGACAGACATTCTAGGTAAAGCTTGCGCGCCACTGAGAGCTAAATTCCAGTTCTAGCATCACACCAGACATTCTGATTCCAGTTGTTCAGGACAAACAGGGAAATGCACGCAGCTAATTTATAAGTGTCCAAAGGAACATGAGCTGTTTCTTTTGAGGAGAGGAACCAGATTTTCCAAATTAGTCCAACTTCTAGTTGATAGGCTAAATGCCCATATATCTCCATCCAGAAGGAATAAGGGCTCCTGATGATTAATCATGCTTTCAGGAAGTAGTTAAACACCACTGTGTTGCACACTGGTAGTGCCCAAGATAAAAAGCCAGGGGAATAGGCAAAGGAGGAGAGCGAGGAAGTTAAGGCAGTAATTTTGACAATAAAGTGGAAAGGGCTTCAAGGGTTCAAATTACAACAGGGTTCGTTCAATCCAGCTTGAGCAGCCCTCCTTGTCTACACCAGTAAGTCTGTTGATTCGCCTGATACAGCCAACTCCCCAGTAATTAAAATTTCTTAAAGATTTTCTCTTTAACTATCCCTCCTGCACAGTACATCACTGGGACTACATGGTGTTAATGACTTAATCTAAATGACTGGCCACAATGATAAGGAAGAACAGGAGGTAATATCTGAAAGGGGGAAAGGGAGACAAAGAAATAACTTTAAGAACCACGATTTTAGGGAGTTGTGATTTTAGGAAGTTTTGCTTCCCAACCCAAGAATCGAACCCGGGTCTCCTGTATTGCAGGTGTATTCCTTACCAACTGAGCTATCAGGGAAGCCCATACCTTGAATACAGTAGATGCTAATTAAACATATAAATGAGTAAAAAATGAATTTGTAAAAGCTCCAAATCTTAAACTAGCTTTACATAAATATCTGCCCCTTAATCATTTAATAGTGATAATAATTATTTGTAAAGAATTTTAAAAATTAGAAGAGCAAGTATAATTATACTGCTTCCCTACTAACCAACGTACTTCATTAATCATGCAAATGAAAACAGTGACTGACACAGTCAGGAAATTTCTAAAGAAGTCAATGTATTTTTAAATATCTTTGAGTGAAGTATAAAGTCCTGTAGAAACTGAAGGGTGGTGGGTGAGGGTGATGAATGCCTCTTTGACTACACACTGTTTTTATATTTTAGCTCTATTTTAAGCTCTCAAGATATTTATAGCACTGAGTTTATGGCTATGTTCTCAGAGATAAGGAACAGGGGGTACAAGTTTTATTTAAAACTCACTTAAAATAGCAAAATTATAAAACAGTGATTCATTATCATAATCCTCCTGTGGACATAGATCAAAACACACAGGAAACCGATTTCTCTCTGAAAAGTGAAGAAAGAAAAGACCTCTTTAAAACAATGCCCTATAATGTTGAAATCCTTAAAACAATTTGGTCTGAAAGATGTAGGCATCTTTACATAATATACTGCATCCAGAAAAGAGGGAAAACAAAGAAAAAAAGGAATAGATACTCCCAGCAAAAACAAAGCCCCAGCAGAATATACTGCAAAAATGCAAAGCTTCTGACACTGGTCATGCAAATATACATACACTTTCTGTGTTTGAAAATGCATCAACCCCTTAGACTCCAACAGAGAAGCAAGTGAGTGACAGGTTCTACTGAACAATCAAGTAGCGGTTCCTGAAATGCTAAAGCAATGTGAAACCATTTTGGGGTGGAGTTTGGGGTAGAGTTTCCTTTTTAGCTAGAAAACAAAGAAGTCAGAAGTGACAGCAGAGGCCTTCTGAACATCAGGAGAGTCGGAGGCTCCCCCATGCCCATCACTCTGCATCACCGCCATCTGTGTTTCCCTACACTCTGTACATTAGACACATCCATTACATGTCTCTCCTCCAACCTTTTCCCACCTCACAGCCTCTATCTCGTCACACTTCTGAAACGAGTCCCTTCTCCATCACTCGTCACATTGAGAATTGCAATATTTCTGTTCTTTTGGTGAACTCATCAGTGGTTTGATGCTTTGAGGCATTTTTCCTTTTTCAAAAGCAAGCTAGAAAGGGACTTCCCTGGTGGTCCAGTGGTTAAGACTCCAAGCTCCAATGCAGGGGGCTAGGGTTTGATCCCTGGTCAGGCAGCTAGATCTCACGTGCAGCAACTAAGATCGAAGATCCCATGGGCCGCAACTAAGACCCTGAACAGCCAAATTAAGTGAAAGTCAAAGTCGCTCAGTCCTGTCCAACTCTTTGTGATCCCATGGACTGTACAGCCACAGAATTTTCCAGGCCAGAATACTGGAGTGGGTAGCCTTTCCCTTCTCCATGGAATCTTCCCAACTCAGGGATCGAACCCAGGTTTCCCACATTGCAGATTCTTTACCAGCTGATACAAGCCAAGCCTAGGAAATTAAGTAATTAATTTGAAAAAGGCAAGCTAGAGAGTCATTTTTTCTGCTCTGCGGCTTTTTCATTTAAGTAAAGTCACTTTCAGTTTATAAAGAAAGCTTGCTAGCCCTATTTTGACCATGCCAATCCTTCTAACTTTTCTACTGACAATCATGTTTCTTTACAGAGTGTGACCTGCCTATATTGACAAAGTACAAGATACAGAATCCTCGACGCCCCTCCCTGAAGCCCTCCAGTGAAGCTCTCTGGGTCCTGGCGGGCTTCCTCTCACACTCTGGTGCTGGGTGGACTCCCTCCCAGCCATGGATTCCACGGCCCTCCCCTCCATGGGGTCTGCCCCTTGGTGTCCTGAAGAAGCATCTGGGGCTAGAATGCTGATCCCCGGGGCCTCTGGGGCCCTTGTGCACCACTCTCAGAGGCAGCCCTGATCCTGAGTCTCACTGTCTCCACTCGGAAGGGACCCACCAGCCCTAAGGAAAGATGAAGGGCAAGCATCAGTACTTGAGGCGGCCATCCCGGGTTCTGATTAGCAAAGAGGTCAGTAAGGCAGCCAAATGCTTTCCGCCCAGTCTTGATCAGTAATGGGGCTGTCCCTGCTAAGGCCCGTTTTCTGTGCCTCCTGCCTGCCACTGGGCCTGCCACCCTGTCCTGGCACTTGTAGGCTATGGTGGTAGTCATTTCATGGACTATAATCCATCAGGCTCCTCTGTCCATGGAATTCTCCAGGCAAGAATACTCGAGTGGGTTGCCCTTCCGTTCTCCAGGGGATGAAACCTGGGGTCTCCTGTACTGCAGTCAGATTCTTTACCATCTGAGCCACCAGGGAAGCCTATTTCTCCCACATCTGCTAGGCAAATTATAAAAGGCAAACTCAGATGCTGAACGAAGTCCATTAACACAGGAATGAAAGGCCTCGGCCACCCACTTGAGAAGCTGGTTTCCTGAGCAACCACAGGTGCACCCTGCGATCCACGGCCAAGGTGACAAGCTTTGGAAAGATGGGCCTTACAGCACCTGCGTCTCCAGCCAGGGGCTGGTCTGGGAACAGCACTAAGAGCGTAGCACAGCTCTGACTGGGGGTGCAGTCAGGACAGCCACACGCTTGAAATTCAAGAATGGGCTGAAAGTGGCCCAGGGTGCAGCGCTCCTCTTCCTCTATTCCTATTCTGTATCCAGGCTTCCTCAGTGGCTCAGCAGGAAAGAATCCACCTGCACAGCAGGAGCCACTGGAGACACAGGTTCCATCCCTGGGTCAGGAAGATCGTCTGGAGGAGCGCATGGCAACCCACTCCAGTATTCTTGCCTAGAGAATCCCATGGACAGAGGAGCCTGACAGACTACAGTCCATGGAGTCGCAAAGAGTCAGACACAACTGAAGCAGCTTAGCACGCATGCAAACTGTATCCACAGTCAAAAATCTCACTTGGTTAACTGACAGAGAAAGAAAAAGAACCTGTCAACAACTCTTGAGTTCCCCACCTTTGGGCCAAAGGCCATCTGTAATTTCTCTGGTCCTCTCTGGGGGAGGGAAGGAGTGAGGATATACCAGCTGGCCCCTCTTCCCATCTACATACATTTCCAAAGCCCATCAAACTCTGAAGATATTCAGCCCCAAACTGACCAAGGTGTCCAAAAGTACACACCTTACCAGATGGAACTATGCCTCAGAGAGACACTGATGGCCAGCACCACCAGCCTCCACTTCCGGTGTCTTTTCCTTAAGCCTAAGTGATACTCAAGCAGATGACTGACAAAGGAGTCTAATCTGAAAGGTCGTGGAAGAAAGATTCAGTAACTGACTTGTAAGTGGAGGCCTTTTTGGCTAAGATCATACATGATATATAAGATATAAGATGATATATATATATATGTGTGTATATAAGATATATCCATGATTTCCTTAGAAACAGCAGAGTACATCTGCCGGTCACCAACAGTGCGTAAGGAACACTGCAGCATGCAGAAACACCCTCCCTAACTCAGGGCTCACACGTTTAAAAGACAGAAGAAATCAAGCAGAAACCTTCTCAGTGCTACTTGTTCTGAACTTATGATGAGAGAGAACTTTTAATGCAGTCCTTTATCCTAATCTACAGGAAGAAGACAATTGGATGGCCCTTACCACTATGCTTTCTCAAGCTCTAAAATAACAAGGCCCCATAGAACTTCCAGTTCCATCACCTCATGGCAAATAGATGGAGATAAAGTGGAAACAGATTTTATTTTCTTGGACTTCAAAATCACTGTGGATGGTGACTGCAGCCACAAAATTAAAAGACACTTGCTCCTTGGAAGAAAAACTATGACAAACCTCACTACTGCTGCTGCTAAGTCACTTCAGTTGTGGCCGATTCTGTGCGACCCCATAGATGGCAGCCCACCAGGCTCCCCTGTCCCTGGGATTCTCCAGGCAAGAATACTGGAGTGGGTTGCCATTTCCTTCTCCAATGCAGGAAAGTGAAAAAGTGAAAGTGAAGTCGCTCAGTCGTGTCTGACTCTTAGCGACCCCATGGACTGCAGCCTACCAGGCTCCTCTGTCCATGGGATTTTCCAGGCAAGAGTACTGGATTGGGGTGCCATTGCCTTCTCCGAACAAACCTCACTAGACAGCATATTAAAAAGAAGATTCATTACTTTGCCAACAAAGGTCTGTCTAGTCAAAGCTATGGTTTTTCCAGTAGTCATGTATGGATGTGAGAGTCGGACCATAAAGAAGGCTGAGCATCAAAGAACTGATGCTTTTGAACTATGGTACTTTCGAACTATGGAGGACTCTTGAGAGTCCCTTGGACAGCAAAACGATCAAACCAGTCAATTCTAAAGAAAATCAACCCTGAACATTCACTGGAAGGACGAATGCTGAAGCTGAAGCTCCACTACCTTGGCCACCTGATGTGAAGAGCTGACTCATTGGAAAAGACCCTGATGCTGGGGAAGATTGAGGGCAGGAGATGAAGGGGACGACAGAGGATGAGACGGTTGGATGGCATCACTGACACAAGTTTGAACAAACTGGGAGATGGTGAAGGACCGGAAAGCCTGGTGTGCTCCAGTCCATGGGGTCTCAAAGAGTGGGACAAGACTTAGCAACTGAACAACAACAACATAGAACTTCCAGAACACACTTATCCAGAAAGTTTCCAGCATTACAAAGCAGATGCAACAACTGTCTTGGATATTAAAAAAAAAACCACCCCAAAACTGCTATTCTAAATTAATATGTATTAAGAAAGATCCATATTATACTGAATGGGTTTTTAGAAACACTCACCAAACACAGTAAAAGCAGTATAATGGGATCTGTAATATTACTTCTAACATTCTCTGTAAATAAAGACCAAAAGGTATCATTTTCTGTAAGATCTATTATAAGGTAAAAGGACAATTTTCTTCCGGAAGCACTTTGTACAGTTAGCTGTGGGAGAGAGAATCAGGGGGTTTTCAAGCCTCGATCTGTTACCAAGCCTGTGTTTCAGAGGAAACGATTCACTTGCTCGGTGGCCTACTCCTGCTACTTTCTGGATCCCAGATCTGACCCGAGAGTGGCAGAGGCTGAAATGCACTTCTGTTGACTCTTTTTTTCCACTTGGTTTCGGAAGACAAGGTTTAAGGTGCCCAGATGACCACAACCCTCCCATTTTACCAGTGACCTTCTACCCCGCCTGCCCTCTAATAAGACCTTTATCTGAAAAGAAGCTATAGCCCTGGAAGAAATGTGCCTTGGTTTTGGTAAGAAATTAAGGCTGTGGCCTCTTTCTTCTCAGCAATCACCATGCTGATTTTGGAAAATTTCTACTGTACAGAAATGTTTCAAACACTGTATCTGCAATTATGCTTCAAATAAGCAAATGAGGTAGGTATTCCCTGGATCTGAAAAATCTTTGCAGTCTTTTCCACTGAATGAAGTTCTCAGTATCATCCCTGTTCTCTATCTGGTGGGGGCATCAAGAGGGAATGAGCAGGTAATTTCCTGGCTCCTGAGTGTGCATGATGGGAAGGGGATGCTGATGCTTGAGGTCCTGTGGGTACCTCAGTGTCCCCTATTTCTGGGGAATTAGGAGTGAGATTTGCTGACGATTCCACGTGGGACAAGCCCCGTGCTAGCCACTTTACCATATGCAGAGAACTTGGTTCACGCACCAAGCCCTGAGCTCCTGCCTTTCAGGGGAGGAAAAGTAAGTGACAGCTTGTGTTCTTTCCATGACACCATTCTGCCTCTATGGCTCGCTTGAATTTCAAATCTGGAGAAATCCATCAGTCAAGCAACGTCAGCATTCCAAGAGCTATGGTCAGGCTTGAGTAACCTATTCATAGACAGGCCGGTGGCTCAAACAGTAAAGAATCGACCTGCAATGCAGGAGACCTGGGTTCGATCCCTGGGTAGGGAAGATTCCCCTGGAGGAGGGCACAGCAACCCACCCCAGTATTCTTGCCTAGAGAATCCCTGTGGACAGAGGAGCCTGGCAGGCTGCAGTCCATGGGGTCGCAAAGAGTCAGACACGACTGAGTGACTACGCACAGCACACAGCACAGACAGGCTTCAGAAAGAACACACCCACCTTCACAAGGAGTATAGGGTTATGACAAAGAAAAACTAGGACACGTAAGGGTTTCCAGTATTTGTAATAATCACTGTAGATATAAATAAAAAACCAATTACACTGATAATTATAATAATGTTGATATAATTCTATGAGTCCAGCATAAAACAGCAGTTTAATAAACATGTGATGAATGAACAGGTTTGTCTTTGGGTTCTTAATCTGAGAACAATACCAAAAAAAAAAAAAAACACACAAACGAGAGGGAGCTAACATCTTATTCATTTCAAACAACAATTTTTGGACTTCCCTGGTTGTCCAGTGGTTAAGATTTCAAGCTTCCAATGCAGGGGGCAGGGGTTCGAACCCTGACTGGGAACTAAGATCTCACATGTCGCGTGGTGTGGCCAAAACAAAACAAACCCCAGATAACAATTTTAAAAACTTTTATGATTGGCTATTAACCATTAGCAGTATCGCCACAATGATCATGAAACATACTCTAAAATTAGTTCTGAAATCTTGCTTAACTTCTTTACATAAGCATATCTCACATATAAATTCATTAAACTAAGCCCAACTACCCCATTTTCAAATGGAAAACCAAAAAACCAAGCAGTTGTACCCCCCAGACCCCAGACTCTCTCCTTAAGTCAGGACTTAAGTCAGGACTTAAGTCAGGACCTGTTGCCTTCATGAGCATGTGCAGTGGCTGAATTAACAGGACAGGAAGCTGCAGCCCTAAGAACTGGCCCAGTGTACCTAGTGAGTAAACCACAAAGGAGAGGGGATTTAAACCATCACAACGATGCTCCCCTGGGAGCCGTTCCGGTCCATCAGAACCCAAATTCTAACGTTTCAATGGCGCTTTAAATGCAGGCATACCTAACAGACTTTACATTTGCAATAAAGAAAATTGTATACCTTTCCAAAATCAGCTCATAAAACACAGTAAATACCTGATTACGTTTCTAACTAAGTGCTTTAAATACATCCTAACCTGTTTCTGGGTTACAACAGCCAAAAGAGTGACTACCCGCCCCTGGGTTTCTACAGTACAGTACTCAAAGGTCCCCTTGCAGCTCTGATGGCCTCTTGCAAACAAAGCTGGTAAATAAAAGAGAGCGGATGACAAAAGAATCCAGTTTCCTACCTGATCCTGACCAGCCAGCCCAGGGCAAAGCTTCAACTCTCCCAGAGCAGCCTCGGGGAAAGCAAGCACTGGTCGCCCTTACTTGCCTCTTTTCTTGCTTTTGTTTCCTTTGAGAGTCCTGCCTGCAACTTCCCCAGGATGTGAGTTTCTGAGTCAGAGGCAGATCCAGTGCCTCTAGAAGAGTTCACCATGGTAAAGCACCATCGTACTTACTGTTAGTTCTCTCCTTCTCTTATGTAAAGATTTCTTTCTGCCACCAACCTGAGAGCGGGCTCTTCACTGAGCCAAGATCTCAGATACTGGTCATGTTGAAAGGCTGGCCCTGCTCGACAAAGATTAGCGAGCTGTCTGCAGCAGCCCCTTCTCTTCACCATAGCCAAGTAGGCCCGATAAATGCTAATACTCAGCATGACGCATCAAAAACTTTAAGCCTCCGCAATGGCTAAGCAGAAAGTATCACAAATTTACTGAAATTATCTGTGGCACAAAAGAAAAGAGAAGGAATTAATCAAAGTCTCTCTCTTAATGCAATGCTTGATTGAACTACCCCAATCCCTTTTTAAATAGGATACTGGTGGCAAGTGACCCTGATGGCAGGCCCTAGTGAGACACACAAGGAACACTTGTTCCATTTTTTTCTTTTATGACCTCATTAAGGAGGATTTTGAAGATTGTTCCTGAATATGAGAACAAAGTGTCTTAAGACATCTCTGCTTTTTGTGTCTTTTAGCCTTTTACTGCTGGGATGGCCTTTAGGTCTGTGTTTATAACTAGGTACACTTATGCTCACACTCATCTCCCCCTCCTAAAACAAGAATCAAGTAAGAGGATCTGGAGGAAAGGAGTTAGAGCTGTACACCTCTAGATGCAGAGATGCACTAGTTTCTTACACCAGAAAGTTTTGCCAAGACCAACTTGGGATCCACTCTTTTTTCATCTCCTGCGAGTTGGAGCTGCCATTAATTAGCCCTGGCGGCTGTTCGGAGGCTCTTATCAAGGGAGGGCTCAGACTGCCAAATCTGCTGGTGTGAAAATAGTCCACCGCCAGCAACATTTTTTCTGCGTGTTTGTTGACTCCGCGCTTCGCTTTAATATGGAAGATTATATTTTAAGATCAGAAACAAACAAACAGATTTACAACCGAAGGCTTGAAAGGCAAACAGCAAAAAAGCCAGCCAAGGACCGAGCCTAAATGTAGTATTTTTATTGACTTCTTAGAAACCAAATAACCTGGCATATTAGTGTGTGCATTCTGCAACAGACATTCAGCCCCATTGTACTACTTAGAAGAGAATAAAAAGAAACCCTACTGTTTGAAACCCAGCGGAACATCCCCACAACAGGGCACAACTGTTCCCTCATGCATGAATGGGAAGGAGATGAAAGAAAAGATGGACTTCTGAGGTACAGCAAAAAACAAAGACAACAAAAGTGCTGATCATGAGGGAATGACACAACTCATTGCAGCGAAAAGGATGAGAGAAAGGAGCTCGGACAATGGCGAGGACAGCGAAGTGACACGCGGGAGAATTGAAAAATCTACAGAAGTGTCTCTTCTCTCCACCCCTGATGAAAAACAATTAAATGTTGGCACATCTGTCATAGAAAAGATCACTGAAACCTGTTACCATCGTTATGTATGGTACACTCAACTGCCCAAACTGTAACTCTCCAATTAAACGCCGCCACCTCTGCTTCTCACCCTTGCTAAAATGAAAAGTGTTCACTTCTACGACGCTTTACAACATCTGAATATGTTGAAACAGATGATAAAGGCTGAGGGGTACTGAAAATGTGTATCTATGCATGTATGTGTGCACAGAGGTTTAAAATACTCTATGCACAAGATGGGCTTCAGGAATTGGTATATAAACTCAGCTTTTGTTTGTAAAATACTCTCTCCTTGACTCACGTTATAGAGAGATTTGCTCTGAATTTTGCATTGGTTTTCATCCAATAGCAGCTCCAAATATTTTGGCATTAAGTTTGTTTGTTCTCAAACCCCACTACCAAGAATATATTGTTTGCAAACGCCTAATATGGATGAAGCTCACAATCGAATGCTACTTTTAGGTAAATGCTGTCATTTGTAATGGGATGGGAATAATCACTTTGGGATGTTTCTGTTTTTCTTAAGAAACAGAGGCATGCCTGTCCACACTTCACTCATGTTGAGCCCTCCTAATAAAGTGTTCAGTGAAAAAATCCTATCAACCAAATACATTATCAATTTAAAAAAACACCATATGAAATTCTCACACGATGCTTATTGCTCCAGAAGTCCACCAGCCTGGGAAGTCACACTGCTTTTAAGTGAGCTCCTGAGCGTTACTCCTTGCTTGATAACGTGCAGCCCCTCATGAAACCCCAAAAGCAGTTATTGACCCTGTCAGGATGCCTGATTAATGGACAAACGTAGTAACTGATTAGCAAAGAAGTGTGAATTAAAAGGGGGCACAGCATCAATAACCAGCTTCTAACAAAAGTGGTTGACGTAAAATGTAAAACAAGAGCCCGCGGCTATATCTCATCAAAGGCACGCTTTTCTTACAAAGGGGAGAGACCGGGAAATAAACAGGCCTAGTGTCCTGAGCCCTGTGAGTCTTTAACCCTTCCTCTTGGTAAGGGGTCCTGTGTGGAGTCAGCAAGCAGGTTGGGAACTGCCTGTCCATCCACTTGCAGTCCACTTTCAGATGTCGAGCAGATGAGCCACTTAACTGTTCCCATTGTCCCAAGACTTAAGAAAAAGCACGTAAGAAGTCCTATTCTCTCTTCATTTTGTTTACTGCGATCTCTCTTCACTTATGTCCTCATCAAAAAATAAATTCTGCTTGCTTGGGGGCCCCTGGAGAGACAGGCAACATTACTCTCTAGAATGTTGCTTCCATCTGCTTCTGAGCATGAAAAATAAATTTATTCAGTCAATCAGTCAGTCATCCAGCACCTGGTACAGGCCAGTCATTCCTCTGAGCTGGGCGATACAGAGACGGATAAGGTTCACAGCAAGCTGAGTGAATGCAGACCCTGCTCCTGCTTAAAACGCACAGAAATATTGCAGAATCTAAAGCAAAAGTTAAAGGGAACGCGCTGGCGGTCCATTGGTTAGGACTCGGTGCTTTTACTGCTGTGGCCTCGGTTCAATTCCCGGTTGAAGAGCCAAGATCCCACAAGCTAAGAGGCACGGCCAAGAATAAATATATACATAAAATAAAGCAAAGGTTTAATACATATCTCAGCTTGAAACAGAAAGGAAATCTTCAAGTGGTGAAACAAAGCAAGAATTTCAGAGCTGGAGTTCCTGGAGCTGATGCCATGTCTACAGAGGGGCATCAGCCCTGGAACAAAGACTAGGGGCTGGAGTGTCAACACCCTTGTGGGACAGAAGACACCAACTTGGGCTTGTGCAAGGTGAGGGAACTGGACAAACTGGACCCCTTTAAAAGCAATCTAATCCACAAATAGGGAACTAGAACCTAGACAGCATATTAAAAAGCAGAGATATTACTTTGCCGACAAAAGTCTGTATAATCAAAGCTATGGTTTTTCCAGTAGTCATGTATGGATGTGACAGTTGGACCACAAAGAAAGCTGAGTGCCAAAGAATTGGTGCTTTTGAACTATGGTGTTGGAGAAGACGCTTGAGAGTCCCTTGGACAGCAAGATGATCCAAGTAGACAATCCTATAGGAAATCAGTCCTGAAATTTATTGGAAGGACTGATGCTGAAGCTGAAACTCCAATACTTTGGCCACCTGATGCAAAGAACTGACTCATTGGAAAAGACCCTGTTGCTGGGAAAGAGTGAAGGCGGGAGGAGAGGGGGACAACAGAGGATGAGATGGTTGGATGGCATCACCGATTCGTTGGACATGAGTTTGAGCACGCTCCGGGAGATGGTGAAGGACAGAGAAGCCCGACATGCTGCAGACCTTGAGATCGCAAAGAGTCAGACACAACTGAGCAACTGAACTGAGAAGAACAATTCCAGAAAGAAACAGCAAGATGGTCGGAGGTCTGGCTTGGGCTGTATGAAAATAAATAAAACTTTTTATATGAGTCATTAAAACCACAAGCCTGTGTTAACAGCAAGTACAGGCATGAAGTTTATACCACCTGGATGGGTTTGAAGTCACAGACAGAGAAATTAAAATTAAAAACTTGAGTTTAAGACTCTAAAAAAACTGAGCTTTAGTCTGCAGAAAAGAAATGCAAAGCAGTGCTGCAAGAATGTATCCACAGTCCAGGGTACATGAACCTCCAGAGGTGAAAACAACCCCTTCTAAAGATGAGCTCACAACAGAATCCCAACCATGGAAGGAAATAACCCACCAGGAGGGAGACTCACTAAGCACACCAGTACTCTGGCCACCTCATGCGAAGAGTTGACTCATTGGAAAAGACTCTGATGCTGGGAGGGATTGGGGGCAGGAGGAGAAGGGGACAACAGAGGATGAGATGGCTGGATGGCATCACCAACTCGATGGATGTGGGTCTGAGTGAACTCTGGGAGTTAGTGATGGACAGGGAAGCCTGGTGTGCTGCGATTCATGGGGTTCCAGAGTCGGACACGACTGAGCGACTGAACTGAACTGAACTGAAGGGTGAATAGGTACCTGGCGAGAGTCCCTTGGACTGCAAGGAGATCCAACCAGTCTATCCTAGAGGAAATCAGTCCTGAATATTTGTTGGAAGGACTGATGCTGAAGCTGAAACTCCAATACTTTGGCCACCTGATGTGAAGAACTGACTCAATGGAAAAGACCCCGATGCTGGAAAAGGTTGAAGAGGGGAGGAGAAGGGGACAACAGAGGATGAGATGGTTGGATGGCATCACCTACGAGATGGACATGAGTTTGAGTAGGCTCTGGGAGTTGGTGATAGACAGGGAAGCCTGGTGTGCTGAAGTCCATGGGGTTGCAAAGAGTTGGACACGACTGAGAGGCTGAACTGGACTGAACTAGAAATGAGTGAAAGACCTCAGTAGGAATATGAAATATATATCTGAAGTTATTAAAAGTGACACAGGAAGGAAGAGTAACCATTGAAAGATTGGGACAGTACTGGAAATAAAAATTAATTCAAAAGAATCAAATTTAGCATTTTTGAAAGGGAAAAAATATAGTCACAAAATGAATAAGTAAAACAGTAGGTTAGATATGCCTGAAAAAAGAATCAGTGAGTTCCGAGGTCACTTAACAGTACATGAAAGAACAGCGTAGGAAAAGGGCAATGAAAGGGACCAGGGAAACTGGCAGACTTTAGAAAAGCAACATGCCTGGGAAGATAACCCCCTCCTTTACCTCTCTCTCCTGCCGGGGTAAACAGTCACAAATTCCCTCAAGTCCTGTGCTGACTTCGTAAGTCTCAATGACAAAGACCACTGACAAAAATGTGGTGCAGTGTAAATAATAACAGCTTTATTATTCCCCCAGCTCCACTGGGGCAGAGAAAAGCAGCAGACGGTCCCCGGAAAGAACAAATGTTAGCACTGCCCAGTCCAGAATGCAACCCGCCACATTGCTCTGGGCCTCTGGAGGGGAAAAGGAGAAACACTGTCCAATCTCAAGTTTCTTAAAAACAAACACACAAAGAAAAACCCAAGCCACCAATTTAGAGATAGTTAAGAATGAAGTCAGTTACAGAAATGCAGTAAGGCTCTCTTCTCCAACTAGGATCTTTCATCTTCATTTCATACAGGTGCTCATCTGCATTTCCTTTTTATTGAAAGAACATACACATAAAAGCCTACTGATAAACTCCTACCTCTCGTTAAGAGTTTGGAATTGCAGCAATTTCTAGGAGTTAACAATTTATCTTTCCAAAAAGAGAACAGCCAAGCTGAGAAGTTGAGGAGAAATGTGGGAAGAGAGAAAATAAACTTTTCAACTACAGAATTTTTGGAACAGACACTGGAGTGAAGGGCATGGAAATTTTCTTGAACACCTGTTCTTGCTAGGATTTTTTTTTTTTTTTTTGCATGCTCTTGCATGAGACAGAAAAGGAAAAAAATACAAGCTAAAAGGAAGCAAATGGATTCCCCATTGGCCAGGAAATAGAGGCTGGTTCTCAGATCAGAGAGAAATACAGTGGGCAGAGGATGACAACATCCGCTGTATTTGCTAGCGGTGCTGTGTGCTATGAGCCAAGTTGCCTCAGTTGTGTCTACTCTTTGCAACCCATGGACTATAGGCCACGAGGCTCCTCTGTCCATGGGATTCTCCAGGCAAGAATACTGGAGTGGATTGCCATGCCCCCTCCTGGGGATCTTCCCGACCCAGGGATCGAACCCACGTCTCTTATATCGCCTGCATTGGCAGGCAGGTTCTTTATTACTAGCGCCACCTGGGAAGCCTAGGGCTGTGATAACAAAGTTCTACAAACTAAGTGGCTTACACATTTCTGGAGACCAGAAGTCCGCAATCAAGGAGGGAGGGACCTGTTCCAGCCTCTCTCCTTGGAATGTAGATGGCCATCTTCTGTCCATCTCTCTTCACACTGTCTTCCCACTATGCTCGGCTATTTTTTGTGTCCAAATTTCCCTTTTATTTAGAACACCAGTCACATTGGATTAGGGTCCCCCATAACCTTAAATTAAGATTAGTTAAGTTAACCACCTTAACTTATTTCATCTACAACAACCATACTTTCAAATAAAGTCACATTCTGAGTCCTGCAACCTCAATATATGCATTTTGGAGAGGAACACAATTCAGCTTATAACAACAGCTGGTACTTTTTGGGTTCTTACTGGGTACCAGGCACTGCACAATGCACATTTCATGTAATTCTCTTAAATTATTATTCCCATTTTATAAATAAGGAAGATTGGGAACAGAGAAATTAAGTAATTTACCCAAGCTCCAATCACAGCTGGAAAATAACAAAGTTAAGATTTCAGAACCTGGTCCAATGGATCCACCATGCTAAGCATTATCCTTTACTCTGTATCTAATAAGACAGTGTTTCACTCTTTTGGAAATCTTTGTGATGGAATCAAGAAATATATGCCCTAAAGAATGTATGAAGTACATGAATGGGGGATGAACAAATTGGTGGGTGGCTGAGGATTCTACACAGTGAGGTATTGCCATCGATGAAGTACTGATGAAACTTTGCCATCACCTGATGAAGTACTGCCGTCACCCACAGCACTCACATTTCCAGTAGAATCCTTAGGTCCACGTGGTACATCCACGTGCTACATGGCACGTGCCGGGAAATACACAGGCTGAGGAGTCTGACAGAACCTGTTTGGTGCTGGCAGACATAAATGTTAATGATTTCTGTGTGCTCAGTCCTAAAGAAACAATTCTGAAATGATTTTTGAACATAAGGGAAATGATGAGTTTGAGGAGCTAGCCTGGTAAAAATACAGCTTGGGCAAGTACACACATCATGCAGCTCTATCAACCCCCTAATTCAAGGTCAACCATCATTTCAACAGCAACAAGATTAACTGCCATTACAAAGAGAACTTTTTTTTTAGTAACTAGTGTTTCAAACTTCTAAATCTGTTTTATCATAGATCATACCATTGTAAACGATCTCTCAAAATCATTAATCCAAAAATGAAGACCAAATCTCTCTCTAAAAAAGTCAACTCAGGCTTGCACTTAAGTACTCAAGTTCAACTGCATGTGCTTGGAAGAAAAAAGTTGAAAGGAAATACTTTAAATAGTATAATTTATGCCTGGCTCCGCCAGCCACTTAACTCACTAAGAACAAAGATGCAAATCAGCCTATGAAAGTACCCCAGGTCCCCTGAGCCTCTCATCCTGTCTTGGGGGCTAAGTGTGATGCCTGGGTTTAAAACTGAATCGCAAACTATGCATTTTTCCAAGAGTCTGCCTCTAAATGTAGCCACCCTCCCCTCTGGCATTTAGCTGAAGGAATGGAGATCTGCCCCCATGCTAGAGCCAAAAATAAATCTGTGGCCAATTTAATGACATATTATTTGATATAACAGCACAACAGATTTGAACTTGACTGTATATGACTATCCCTTTTCCAACTGTTTTTAATGCCAAATACCCAAGACAGGTGCAATTACTCCAAATCACCTTTCATACAATGATACTCTATTGATAAGTTTTTGTCTCAGAAGTACAGAACAAAGTCATCCAAAACTACTAAGAAGCCAAAATCCATTCGCTAATCTGCAGCCCCAGTGTGTCACCCACGAGAGCCTCATAATAACTGGAGCCATTCAATGAGGGACCTCTCAGAATGAGACGTGGCAAGAGACCTGGAGAGTGGTAGACAAAGCTTTGAGATGGTTTCATACTTTCTGGGCATATCTGGCCCAGGAGCACATTGTATATTTTCCAGTGGCTTTGTCTTCGTTGTGTGTGTGTTCTTTTAATTGTGGTTAAATATACTTAACATGGGCTTCCCTGGTGGCTCAGATGGTAAAGAATCTACCTGCAATGCAGGAAACCGGGATTTGATCCCTGGATCAGGAGGATCCCCTGGGGAAGGAAATGACAACCCACTCCAGTATTCTTGTCTGGAGAATCCCATGGACAGAGGAGGCTGGTGGGCTATGGTCCATGCAACTGCAAAGAGTTGGACACTACTGAGTGACTTTCACTTTCATTCACATACATAACATACAATTGACCATTTTAATCATTTCTAAATGTTTGGTTCGGTGGCATTAAGAACATTCTCACTGTTATGCGAACATTACCACCATTCACCTTCAGAACTTTTATCATCATTCCAATCTGAAACTCTGGACCCGGTAAACAGTGCTTCCCCATTCTCCGCCTCCTCTGGTCCCTGGTCACCATTATTCTATGTTCTGTTTCCCTGAGTTTTCTTCGTTTGTACCTCAGGTAAGTAGAATCATACAGTTTTTGTCCTTTTCTATCTGGCTTGTTTCACTTAGCATAATGTTTTCAAGGTTCATCCGTGTTGTAGCCTTGGTCAGTATTTCCTTCCTTTTTAAGGCTGAATAATACTCTGTTGTATAGGTACACCTCATTTTGTTTATCCATTCATTCCTCAATGGACACTTGGGTTGCTCCCACCTTTTGACTATTGTGAATAATGCTGCTATTACCTGGGTGTGCAAATATCTGTTCAAGTCCCTGCTTTTGATTCTTTTGGGGCTATTTGGTGATATACCCATAAGAGGAATTGCTGGATCATATGGAATTCCATGTTTAATCCCTTCATTGTATTTTTCTTACAGGTAATGTAAACAGATGCGTCCCTTGCAGCGTGTGCTAGGTGCAGTGTGAGGTGAGGTTTCTAAATGCCAATTTTTTAAAAGCTCCAAATGAGTAAATTAAGTTTAAAAAGCAAATTTAAAAGAGAGATGTGATGAAAACACTGCCTAACACATAACAGATAACCAATAGGTAGTTGCTGAATGAATGTGAAAGTGGTTTTAAAATCTAACAGACCTGGTTCCAAGTGTTGGCTGCTATTTACCAGGGGTATGACTGAGTCCTGCTTCACTCCTTTGATAAAATGGGGATAATCTCAGCTGCTGTTACGTTGCTGGAATTAAATGAGACAGTCTATGTGAACTGGTGAGGATTCCCCATGTGCACTAAGTGCTCCATAAAAGGCTGCTATCATTATTGCTGCCATGAGTATTCATGACCTCTAGCTACTTATGGTCACAGAGATCATTTGGAGATTTGGTTTCCGCACCCCACCAAGGGCACCCACGGCTGTCACGGAAACACCTCTAAGCTTGCACCACGCTGAGCTGAAGAGACAACAGACAAGGGCTTACGGCTGTCTTACATCATCCTCCGCAGCATCACGGAAGCAGTGTCAGCGTCCTCTGCACTCAGAAGGGAAAATACACACTCTAAAACTGACATCAACAAAGGAATCTTGACAATCAGGGTGGGGGAAAAAATCCAACTTTCCCGTAACGAACAGTAAATCACTTGTTTTCAAGTTCCTTCGTGCTGTGCTCAGAGACAAGAGAATATATTGACGGATCCCACAAATACCTTCACACTGAAAAGAAGAGTTATTACAGTGTTGATTCTTGAGGCATAAAGCGTTATTACTGTGGCAAATAACATCTGGGTTCGTGGAAACCTTGCTCGAAAGGCCATCCATAAAATGCCAAAAGATAGGACCAGCCATGTCTTCAAGCATCACAGTGTGAAAAGGAACATAAAGCCTTCTGCACCCTCAGCTGCTGTGTAAAAGTTGTCTGTTGTGATTCCTTGTAGACGGGGGCTGTCAGAGCATTGAACAGGGAAGGAGTCACAACTCCAGAGTTTACGACACCAATACGACGGATGGCAGGACTGTCACTCCTACACGGTAGGTCCTGTGCCCAACAAGGGGTGTTTACAAGTAACCATTTAGCACCTTCCTTCCAGTATTTTTACACCACGCTCCTGCCTTTCCTGTGGAGAAGAGAAGCGAGGAGAATACGCTTTCTCTTCAGTGCTAAGATTTAAAATTGGATAATGTAATCACATGAGAGTTGGGTTTTTTCCTTTTAATGGCAACGCTTAAAATCTCTTCTGAGTCAATGATGCAGGGGAAAAAAAAAATCTTACTCCTTAAAATGACTCTTTCATAGAACATCAGGGTTAGTTTGTGAGTGGCACGTTTTAAAAACATTTAATCAGTGATCTGAATATACGTCAACACCTTCTGGCGGCGTGCTATAAAACGTGAACCTTGTCAACAGCAACAGAAAAAGGTGACACACGTGGGACACAGAGCTTTTATGCTGACACACAGTAATAATATAATTTTAAAATTTATCATCTGTTTAGCTGCAAGCAACAACAATTAATCTTTTTGACAACTCATATAATGCTTTAAATAACACCTGGGAAGAAAAATAGCGCATTCCAATTCTTACTTTCATTGTCTTCCAGGCCTTTGTAGCTACAAGTGCATATAAAACCACATACAATAAATTTTGTGATTAGGATTAAAATGTTAGCAAAAAATATTTCCCTGTCACCTCATACCCCCCTTTGCCTCAGTTAATAAAATTACTTAACACAAGAACCGTAAGTGAGAGCGAGTCCCAGGGGAAGCGTGGGCCACCGAGGGTTCACTTCTGTCACGTCAAATGACATTTCATTCCCAAATCATTTAACCTACGACTTCACGGGACTGGTTATAGCTTGAATGGAATTCTAGTGGGGGCCCAGAAATGACACTAATCCCTTTCCTGGAAACTCCATCAGGGCCTGACAATCCCAAGCCCATCTGATACCAACAGTTTAAAAACTACAGCCAGGCAAACCGTCTTCATAACGTCCAGAAGCATGTGAACATGTATGTGGTGTACGGTCTGGTCTTTTGCATGTCCTGCGAAGCTTCACGGGATTTAGATTAGACTACATTAACACCCTTAATTCATCTCTTTCCTATTATACATTAAATCAAAGCATTTTTCCTAATGCACCTGTTGACCCAGTGCCCTGCTCACCCTGAGATTTGAAAGTCTGTGGGTTAAAGCAAAGGCAAAAACATCAGCACAAAAGAGGGCTGATGTTCCTCTCACTAGTAAATCGCAAGCTTGTGACATTTGCAGGTGAAATGAAATGGGAAGGTTGTTGCAAATCACCCCACTGTCCACAAATCTCTTTTTTAAAAAAAGATATTTTTATTCATTTATTTGGCTGTTGTTGCAAACCACTGCACGGTCCACACACCTCTTTCTTTAAAAAAAAAAAAAATTTATTTTTCTTTATCTCTTTGGCAATGCTGGGTCTTAGCTGCAGCATGCAAGATCTTTAGTTGTGGCATGCGAACTCTTAGTTGTGGCATGTGGGATCTAGTTCCTTGACCAGGGATCGAACCTGGGCCCCCTGAATTGGGAGTGCTGAGTCTTAGCCACCGGACCACCAGGGAAGTCCCCACACACCTCTTTCAACCAGTCTTTCAAGACTCTGACTGTCCTCATTTGACAGATGAGGAAACCAGAGTGCCGAAACCCTAATTCAAGGATTTGCGAAAGCCACATCCCAGGTGTTTTCTATTGTCACACACCCTAAACGGCAGCCAAGACTCAAAAATAAGAAACTAGCTCCAAGAGCTTGGCCAAATGGGTCTGGACACTAGAGTACAACGGCTTATGCTTTGGGAAAGTACCGGCAGCAGACAAACAGGAAAAATACGAGTTCTGCTGCAAAGCAGAGGGAAGACAGTGTCAGAGGAAGACGTAGGTCATGAGATCTCGGTGTGCATGTTTGTGAAAAAATAAGAGGGTTGAGCATGTACAGCCCTTTGTCTACAGGTATTTTGTTCTTTTGGGGTCTTTGTTTTCATTCTTTTCTTTTTCCTTCTTTCCCAAGTCTAGGCCTCCCAGGAAGTGATCAAACTGATTTTTACCGTGTGCTATGTGTCTTTTATGCACGTTAGGACTTGAGCCGTAGATTTTAGGGAAGCCCTAAGGGCTCAGTGGTAAAGCATCCGCCTGCCAATGCAGGAAACACAAGAGACGTGGGTTCCATCCTTGGGTCAGGAAGATCCCCTGGTGAAGGAAATGGCAACCTACTCCAGTGCTCTTGCCTGGGAAATCCCATGGACAGAGGAGCCCGGCAGGCTACAGTCCACGGGACTGCAAAAGAGTCGGATATGACTTAGTGACTAAACAACAACAAGAAGTAGATTTTGATTTCAATACTTTTTTTCCCTAATGAATGATCAGTGTTACATGATTCTGGTGCCAGACTTCGACATGCCCCATAACTTGCTTTACGTGTTTCTTAGAAAAAAACTGCAAATTCTTTTTCAGAAAAAGATTTTTCAGAGGAGAGCCTGCCAGTCTACACAGAATGTCAGACTTTCTCTAATGGCTATGCTGACTTGGGGACCGTTACTTTAAATGTAAAAAAAAAAAACCTTCATAAAGGTTTCCTTCATCCTTTGTTAATTACTGATGAACTAATCCCCCATATGACATGTCTCCCTCTGTGTCTGAGCTCTAACCAGCTGCTTGTATAGCATTTGAAACTGTAGCAGGAACTTCTAAACATGGACAGGTTATTTTGAAAGGGAGAATTCTGGGGTGAATTCTGGATCTGTGAGGGGACCATGGCACCCCGAAGGTGCTCCGTTCTCACTGTGGGGACCAGGAAGCTGAGACAGAGGGCTTCGAGAATTTGCTGACATCTGTGCTCCTGATCTCCTGACTTCTGTCCAATTTCCTCCTGGTACTTAACCATTTTCCTAGCCCTGAAAGGCATAAAAAGACTTTTCCACCAAGGAGTTCTTTCCCCAACTATCAAAGCAGGGGGAAAAAAAAAATCGCCCATACTTAATTAATTGATATACAAGTTTCCTTTTAACTATACCTAGTATTAATATTTAAGTCTCCGGCCTGAACCAGACCTCTCCAGCTAGTGGGAAAGGCACACTGATGTCCTTTCCCAGTACATACGCAGGAGAACAACTCTTAAAATGTGTTTAATTACAGGGAGCCCTTCACAGCATGGAACCGGAGCACTGGGATCTCAGAAAGCAATTTTCCATTTAGTTGGTACTCCTCAGCTAATTAAAAAAACCAAATGGGCCAGCAATCTGGACAAGGAAACAGTGCACACGCCACATGTTACAACCCAGGGAAAGGCACGCGTGAGCCTGAGTGGAGCGAGAGCCGCAGGAGCCCAAAGGTGGACAGCAGCCCTTTACCGCAGTGGCCCTGACGGGTGGGGACGCGCCTGGCTGGCGACCCACACGCCGCCCTCTCACTTCCTGGCTGAGACACGCCAGCACTCCGGCCATCTGTTGTATCTGCAGAGATCCCCAACTCAGAGGAGAAGAAGAGAAACACGCTTCAGCTGCAGCTGGAACACACATGCTTGCCAGTGATGTGGGCGCTTGGCACGGCCAGGATTTCAGGTTTGAGCCCTCAGTGACTGATTACTTTCCCCACTCCTCGACTGTTTAATCAGGTTCCCCGGGTCTTTGCAGGAATCTGTCTGGGCAGTGAGAGTGATAAGGGAGGGAGGGTGCAGAGCAGCCACTGGCTTTGCAAGGGCCCAGTTCTCCTCTGACTGTTGAAATGTTTCCTGGGGGAAGGAAGGAGGTCCCAGAGACCTGGTGCAGGTTGCGCCCACCATAAATCCTGCTCAGCTTCCTTCCATTTACAGTCTATTGCATTAACATTTCTTTTGTGCTGGCTTCTGCTGGGAAGCTATTGTAAATTTGGGCAATTACAACTTTGGTTCCATCCGTCCCTCCCCTCCTCGGTAGGCACTGGAACATCAAAGGTGGCCCGTTCAGCAGAGGTTGGCTCTGTCTCTTAAATCCAACCTGAAATAGATGTTATTAGGAAGAGCTGGCTCTGGACAAAAGGTAGCAGGATGAATTATAAAGACGCTGCTTTGACCTTCTGAGAAAGTCTTAAAATAAGCTTTCTTAAACCCCGGGCACAAGCTGCCAAGTCAAAGCCTGGGCAGGCACTGGAGGGCCTCCTTGTCCAAATCCTCATAAAGTAGATGCATGAGTCACGTCAGACAGGCGTGGGCCCGTGAATGGCAAGGTTCTACCAGCCCGACCTCTGCTTGTGCCTCAGTGGTGCTTAAAATAATCTTTCTTTCAAAGCATCTGTGTAAGCCAGAGTGGGTCCCCACTGCTGCTGTGTGGCTCAGGCAGCCTGGAGGAAGCCCAAGACCCTGGTGAGGCCCCCAGCAGATATAAGGAGGGTCAGTAACCAGCTGGAAAGCTTGATGGACGATAGGGAGCTGCTTCCATTCCTGACAAGCTGTCACTTGTTACAGGGAAGAGAGAGAGTGTGTGCGTCTCAGGGGTGCTGGGGATTTCACTGGTCAGCTTCAATCTCAAAAACTTTCTGAGAACCTACTGGGTCCCGTGGTGGGTACTGGACTGGGAGGAGTGGGGTTCAAGGATGAACAGCAACAACCCTTGTCTCAAGAAACTTAAAAGCCAGTGGAAGATGCAGCCCTGATGATATCTGACTGTTAGCTGCTTCCTAACAAGTTTCATCATATAGGCACAAAATGCCATCATTCTAGCTCTTCAACACGTTAAATACAGAGTTATCACATGACCCAGCAATTTTACTCCTAGGTCTGCCCAAGAGATATGAAAACATATGTCCACAATGTACGTGAACGTTCACAGTGGCATTATTCACAATAGCCAAGAAGTGGAAATGACTCACATGTCTATGATGCATGAATGGATAAATAAAGTGCAGTATATTCTTGCAATGAGACATCATAAAAAGTAATGAAATATCAATCTATGCTACAACAGGGAATGTAGTAGTGTTAGTCACTCAGTTGTGTCAGAGTTGTGACCCCATGGACTAGCCTGCCAAGCTCCTCTGTCCATGGGATTCTCCAGGCAAGAATGCTGGAGTGGATTGCTACTTCCTTCTCCAGGGGATCTTCCCAACTCAGGGAAGGTCTCCTGCATTGCAGGCAGATTCTTTACTGCATTGCAGGGAAGCCCCACAACAGGGATGAACCTTGAAAACATTACTATAGAGAGAAAGCAGCCAGACACGAAAGGGCACAACCATATAATTACACTTATATGAAGTGTCCAGAACAGGCAAATCTAAAGATTGGGGAAGCGGACCCAGGGATTCTCAGGGAAGGGAAGAGGGGAATGTGACAGCTGGTGGGTATGGGGCTTCTCCTCCGGCGAGGAAAACATTCTGGGATTAAGCAGCACTAATCATTGCACAACTTTGTAAACAGAGTGAAAAACTGAATCATACATGTTAAAGGGTGAATTTTATGGTATTTGAATGATATCTCAATAAAACTTCCCTGGTGGCTCAGACAGTAAATAAAGAACCTACCTACAATGCAGGAGACCCAGGTTTGATCCCTGGGTCTGGAAGATCCCCTGGAAGAGGGAATGGCTACCCACTCCCAGTATTCTTGCCTGGAGAACCCACGGACAGAGGAGCCTGGGTGGGCTAAAATCCAAAGGGTCACAGAGAGCTGGACATGACTGAGAGACTAACACATTCATTTTCAATAAAACTTATTCTTTTCTTTTGATAGCTTATGGGATGTTAGTTCCCCAACCAGGAATTGACCCCAGGCCCTCAGCAGTGAGAGCCCAGAGTCCTAACCACTGGACCACCAGAGAATTCCCAAATCTTATTTTGAAATGCTATGGGAGTTTAGGGTTGGGAGTAATGTGACTAAGGGAAAAGGACTGTTATATATGCCACCTCTGCTTGTATTAAGAACACAGTAAGGATTCTAAGAACTTTCTAAACAGGAAAGCATGAATGAAGGATGAGAACAGGTTACTGGATTCATTGCTCACTTGGATACCTCCTGGTTTGAAGAATGAACCCTGAGTTTTTACTTTGTGGATTACTGTTAACTGTGATAGAGTCCATAGAAATAACATTCTAAAAACACAAGGATTCAGAGCACTCTGTGCAGTGTGAGTTTCAGGTTTTGAGGTTTCTAGAAACTCCTGTTCTGTGTTCCCACCACCCTCCAGGCTCTGTTTTCACCATCATGTGGAGCAGCTGATATTTATTTGTCTTTTAAGCAGTTTGGGGGGCAGTAACTATCCCTTTCACCCCTAGTACCAGCAGTACATATAATAGAGGGGACTCAACAAGTGCTTGTGGAAGAAGGAAGGAAGGATGAAGGGAGGGAGGGAAGGGGTCATTATTTGCTTATAATGAGCTTATAGTCTAATTCCTTAGGCTTTCTTATTTCTCCATTTTCTTATCAGGAGGTGTTATCACACTAAAAATTTTTGGTACTCTAATGCTGTTTTTGTATGTCAAAAGTGGTCAGACAGCAGCAGTTTCCTATGGTTCAATCTAATACACGGTCACAAGAAACTATCATTTCAGTCCTATTTCATTACACAAATGTGTTTTGAACTTGGGGCTCTGGAAGCTCCGTAGGGACACCAACTGAGAGGCAAGCGAAGGGTCTCTGATCCTCTCCTTGTTGCTGTTCAACAAGTCGTGACTAAGTCGTGACTCTGCAACCCCGTCGACTGTAGCCCACCAGGTTCCCCTGTCTTCCTCTATCCCCTGGAGTTGGCACTGCTACCTCCTCCAAAAAAACAAACCAGAGGTTCTATATTGAGTTGGTTTGAACTAAAGACCTAAAGACACGTGTCTAAAAATTAGTTTGCACAGTTAATTTACAACTCTAGACCAACTTGGTTATTCACTAAGAAAATGACCTTTAGGTCAAGAAAATAAGGAGTAATGCTTAAGCTCTTTCCTCTCTGTTCCACTGAAAACCATAATGCTGACAAATTTTCAAGCTACCTACCAATAGGGCATCTAAAGAGAGGAGGCATCGGCAGGAGAGACAGCCATGCTAGAAATTCTGCACGGGGTGGCGACAGGCGTTAGAAACTCGAAGCAGTAATCCAAGGGTTAATCAGGAGAGAGACTGAATCCAGAAAGTGCTTATTAACCCAAGCCTTTCAGTACTGTCTATACCACCCTGCTGCCTCTAACCAAATAGGACACTGTAGGTCTCAGGATGACAGAAAGCTTTTGTTGAAGTAGGAGGTTGACAGCTATCTGTGAGGAGGGTTTTTTGTTTATTTGTTTGTTATTCAAATAACTTTCCCCCCTGAAGAAATTCAAAAGGAAAATGTCAGAAGTCTGTGATTAATGATTTTTTAAAATAGATGGGATTTCCACACCCCATCCCCGTTGAGCTGAAAAGTATGTATGGAAAAGGAATCCACCTCATTAAATGGTAAATCCTCATATGTAAGTTTGATATTGACTCTTTCAAAGGAATTGTGCTTGTAAGTCAGATAAGGGACAGGAGGGTGTGTCTAAGTATCCGTGTTCTCTGAAGGGCAGCTGTTCAGGAACATTGTCAGATCATAATGACAAGAACTGGAACTCTGATGATCAACTGGTGATGGGGAAGTCACCCAGTCCTGTCTTCTCCTCCAAGCTGTGCATTATTAATGTGCTTCCTAAAATACCTTCATAATTATTTTTTAAAATACATGCTGTGGGGAAGGCTGGGGTGGCCAGGGAAGGTGGTCACCGGGGGTAGGGGGTTGGAGACAAGGGGAAGATTCCAGAAAGGGAAAACCTACACTAAAAACTACCTCCTTTTAATTTTTTTAAAAGGTTCCTCTAAATCAGCTCTTAAAGCAAAGGCAGAAGCTGAAAGCATTCCATGTAAAAGAACAGCAAAGGACTCCAAATGCTTAGCAGACCAGAACACCGGAAAGAGCTCACTTGGTACCACCAGGCATGACCGGCTTTAGTGAATTTAACAACAAAAAAGAAGATGGCGCCAAATAACCAAACTACATGGGACCTGCCCTTCCAGCAAGAGAAGTGGGTAACACTTTCCACTGGGGGATGCGGGGGAGGTCTAGGGAGATAAATTCTACTTAACACAACAATGCGGATAGCATTTAGGCCGCATGCAAATTTCATCTGCAGAGCTTGCAAATGAAATGCAATTTACTGCTCAAAGGATGTAACCTATTTGAGTTAGAAAGCTAGTTAATAAAACCTTCTAGAAAAGAATGCAGAGTTAATCGCCATCCATCTCCTGGGCTATTTCAACTGGGCTCTTTTTATTTGCTGTTAAGCAAAATTCTAAATATTGTTACAGCAAATCATGTTTCGATATCCTAAGAAAAGACAAGTTAGGTTTTGGTTGAATTTAAGTCCCTTTAATAAAACCCTTGATAAGTTGAAGCTGAAGCTGCTTTTCTCCTCAGAACTTGTTCTGTGGTGGATAAAATTTTCAACAACTATAAAAGTTTCAAGTAGGGTCACATCTAGAAAGTAATAGTAAATAAACGTAACCACTCATAAGCGGTGCTAGATTTTTGCATTCCTGAAGTTGAAATAATTGAGTACAATCTTCAAAAAGCATTCACTTGCAGATATAGTTGGCACACGGGATGTAAACCCTACTCCTTCCTTGCTGTGAATCATGGAATTAAAGATAGAAATTATTTTTATCTTCAGTTTTCCTCCTGACTTTTTCTTCCCCTGCAGCATGCCTACACTAAATAATTTTTGTTTTTCACTGATAACAAGAGAAGTTTGTGCCAGACTATTCCTCTGGGACAACCTGTCAATGATCGCAAGGATCCAATTCAAAACTTCCTGCAAACAGTGCGCTCACGGCTCTTTCTTGATTCCATTTCCCCCTGAAGCTTGCTGAAGGAAGCACAGTGCTTCTTCATTCTGTGTTGGTATATGTGCTTCTGAATTCTGAAATTGAGAATGAACCATATCCACTTTTCAATAACTAGGCTTAAAATGTCAAAGACTTGATAAGAAGTCATTGAGTAGAACAAGATACTTCATGGATTTGTATTAAGCCCTAAGGACTGGATGCTAAGACCACCTACACTTCAGAGTGTTGAGTTCAGCCAGCTACTTGCTAAGGGTGCGAGGGGCAATGCTTGGGGTGTGAGGCTTACTTTATGGAGCATCCTTCCACACCTGAGTGGGCAGACCTGGAAGGTGCAGGCCTTACCTTGGCCACAGTCCCAAAAGGTACATCTGTACCACTGGCTTTTGTCAGGATGAATGATGGTGTTGAGTCATTTCAGGAAAGCAACCCAGTTGCCAAAATATAACTGCCAAAATATTTGGAATAATGTAATTTAGCGCTTTAACGTCATTTTACTTCCTGAATTTACAAATAAGGAAGAAGTTGCCTCTGGCCATTATAGCTTTTTCTTGCTCTGTACGTTCCTTTCCAGCATCAGCTATTTTCACTACACTCCATCCCACATTGAAGCTGGAAGAGACACTTAACTGAGCACACTGCTTCTCTCTTCATGTCACCACTTCCTCATTCTCAGTTCACTTGCTATTCTCCTGGTAATGCTGAGTCTGTATGCTTAAAAATTTTTTTTTTGACTAAAGAAAAGCTTAAGGAATGATATCATTAGCAAATGCAAATATGCTAATTCACATAAAAAGATAAGGCTTAAAAAGTCCAACCTGTCATATGTAAAATTATTTTAACGACATATTCAAGAAGAATCTGGAGATTATGTTGCCAAGAAGGCAATACTTCTAAGGCAATCTTACAAAGTATAAGAAATCACAGACTGTAAAATCCTGCAACTATTTTAATTTTAAAAGCTCAGTTTACAAATATATACCAATATTTTTCTCACTTTTAATCACTCCCCCACTGTTTTAGCATAAGAGCTAAAATAACCTAAAACTGCCCCTTAAAACACACACAGCAAGTCTGTTACACAGATCGAGAAAACAAAAAATGTATGAAGGAAAGAATGTTTTAAATAATCTGAAACAGAGTAGCAAAAAAATGTGTGGTTTCTAGGTTTCAGCTACTATTAAAGAATTTTCCTGGGAGAATTTTACTTTAAAGCAACTCTAAATGAAAATGCATATAATTAAGGGAAAGACCATTGCTTCAAACAGATTGACTGTCTTTAACAAGTTTCTCTCTTTCTAGCTACTCAGATATGCTATATTTCCTAATTATCACCTTTTAAGGGCCATCTGGGCCCATTCCTCCCCATCAGGGGGCAATTCCATTTGCATTGTTCCTGGGTTTAGTCATGATCAAGTAGTCTGGTGGTAAAGTTCATTAGAAATTAGAACAGAAGCAGTCAACCCAACACAGTAAACCAAGTATCTGATGCTTAGGCACCCACAGGAGAGACGTAAGCCCTCCCTGCCTATTCTCACATAACTAACAAGTCTGCCATGTGCATTTTATCAAATTGCTTAAAGAAACATTCAGCTAGTCCCTGGCCAGGTATGTAATGAAAATTTGATTAAGCCTCCTCATACTGCAAAATATTTCTCAATTAAAGCAACATAACGATAGTCCCTTATGTCTTCTGGTTCCAAAGTCTATTAAAAACCCTTTAATGATTCCCTCATTTAGCCTACCATTCACAAGCAGTATACCACTTCCTTCCTGTAGAGAACACACAAGAATTATCCTAATTGTATTTTCTGTGAAACAAATGCACATTGCAGAGAAGGCGTATCCAACCCACAGACCGACACTGATGGGCATGGGTTGCAAAGACATTCCCTTTTGTCCTCATCAGTGGATAACCCTATACATCCACACATTCCTTACAAACGTGTCTGTGTGCCAAAGGGAACCTTGGCCCCTGGATGTGCTATGGTTAGGCAGCTGCCCTACAACAGGGCTGATTGCAAATAGCGTGGCTAATTCAAGGCAGCCACATACAAGGGTTCCCGCTTCATACCTCGTAAGGCTAGATACATAAAACCCAGGAAATAGTTACTGCCTCATCTTGCAGTTTCTGAGCCTGGCTTGCAATGGCCATCTTAATCCGAAATGCCAGCCTATTGAGATCGAGAAGGAGTGCTCCCTGCTGAGACCCAGAGCCTCATCGGGCTACACCTTAGTCTTGCAAATGAAGACAGCTGCAGCAGGCCCTAATCTATGCAAGGCAGGTGTAGCCCTGGGGCGCTCCAAAAGTGACCCTAGGAGCTCTTAGGGCTGTGAAGTTAAGAAGTTACTGTTATAAAAAGACTTATTTCATAGCCTCTCATTATCGAGGTTACTACGCTTTTTAAAAGAACAATGGCTTATTTCCTCCCATTTGTACCTTGGTTTTCTCCTCTGCCTTTCTGAAATTCCCTTATTTAGACAGTCCCTAATTCTGACTCCAGCTGGGACACAGCAAATCAGTGGCCTAGCTCACGCCTAAGTCATGCTACTCATTCAATGCTTTGTTGAAAAACTGGTTCTACATCAAGTTACCCCATTTAAAAAACCCATCCTAAAATCTACTCTTCACACATTAGTAGAGATTTCAGGAGAAACGTATGCCCTATAGGATCTTTCTGAGGTCTGACTCGTAAATAAAACTAATTCAATACTGCTTCGTAAAAAGAATCTACAGCAAAACAGAGCACCACTGAAACTGAGCCAGCAATAATTAGCTCAAGAAGTAATCACTGAGTCCCCCCTTTCCTCTCTCACCCTCCCTTCTCTCTCTCTTTGAATGTGTTAAAACAAATACATCTATGTCGGAAGCCAGTTCCTGGTCTCCGGCGTCCTTCCAAAGGCTGAGGAAACAGAAAGTCAGGGCTGTTTCTGCCTTAAGAGGGACTGGGGTGTACCTGGGGAGGGCTTGGCTGGGTCCCCAGCAAGGCCACTACCTGAGGCTGTGACAGGACCCTGAACTGAGAATATGTGGAGGGTTCCTGGCAGAAAAGGGGACTCAGCAAACCTTAAAGCTTATCCTCTGGGAAGACCCCCGCTCCCCACCTCCATTCTGAAGGACTGAAGTTTTGCTCAGATGATGCTTAAGTCATGTAGGTCTCGACAGAAGAGGCTGATGAAAACCCAAAACCTTATATGTGATTTCTATACTGAAAGCTTGTCATTAAATGTCATTTTTAATAGTATTACTTTGAGACATACTTTGGCTTTCCAGGTAGCTCAGCGGTAAAGAATATGCCTGCCAATGCAGGGGACGCAGATGTGGGTTTGAACTCTGTGTAGGGAAGATCCCATAGAGGAGGAAATGGCAACCCACTCCAGTACTCTTGCCTGGAAGATCCCATGATCAGGGCTCTCCTAGCCCTGAGGAGCAAGGCAGGCTACAGTCCATGGGGTCCCACAGAGTCGGATATGACTTAGCAACTAAACCACAACAACAAAGGCATACTTTTAAAATCTGGGAACTCATATGTGAATTTTGAAGTAAAGATGATAAATATTTTTAAACACTAGCATTTTCTTGAAGAATTATTTCAGAACTTTTTAAAATCAGTTCTCCTTTAGTTTTCCACTCTTTACTTTAGGAATACACATAATAGGCTCCCCGCCCCACCCCCCACAATTCCTATAGAACTGTTGAGTCTTTATAAAAGTATAAAATTTGAAACAAGTGCAGAAAGCCTGTAAATGTGCCAGAAATACCGGGCTACACTTCCACACCCATTACCTCTAACAATTTCACAAGAAGGGGCACATTTTCATGAGTTGTCTGATGTTTTAGCAACAAGACTCCTATGGGCTTTAATGGAAGTCACACAGCTAAAACTCCATGTACCACTTTGAAAATTTAAGAGTAATTGCTAAGTCCCCCTTAGAGGGTCATAGAAATATTAAAAACCAAAGTATTTTGCTAAGAACTCCAATTATGCCTGAAGGCTTACATCAGATTTTATAAAATGATTGGTCACATATATAATGTACTCTAATGCTGTTTTATTGGCTGGTTGTTTTCTTTATAAAAGAGGGTCTTTGTGAAGTCCTGTCTGAAAGGGAACATACAATACGGTGAACTGCCGATCTGGGGTTCACCTAAACCCATGGCTCAGTCTTACAGGGGAGGGATGTGTGAGAAATAAATGGACTTAGGAACATTTTACCTTGTTATTTATAGACCCAGAAGGGATTGTTTAGTTCACTGTTCCATCAGGCTGATAGATTTTTAAGAAATGTATTAAACTTTTGAACAAAACCAGTCTGCTGCCCTGGTGGATATTCATCTTCAGAATCTGTTTTGACTGAGTCGGTGCGACTGACCCTCCACATGTGACACAGCGGCAGCCTTTGTCTGAGGACCCCTGTCATAAGGAGAACTTCTGACCTCTTTCTGGAATCATGCATAAGAAGTTTTATTAATTTGAGGGAAGAATCCAACATTTCTATTTAAATAATTTCAAACTAACAGAACAGCTGCAAGCATAGCACCACAAAACTCCTGAATACCCCTTACCAGATTCACCAAGTGTTAACATTTTGTCACAATTGCTTTATTATGACTTCCTCTCTCTATCGATTGACTGATGTTCATCTATGATATCTGTGCTTATATTTTCTTCTGAACCATTTGTAAGTTGTAAACATTGTGTCCCATTACCCCTAAATACTCCCCCAAATCAAGGACACTTTCCTACACAACTGCACCACAATGTTCGAAATCAAGACCAACATTGGTACCATACTGTTATCTATTCCATAGATATAATTGATATCTCATAAACTGTCCCAATAATGTAATTTATGTCCATTTTTCTCCTGGCCCATGACCCAATCCCAAATCAGTCACTGCATTTAGTTTTCACACCTCTTCAGACTCAGCAAACTGCAATACTATATTCTTCTTAAAGATTACCCACAGGATCTCTTTGGTAGTACAGTGGCTAAGAATCCACCTGCCAGTACAGGGGACATGGGTTCGATCCAGGGTCTGGGAAGATTTCACAAGCCATGGATCAACTGAGCCTGTGTTCCCCAACTACTGAGCCCGTACTCTAGAGCCCACGAGCTACAACTACAGCACTGAAGCGCCACAGCTACCCCAGCCTGTCCGCCTAGAGCCGGTGCTCCACAAGAGAAGCCGCCACAGTGAGAAGTCTGTGCACTGCAGCCAGAGAGAGCCCAGGCGCAGCAACAAAAACCCAGCGAAGCCAAAAATAAACAAACCTTTAAAACACCTGTGGCATCAGATATTCTCTTGTACACATGTGGAGGGAGACACTGCTTTTAAAGAATGCCTTCCATCTGCTGTTGTGGGCATTGCCATATTGATATTCTCCCATTAGAGGCCAACTTCTAGCTGCCACTATCCATAAAAACATTAGCCAGTGAAATCTTAGCCACTATATACCATTTTGGTTTCCATCACAGTCCTGAATGCAAAAGTTTCCCAAACAAATATCGAAAAATGCAGACTGAGATCCTAAATTTTTATCTTAAATATTGTCCCAGGAATCAAACATGGGCATTTAGATACTGTTATTTAAATTCTAAATATGCACACTGGAGAATAGTACAATTTAGGATGCCATTTCACACACCAGGACTTGACGGGTCAAATATTTTCTCCGAATGAAGTTGAACAGGGTCCTGGAAATCTGAAGGCAGCTGCTGATTGTTGTATATAATCAATGGCTAGAGCAATCTTGTGTTTAGAACATTTCTTTCCATTTCGAACCGACATCTCCTTCTCAGTATCCTCCTCCCATTTTGTAAGCAGCAGAATTACAGTTCATATAAAATGGGTTGTGGTTACTCACTACACGACACCTGGACAGACGGGCCCTTTGCAGATATAACGGCTCTGTGCTTCACTACCACCCCCCCCCCCATACACACACACAGCTATTCACATCCCCATCTGAGGGGCTCCAAGAGTGACTCAAAAGGTAAACAAAAAGTCCCAGCTCAGTGAACATCTGAGTACCGCTCCGGTAAAGATTCCTCACTCAGATCCTCCAAGTGAGGAAGGTGTAAGTGAGAATACTCCAAAAGACCACATTGCTAGAGAGGAGTTCTGGGACATTAAAGAGCACTTCTTGATGCTCCCAAAACACTGCAGTCTCCCCTTTAAAACATGTACTCAGGGCAGAGTTTAATTAGCTGTACAATTGAGGTCACAAAGCTTTTTTTCTAAAGGAGCAGCATATTAGCAGTACAAACAGGTTTGAATATTCTGAATGAGAAAAACCAATCACTGCAGACAGACTTTTCCCTGCCTGGAGCAAGGACCAGCACTTGGGTCAGTCCTCATTAGATGTGTGGTGAGTGAATGAACGCTGGGAGAATTATCTTGCACTTTCTGTTTTTAAAGAGTTAACCTACATAAAAATATCAAGAGAATGAAATATTTCACAGTAACGCTTACTGCCTACTTCTTAATTATACAAAAGATGATTGTAACAAACCTGCTCCTAAAACAAAAAAAAGGATAATAATATTTTCCTAATTTTGGTTTGGTTGCAGAAAAGGCAAATTGGTGCATAATTAACAATTTGTTGGTGCAAATTTATCTGCATCTTTTAATTGGTGTTAATTAGATTAGGACTAAAATTTCTTTAATCCTCTATCTTGCCTTTTTTGATGCAAACTAATTTTCTCAGCTGGATGTCAAAGTTTCCCATTAATTACACTTTTCTAACTGGAGCTTCTTCAACCACAAAGATTCAAACATATAGAACGACAGCAGTTTTCAGAAGGCCTAGGGACCAACCTTTTGGGGAAAAGAAGAAACAGTGAGAACTGACACTTTGGAGATAAGCAGTGAACCCACCCAAATTCACTGGTGAAGCAAGGCTTCCACAGTTAGGAGATCCTAGCCTGTCTGAGAGGAGCCTTCAGCATTTGGTGGTTGTAAATGACATCCTGTGACGTGAGCCTGGCACACAAAGCAGGTGTTAGAGCAACACAACAGTGACAAAATGTGTAGCCGTACAGTGACGAAGATCATCTATTGTAAATGCCAAGAATAACAATATGCTGCCTTTTATGGCTACCCAGGAGCCATTCTGAATACTGGTAGACCCTCTTCCGACGCAAAACAAACGCAAAGGTGAAGTTCCCCATTTCATATGGTTTCCTCCAAACATTGTAACCCTTCTACCATGGCTAATGTGTCAGGGGGAAAGCCACAAAATATATCCAATATCTTTTATGACAAGGTGACCCGAAATAAAACTTAATGTAGTTGAGGATTTTTGATAGCTCTTTATCCATTGCTTTCCTCTCACTACGCAGCAATGATGATTGAAACCTGATGTGTACTGAAAAAAAAGGGGCTATAAAACATTTTATGTACAAATAAAACAGTAGCCATTAAGTTCTGCTATGATGTCTGAGTAGATGTTCAGCATGAAAACATGATAAAACAACTGTAAACCGATTGTGATCAAATGTTATTACGATGACTTGTCTCCAGTGAATGACATGAACTAAACCCAGTCACAGACTTCTCCAAAATTACTTTGGGCAGAGAACCAAGAGAACACTATATCCTTTCTTCACTAAAGGCATTTTGCCAAATAAATCGCAAGCACACAAGCTTTAATAACCGCGGCCAAAAAAGCACTTGGGAACTCATTACAGAAATGTTTAAAACCATGCACACACACGCATGTGCACACGCACACACATGCAATCATATCTGATAAAACTCTTTCATATTAATATAATTCCACTGAAAATGCCACATATTTGAGATTTTTAATTGGTGCTCCCCAAAAGTAAATCCACGGACTGACAGGCAGTTATAAGTCCTTTTTTCTCTCCTCAAAGTCAATGTATTTGGCTGCCTTTCCTGTCATCTTTTGAAGATGCTGCAAGAAGATCTACTTGAAGACTTTGATGCAGCTGAAAGAAAACAATGACCTGGATTCTGAAAGTAACCGTAATTTTTCAGTAAGTCAATGCAGGTAAATGCTCTCCCTCACTCTCTACCCTTTCTGATATGGCTTACTACAGTTTTATGTTCCAAAACAGAACAAAGAAAAATATCTATTCATTGAACACTGCAGTAATTCAAAGTAACTGTTGTTTGAAAAGCTCTGGGAACTTAGGACCAGGAAAAGAAAGAGATGCATTCCAGGTCCTCCTTTTTAACCCTGTCTCATTTCTTCACCTTGAGCCCTGAAATGTGGCAGTACCAATACAAGCTAAATATTAATGTTAGTAGGAAAGTAGAAATTTAATTCTACTCCTAAGAACATACCCCAGAAAACACATGTCCACACCAACACTTGTATTCAAAAATTCGTAGCATTATTACTCACAAGAGTCAAAAAGCAGAAACAACCCAAGTGTCCATCAGCCGATCAATGGCATTTACAATATGGTCTATCCATGCAATGGAATATTTTTGAGCCATAAAAAGTAGTCAATACTCAAGACATGCTAGAACACAGACGAACCTTGAAAACCTTATGCTGAGGGGAAGAAGCCACTCACAAAAGACGTTATTACATGACTCCACCTGTATGAAATATCCAGAAGCAGCAAATCTACAGAAACAGAAAGTAAATGTGTGGATGGCTAGGACTGAGGGTCACAGAGGCAATGACCACTAATAGGTATGAGGTTTCTTTCTAGGGTGATGAAAATGTTTTAAAATTGACTGGGGTGATGGTTGTACAGCTCTGTAAATAGACTAAGAGCCACTGAACTGTGCTCTTTAAGTGGATAAATTGTACGGCATGTAAGTTATAGTTCAATAAAGCTGTTACGTGTGTGTTAGTTGCTCAGTCATGTTCAACTCTCTGTGACCCCATGGACTGAAGCCTGCCAGGCTCCTCCGTCCATGGGATTTTCTAGGCAAGAATACTAGAGTGGGCTGCCATTTCCTTCTGCACAGGATCTTCCTGACCCAGGGATCAAACCCTGGTCTCCTGGATTGCAGATGGACTCTTTACCATCTGAGCCACCAGGGAGGTACAAAGGTTATACAAATATTTTTAAAGCAGAGATCATAATGCTTCTGGGCCCCTTTAACGTGTGTTTCAATAGAAGCTCCGGGGTCGAGCATTGACACTGATGAGTGCTCCAAATACACTTTTATTTAAATTTTCTCCAGAAGAAAGCTACAAAAAAACCATACTTCCTCCAAATCTGCTCCAATGAGACCACCAGTGACCGCCCCCCGGCCCCCGCCTCGTCGCTAAATTCACCAAGTAGCCAGTTCTCAGTTCCCAAGTTACTTTCCGCACAAGCAGCGTCTGGCACCGTCACCACCTCCACCCCCTCGATACACTGTCCTACTTGATTTCCAGGACCCCGTCTCCTTAGTTGTCGTTCTCTCTTTCCGCTTCCCTCTCACCTCCCCCACCCCACCTCTTAATGTTGGAGTGTGTTGCTGGCTCTGCAGCCTTGCACTCACTGCTGCCCAGTCTTACTGCTTTAAATCCCACATCTATGCTAGCAATGTGCACAGGCCGATCTCCAGTCCAGGCCTCGTTCTAAACGCCTGACCCATATATTCAACTGCTGAGTTGGCATCTCCACTTTGACTTGAATTGTTGCTGTTGTTCAGTCGCCCAGTCATGTCCAACTCTTTGTGACCCCATGGACACTAGCCTACCAGGCTCCTCCATCGATGGAATATTCCAGGCAAGAGTACTGGAGTGGGCTGCCATTTCCTTTTCCAGAGGATCTTCCCAATCCAGGGATCGAACGCAGGTCTCCTGCATTGCAGACAGACGCTTTACCATCTGAGCCACCAGGGAAGCATAGCAGATAATCTCAAATTCAACACGTCCAAAGCTAAACTGATCTCTCCCCTCTCCTTGTCCCCAAACCCAAGAAAATCATGCGATAGCCTCTCCCATCTCACTTGAGAGCAGCTTCAAGCCAAAACTCTTGACAGTCATCCTTGTCACTTCTTTTATTTACAACTGAGAAATATTCAGTCCACCAGGAGATCTTGTTGCTTCTGCTTCAGAATATATCTAAACTACCTCTCACCACTTCCCACTTTGGTTTCAGCCACCATCAGCTCTCACCTGGCTCAAGGCAGCCACCTTTGACTGGTTTCTCTGCTTCTACCCTTTTTCCCTACAGTCAACCCCCACCATAGATTCCAGAGGCATCGGCTTAAAATGAGTCCTGAGATTTCCCCATGGGTCCAGTGGTTAAGACTCCGTGTTCCCACTGCAGGGGGCACAGGTTTGATTCCAGGTCAGGGAACTAAGCTCCCACAAGCCATGAGACGCAGTGAAAAAAATTTAAAATACAATAAATAAAATAAAGAATCCTACCAGGTCTCTTCTTTGTTCAACATTGCGAGGGTTTCCTCTCCATTAGAAGTAAAGGTGAAAATCCTTATGACGATCTGGACCCCGTCACCTCTCCCCTCATTTCCTATTGCTTTTAACCCTTCTCATTCCACAAGCCTCCCAGTCTCAGTGCTATCCTCGGACACACAGGGCTGTTCCCTTTGCCTCAAGCGCTCTCCTCCCAAATATACGCATTTATATATAAGATACATAAGTCCCTCACTCCTTCAAGCCTTCGCTAGCATTTCACCTTCTCAGCTGGGCTTATCCTTACCACCCTATTTCATTATTATCATCATTATTATTTTTGGCCAAGCCTCAAGGCTTGCGGGATCTTAGTTCCCCGACCAAGGATTGAGCTCTCGCCCTTGGCAGTGAAAGCACACAGTCCCAACCACTGGGCAGCCAGAGAAATCCCCTTACCACCCTACTTTAAGTGGCAATTTGACTCCCACCTCTGCTCTGACCTGTTTCCTTTGCTCAATTGCAACTTTTCTGTCACCATGTTCTAAAATTCTGCATGATTTACCTGTTTATTATCTCTGCTGTTTGTTGTCAGGCTCTAAAACATAAGTTCCAGGAGGGTGGATCTTTGTTCTGTTCACTGATGGATCTCAAGTACCTAGAACATGGTAGTTTCTCAATTCATATTTGTTGGATGACCGAATGACTGTTGAAAATCCGACCAGACTCATCAGCAGCTGCCCACGTTTGTTTAATAGTGACTTTATGGCTTAAGGGCATAAAGTTTTGTTACACGGAATTTTAAACAAAACAATAGTGGGGAAAATCAAGCTAAAGAGTTACTGTTGCTGTTTAATATATATATTAGAGCCCTAAAACATGCCAGGTAACACAGAGGAGATTCTCTCAACTCCACGAGTCTTCAATGAAATTGTGGATGATGAGATATTCACACTCGTCTAGTTAGAACCCTGTATGGAACAACTGATTGGTTCAAGATCAAGAAAAGAGTATGACAGGGCTGTCTGCTATCATCCTATTTAACTTGTACGCCGAGGACATCATGAGAAATGCCAGGCTGGAGGAGTTACAAGCCAGAATCAAGACATGCAGGAGGAACATCAACAACCTCAGACATGCAGATGATAGACGCTAATGGCAGAAAGCGAAGAGGAATTAAAGGGCCTCTTGATGAGGGTGAAGCAGGAGAGTGACAGAGCTGGCTTAAGACTAAATATTAAAGAACATGGCAACCAGCTCCATTACTGCAGGGCAAGCAGAAGGGGAAAAGGTGGAAGTAGTGAGTTTTCTTCTTCTTGAGCTCCAAAATCACTGCGGACAGTGACTGTAGCCATGAAATCAGAAGATGATTGCTTCTTGGCAGGAAAAGGACGACAGACCTAAACAGTGTGTTGAAAAGCAGAGATGTTACTCTGACGACAAACGTCCATATAATCAAGGCTGTGGTCTTCCCAGTGGTCACATATGGTTGCGAGAGCTGAACCATAAAGAAAGCAGAATGCCAAAGAATTGATGCCTCTGAACTGTGGTGTTGGAGAAGACTCCTGACAGTCCCTTGGACTGCAAGGAGATCAAATCAGTCAATCTTAAGGGAGATCAACCCTGAATATTCACTGGAAGAACTGATGCTGAAGCTCTAGTATTTTGGTCATCTGATGGGAACAGACAACTCGTTGAAAAAGTCCCTGATGCTGGGAAAGATTGAGGGCAGAAGGAGAAGAGGGCATCAGAAGATGAGATGGCTGGACGGCATCACCGATGCAATGAACGTGAACATGGGCAAACTCCAGGAGTTGGTGAGGGACAGGGAGGCCTAGCAATCTGCAGTCCATGGGGTCTCAAAGAGTCGGACATGACTGGGCAACTGAATAACAACAACAAGCAAATGGAAATTCACAGGTGAAGGAGAATAATCTAGTATAGGTCTCCTAAGAGCTTAAGCGTCAGCCCTTGGAGCAGAGAGGAGGAAAGATTTTGGAGAAGTCCGTCTGATCTTTGAGGCGTTCAGAGATGGTATTTTGGCCATGCCGCTCAGCTTGCAGGATCTCTGTTCCCTGACCAGAGATGGAACCAGAGCCCCTGGCAGAGGGAGCACTGAGTCCGAACCAGAGTTCTATGGGGGTTCTTCTCCCTGTGATAATATATAAGATGGCCTTGAAATAGATAGAGGGTCTGAAAATTGCTCAGGCTATAAAAGGAGAAAAGTTAGTGACCTATCCTGTTTATAACACTGGTCTTCTTGTAAGCAAAATGTGTGTTGAGTCTAGAAAAAACGAACACATTGATCTTACAATTTGCAATTTTAGAAATGCTATATTACATTTTCTGATGAGACTGTGGAAGCACTGGTGTATCCTCAGTCAAAATTTTATATATTAAAAAACTTATCCTTCTGGCATTTTCTAACTGACAAAAAAACCCCAAAGCAAAAGATGCAAAGCAGTTCCTGACAGTGTGTTTGCTTTTTCTTGAGAAGGGCTCATGCAGGGGCTAATAAGAACATAGTTATTACCACAAATAATATTGCTAATAATAATAGCTAACAGCTAATAATAATACAGCTCTGTATTAAACAGCTATACATCTTCTAGAAGACATGCGACAGATGCGACGCTTGTGCATCACCCGGGAGGGCTGCAGCACCTGCTCCGAGGCGGCAGCTCCAGCACGCAGCTCACCTTCCCTGTGCTCACAGCCGCACCTGGCACAGGGGGCGCAGAGTAAACTCAAAAAATAAAAACACCAGTGACTGACGAGGATTTGTACCTCTGGACCTTCAGCATGGCTTACATCTTCTTTCTAAGCATCTTTTTTTTCACGTTTAAAATTTTTTCTCCTTTTTTAATACAGAGAGTCCATCAGTTCAGTTCAGTCACTCAGTCGTGTCTGACTCTTTGCGACCACATGAATCGCAGCACGCCAGGCCTCCCTGTCCATCACCAACTCCTGGGGTTCACTCAGATTCACATCCATCGAGTCAGTGATGCCATCCAGCCATCTCATCCTCTGTCGTCCCCTTCTCCTCCTGCCCCTAATCCCTCCCAGCATCAGAGTCTTTTCCAATGAATCAACTCTTCACATGAGGTGGCCAAAGTACTGGAGTTTCAGCTTTAGCATCAGTCCTTCCAAAGAAATCCCAGGGTTGATCTCCTTTAGGATGGACTGGTTGGATCTCCTTGCAGTCCAAGGGACTCTCAAGAGTCTTCTCCAACACCACAGTTCAAAAGCATCAATTGTTTGGCACTCAGCTTTCTTCACAGTCCAACTCTCATATCCATACATGACCACTGGAAAAACCATAGCCTTGACTAGACGGACCTTTGTTGGCAAAGTAATGTCTCTGCTTTTGAATATGCTATCTAGGTTGGTCATAACTTTCCTTCCAAGGAGTAAGCGTCTTTTAATTTCATGGCTGCAGTCACCATCTGCAGTGATTTTGGAGCCCCAAAAAATAAAGTCTGACACTGTTTCCACTGTTTCCCCATCTATTTCCCATGAAGTGATGGGACCAGATGCCATGATCTTCGTTTTCTGAATGTTGAGCTTTAAGCCAACTTTTTCACTCTCCTCTTTCACTTTCATCAAGAGGCTTTTTACTTCCTCTTCACTTTCTGCCATAAGGGTGGTGTCATCTGCATATCTGAGGTTACTGATATTTCTCCTGGCAATCTTGATTCCAGCTTGTGCTTCTTCCAGCCCAGCGTTTCTCAAGATGTACTCTGCATATAAGTTAAATAAGCAGGGTGACAATATACAGCCTTGACGTACTCCTTTTCCTATTTGGAAGCAGTCTGTTGTTCCATGTCCAGTTCTAACTACTGCTTCCTGACCTGCATATAGGTTTCTCGAGAGGCAGGTCAGGTGGTCTGGTATTCCTATCTTTTTCAGAATTTTCCACAGTTTATTGTGATCCACACAGTCAAAAGCTTTGACATAGTCAACAAAGCAGAAATAGATGTTTTCCTGGAATTCTCTTGCTTTTTCCATGATCCAGTGAAAGTGAAGTCGCTCAGTTGTGTCCGACTCTTTGTGACCCCATGGACGGTAACCTACAGGCTCTGCAGTCTGTGGGATTTTCCAGGCAAGAATACTGGAGTGGGCTGCCATTTTCTTCTCCGGGGGATCTTGCCAACCCAGGGATCAAACCCAGGTCTCCTGCATTGCAGACAGACGCTTTACCATCTGAGCCACTAGGAAAGCCCATGATCCAGCGGATGTCGGCAATTCGATCTCTGGTTCCTCTGCCTTTTCTAAAACCAGCTTGAACATCTGGAAGTTCACGGTTCACGTATTGCTGAAGCCTAGCTTGGAGAATTTTGAGCATTACTCTACTAGCGTGTGAGATGAGTACAATTGTGTGGTAGTTTGAGCATTCTTTGACATTACTTTTCTTTGGGATTGGAATGGAAACTGACCTTTTCCAGTCCTGTGGCCACTGCTGAGTTTTCCAAATTTGCCGGCATATTGAATGCAGCACTTTCACAGCATTATCTTTCAGGATCTGAAATAGCTCAACTGGAATTCCATCACCTCCACTAGCTTTGTTCATAGTGATGCTAAGGCCTACTTGACTTCACATTCCAGGAAGTCTGGCTCTAGGTGAGTGATCACACTATCATGATTATCTGGGTCATGAAGCTCCATATCCTGTCCCAAATACTAGGTCAAGAGGAGAGCAGGAATTCACCCAGGCTCCTCAGGAACCTGCAGTCTATGCTGGGTAAAACTGGCCCACATGTGAACATCTTTGAGTTTTACACTAGCTCTTTATAAATTTCTCAATATATCCCATATGACTCTTTATAATATACCTTTGGGCAAACTATAATATTGCCCAGAAGCTTCAGTTTTATACACAAATATTAAAAAAGATGAGTAGCCCCCATAGGGAGAAGGCAATGTTACCCCACTCCAGTACTCTTGCCTGGAAAATCCTATGGACGGAGGAGCCTGGTAGGCTGCAGTCCATGGGGTCGCTAAGAGTCGGATATGACTGCGCAACTTCACTTTCACTTTTCATTTTCATGCACTGGAGAAGGAAATGGCAACCCACTCCAGTGTTCTTGCCTGGAGAATCCCAGGGACGGGGGAGCCTGGTGGGCTGCCGTCTATGGGGTCACAGAGAGTCGGAAACGACTGAAGTGACTTAGCAGCAGCCCCCATAGAATATGAAGGATTGAATAAAACAATGCTTATCATTGTAAGTCCCAATGTATCTGTTATTACCAGTAAACTTTGTATCACAAATCTATGAGCGCTGGGTATGGGACCTTAGTGGGACCACCAGGGATCAAACCTGGGCCCCTGCACTGGGGAGTGTGGAGTCTTTAACCACTGGACCACCAGGTACATCCCCCAAATCTAAATGTATTAAACTGCTTTCATTATGACTACTCCCAATACTAATTAAAATTATGATAGTGAAGTGAAGTCGCTCAGTCGTGACCGACTCTTTGCGACCCCAATGAATGTAGCCTACCAAACTCCTCTGTCCATGGGATTTTCCAGGCAATAGTACTGGAGTGGATTGCCATTTCCTTCTCCAGAGAATCTTCCCGACCCAGGGATCGAACCCGGGTTTCCCACATTGTAAACAGACGCTTTACCATCTGAGCCACCAGGGAAGTAAAAAAATTATGATAAGCTATAATTAATAGTTACTTACGTGGCTGAGTGCTAACCATATTCCAGGCAATAATCTTAGAAGTTTAGATACACAAGTCTCATCTGATCACAGTAAAGGTATCCTCATTTTTCAAAGGAGAGAACTAAGTCTCAGAAAAATCAAATGACTTCCTTAGGGTCACAGAACAACAAATACAGTGACAGGATACTAACCTCTGGAGCCTATGCGCCTAAACACTAAGCTCTCCTGCCTTCAAATTAAAACCAGAAGTGGAGGAATGTGCATTAACCACTTGTTGCTGCTGTTGTTCAGCTGCTAAGTTGTTACCCCATAGACTGCAGCACCCCCAAGCTTCCCTGTCCTTCACTATCTCCCAGAGTTTGCTCAAACTCAAGTCCATTGAGTCGGTGATGCCATCCAACCACCTCATGCTCTTTCACCTCCTTCTCCTCCCACCCCCAATCTTTCCTAGCACTAGGGTCTTTTCCAATGAGTCAGCTTTTTGCATGAGGTGGCCAAAAGTATTGCAGCTTCAGCTTCAGTATCAGTCCTTCCACTGAATATTCAGGGTTGATTTCCTTTAGGATTGACTGGTTTGATCTCCTTGCTATCCAAGGGACTCTCAAGAGTCTTCTCCAGCATCACAATTCGAAAGCATCATTTCTTTGGTGCATTAATCACTCCAAGATCACAGCATAAATTACTGAAAGTTTGCATAGTAAGTTGCTCAGGTTGATTTGTTCAGCAGTATTTGTTGAACACTTATTATGTGCCGGCTAGTCTGCTAGACACTTGGAAGGACGCAGGAGGATGGGATCCTTGGCCTGGAGGCTGCTGGCCTGTGTGGGAATCACCCAAAGGTCAGCAGGAGCCTGAGAGTCACAGCTGAGGACTGAAAGTGAAGGAGACAAGCTGAGGTGGGGAGTGTGTGCTGGCCAGTGGGTGGGCAGCATGATTCAGGGAGTGACTCCAGGCAGAAGAGGAGTCTCTCAGCGTGGCTTCCCCCTGCAAGCCTGAGTCTTCTCACCTACAGACAGGGCTATCCCAATCACTTCCTAACTTAGGTGCTATCTCCAGTCTTTCCCTTGCCTCCAACAAGCCCTTGAATCTACGTTGCTGACTGCCACGGATAAATCTTCCTAACATGCAATTGTACACATTCTTAAGTCTGAAAATTCTTAGAGGCTCCCCCAGATCAGCCCTAACTCCTCCAACGTTATAGTCCAAAGTCCTTCATTAAATCTTCCATTTCTTCATTGAGCATGGGGCTGATGGATGTCTGTTTGCAAAGCACATGTCTAGAAATTGTAAACAAGTTATAGTTCAGGAAATAATAAAATGCCATGGGAAATTCCACATAAAATTATTTGCATAGTGAGAACTTTTAAAGCATCATTTATACGCAGGGAAATTTCTAACAGATCTTTCACTAAAATTAAATAATAGAATGAGAAAACAAACCTATAAGGAAACTGAACAGATTGTCTAAGACCAAACTTGTCCTGCAGTTCCAGGAACTCTTTTTCTAATCCTGAGATGTGTACTGTGTGGGGTGCAGAATATTGTTTATATTTCAGTTGTAACAGCTCTTAAAAGCTAAAAATAGGGGCCTCTATGTGGAATGAAAAAGAAAGTTTATAATATCCATGCAACTGAAGGCTGGCTCTCAGTGACTAGGAAATCTTTCAGAGGTGAAGAAAACAAAACAGTAATTTTTAAACATCATCCAACTTTACATTTCCTATTTGCAAACTAGGGTTCCTGAGGATACCCAACTTTGTCAAGGCTTACGACTCCCCCACGTTGCTGCTGATTCTTAAAGAATACTGTAAAGAGTCTGGATTTTTTGCACATGGTTAGAGAAGGCTCTGGAGAAGGCAATGGCACCCCACTCCAGTACTCTTGCCTGGAAAATCCCATGGATGGAGGAGCCTGATAGGCTGCAGTCCATGGGGTCGCTAAGAGTTGGACACAACTGGCCAGCTTCACTTTCACTTTTCACTTTCCTGCATTGGAGAAGGAAATGGCAACCCACTCCAGTGTTCTTGCCTGGAGAATCCCAGGGATGGGGAAGCCTGGTGAGCTGACGTCTATGGGGTCGCACAGAGTCGGACATGACTGAAGCAACTTAGCAGCAGCAGCAGAGAAGACTCTGGAAGGAAGTTAGGAAGGACAACTCACAGTTCTTCACAGTATCTTGAGCCCTTAATAGTTCACTCCCCATTCAAAGCTGAGGCCCTGGAACTTCCCTGGTGGTCCAGTGGCTAAGATTCCAAGCTCCCAGTGCAGGGGGCCTTGGTTCAGACCCTGATCAGAGAACTAGATTCCACATGTCACAACTCAAGAGTTCACATGCCTCAACTAAAAGAGCCTGTGGGCCACAACTAATAGTCAAATTAATAAGTAAATATTTAAAAAAAGCTGAGGCCCATAAAGACACCAGTGGTTCTTCCTGACAGTTGGAGACACTGCTGGGGGCTCCATCTCCTGACTTCCGCCTTGAACCAGCTTGTCCAGCTCCCCGGTGCTTTGAACCTACCTTCTGTCCCTCCAGTTCTTCACCTAGATTACCATCTTGATTTGACTGTACCATGGCCTCCGAGTTTGGTTTTATCCCTTAATCCTATTTCGTGGTTTGGCTCCAGCACCTCGGACCTGGCTGGGCCACCCTCAGCTCACCTCTCCAGAAGGAACCCTGGGCTGGGGATGCTGTGCCAGCTTCATGTCCAGGCCATGAGGAGGTTTTGTCACAGGCAATGGAGAGTGGCAGGTGTCCTCATTTTATCTGCAAACACATCTGTCTACTCCAAATGGCCAATGGTTCATTAACGGTGAAGTTTTATTTTTGTTGCTCATTGTTTCGTATGTATTTAGCTAGCATTATTGGAAAATGGGCTTCCCTGGTGGCTCAGAGAGTAAAAATTCTGCCTGCAATGTGGGAAACCCCAGTTCAATCACTGAGTCGGGAAAGAAGGGAAGGGCTACCCACTCTAGTATTCTTGCCTGGAGATTTCCACGGACAGAGGAGCCTGGAGGGCTACACTCCATGGGGTTGCAAAAAGTCAGACATAACTGACTGACTAACGCTTTCACTTTTCATTTTCACTGAAAAATCATGGGCAAAAGCTTTGTTTCTCAGATGGCCATAGAGTTCTTCAAATTATACACACACACACATTCCATTCATATTCTTTTGTTCTGAAACAGACCAACTGCCAACTGGAATATTAGGGATAGTTTAATCTTTAGAGGAAATCAGGTGAATGTGGAAAGAGTTGACTGGTAAAACTTAAGAGAAAATGTGTGACTATTAGGAATATCTACTATAGTCAAAAAGCTAAAGAAAAAAAAGCCTTTCAGGTAATACCAAATACGTTATATGACTTCACAAAAACAATTTTGAATCTGGGTGTTAATTGGTTTCACTAAAATGTTCAATTTTATTCTGTAAACACCCAAAGACCACCTAGGAAACTGAGGCCAAAACACATACACACAAAACTGTGTCTTACTGATCACTTTCGAATCCTAAACCTATTGTAGAATGAGACGCAGGGCGGCCTCTCCAGACTTCCAATGGCAGTGTACCATCTATAAAAAGCAATATCCTTTAAGCAGGACTATACTTCAATCCTTTCCATAATCTGACTGCGGGTGTGAGAGAAAGAGAAGAAGAGGGGGGAGAAACAGTGACAGGGGTAAGATTACAGTTGATTTAACATGAAAACAATGGATTATGTGCTCAATGTTCCTCCTTCCACTCTGTTCAAAACTTAGCCAGCTTCACACTCACAGACTGACTGCGTGCGGGGGGCTTAGTTGCTAGTGTCAGCACTACTATATTCTGGCAGGGCAGTGATTTCTGACAAACCCTGAATCCAAAAGCTTCCAATAAAACCTCCCAATGCAACTTGCTTCTCTGCTTGTTTTGGGGTCTACATGAAGGTCGTTTAGCTTAGGCTGGAAACCCTCCAAGCAGAATTCTGACACATCTCCCGCGTGCAGACCCTCAGTTGGGGCCCAGGACATTGAGATGCCGCTCCCACGTGCTCTGCCACTCTCAAGGGTGAGACGCACGGCCTTTCAACAAGACCTCCCCAGTATAGGCAGCATCGTGTGACAAACAGGAAAACCACCGCAGAACAGCCCTGAAGATCACCAAGAACATCCTTAAAGTCAGCAGCTCATTTTAAATTTTGTTAATCTAGGTGACTTTGGGGTCCAGTGGCTTTGGAGGACAATGGAAATTTTCACATTAACGGTGTGAATTCTGTACTGTATTTTGATACCTGCTACATCTGATTCAAATGCATAAAAAAAGGTCTGCATAATGAAAAGCCATTCATTTTTCCGTTTCCTGTCTCAGCAGGAATAGAAAGCAATTCCAAGCCACTCTGCAAATATACCCAAGGTTAAAGATTTTGGAGGGAGGAGCCTGCCAGCATCTCATGCCCTGAATCACTGAAGCATTTCAGTAGACTAACTGATTCAAAATAATAACTGAAGAAAGAAGGAAGAAAAATCCTGTGAGATTTGCAAAGGTTCTATCTAGTGCAGAACAGGTTCTTTCTAGAACCATCTCAAGAGTGGCTGGTCACGCTGGACTCTATCTCTGGGGTTTGCTCCTAGATGCACCACGGTGCCCCCTGAATTCGGTGAGGGTCAGACAGCTGAAAGCCACTCTGGAGTGGTCACAGTTAACACTCGGCCCAGGGTGGGGTCTCAGCTTGACAATGCAAGAGTTCTCTAGGTGACAATCTGTTTATCTCCACCCCCTAGACTGTTCTCAAGTGTCCATCCCTTCTTCCCTTAATCCCCATTGCCATCACTCTCCATGTGGCCTGTCAACCGTGCTGCCTAGAGAACCTCCCAGAGACCATCATCACCCAGGCCTCCCGACCCGAGTTCCTTGGAGAAGGTAGCCCTGGATACGGAGGTCCCTTCTCTCTTCTCATCCTCAGCTCCTCCAAATGAAGCCCGCAGTAAATCCCTCCCCAGACATATCTTGGAAATGATTAATCTCTCAGATTAACCGAATGGGCTCAAATATAAAAATATTTTAAAAGAACAGTAGGGTCGTTAGAGAGTGACAGATTTAAGCGCCATCTGGGCTCGCTGGTCAGGGTGGCGCGAATTCCATCAAACGGCTGAATGGTGCATGATCTGGGAATCCCATCTGTTTTATCTAACATGAATCAGTCCAATGGTTTAGCCATTTTGATGTTAGAGTTGTTTAAAGAAAACCCCAGACATATAATATCAATTGTTTTTTCCCCCTCTAAACTTCTAGAAGCAAATTACATGCTTGGTTATCACAATTAAAGTAAGAAATAAAGCTTAATTTGATTCTAAGAACAGACCTGGTGAAATTCCAAATAGGCTTTTTTTTCCATAAAATGATTATTTTCCCAATTTTTTTTTAAACTTTGGGACCATATGCGGAGACTTTTCTTAGGGTTATCTTATGAAGTTTTTAAAAAGTTTTTTTCACTGAAAACTATATTAATAAGATTTTGGATCTTACAGAATAGCAAATTTTGAGGTCTTCTCTCTCATTTTAATTCTTCTCTGCTCCCCTCAATGAAAATATTTTTAATGAAAATAATATGAAAGTACTGTAACGAAAAAGTAGTCAAGAATATCACTTAGACAATTTTAATTTTTCTTAAGAAATATGTATTTCTTTTTTTAACAAGTAATGTCTTTTCCTAGTTTTTATAAATTGCTTTTAACCTGGCACTTCGGATTGCCTGCCTGTCTTGCTGTGCTATAATAGTTCTTAGAAACACTAATCAGATTTTCCTGCCCAATAACATAGTTCTGTTTCTGAACAGTAGCAACAAACATCTCAAAACAAATATTCTGAATACCTAGTCTTTAACAAGCAGGGGAAAATATTAAAAGTAAATATATTTTGTCTGTTTTGAGATCTCATAAGAAAGAAATTACAGTCAACTACAAATCAGACTATCCTTTAATGGGAAAACACTATTCTGCTATGATATTGTGATTATAATTTTTATTTTTAAAAATATGAGGGATATTTTACTATTTTTTATATTTTAGTATTATGCTATAACATAGCATGCTATGATATAGTAGATGTGAAACAGATGAAAACAAAGCAATCATCCAACAAAAATTCAGATAGCTGTGCATTCAAAGGGGCATTGCACACTATCACATGATTGTATTCCTGTTTTTGTCATCTTTCGTAGCTACTATGTGAAACCAAAATAAATTCTTCAGTCCTAGATTTGTAGTTTTTAGCCATTTTACATACCAAATATATTTCCTAAAGCACAGAATCCTCTGGAAATATAATGCTAGAACTACATGGTATGTTACATGTGTGTGCATTTATTGATTCCTCATCTATAAAACCAGGATAATAATATATTCCTGTCAAACTCTTTTAAGAATTATGTGCAATCATGTTTGTAAAAATTCCAAAGTGCTGTGCAAATGTAAGGTATCATTAGTAATCATAATAACAATAACTCCATATTCTTATTGAACAAAACTACAGAAAAATAAAACATCCTTTCTCTAAATCTCCCTTAGGATTAAATGAAGAAGCACATTTATATGAACTCTTTCTAAAGCAGCATTTCACAACTGGCTTCAAAGTATATAGGGAATTCCAAAGATTCAGAAAAAAAAATTTCTGCAATTGACATATTTTTAAATGCAGAAGTGAACAGTCAAATTATTATAAACTTTATTTGTATCCTTTACTTTCCTAAAAGCTGCTGTGGCCAGTTCAGAATTCTAAAAAGCATATGAAAACTTCTGGCTGAGGGTACTGGTCCAGAGCTCAAACAGGATTTATGTTGCTAATCATCAGTGGTCGAGAGTTATTCATTTAGATGAAGGCAAGTGCTGGGACCACAGACCTTTTCTCCTTTTCCTTCAAGTTTATAAAATCACAAAAAGAGAAGAGACTGTTTGGAGGATAAATGCTATGTACAAAGTCTTTATGGAGAAAAGCCCTGATTATTAAAATGTCATTATATTTGCAGTTCTATCCCTCCCTGCCTCACCTGAAACAAAAGAAATGGGTCCCAGCATCAGCCCCAGGGTTTTCTTCCCCTCCCTCCGTTGGGGCCAAGCCTGCCGAGCTCCTGGAATAGCAGGAGCCAACCAGATCCAGCCAAACCCAGGTTTCCTGATGCTGGAACAGCTCAGGTTGTCCCCGTGAGATGCCAGCTGGCTTCTGCACAAAGGTGTCAAGCTTTGTGTGTCGATAATCCCTTTGGCTTTCTCAGCATCCCCAAGTCAGGCAGACACACACTGGATACTTGAATCAGGTGGTCACAGTACTGACGTCTGGTCCCCATGCCTGTGAGGTGCCCACATCCCTAGGCATATCCCCAACTGCAGGGCCTGGGGCACTCACTCAGCGGGCATACCCCAAAAGGGCTCAGTTACACTTGGCTATGAGCTGGTCCTGCTACCCAGCTGCAGGGTGTTAGGACACACGAGGCCATGGGCTGGGGGGTGGGCAACAGTAAGTGCTTCGGGTAAAAATTACAGCAGTTACAGTTGTGGGGGGACTACCACAGTGACATTCTTCCTCGGCAGCTGAAAGGGCCTTAGTGAGGCAGTGCGCATTCAAAGATGCCAACCACAAAATGTTATTATTGATATTTATATCCGCACATGTGGCTGGTATCAAACAAAGCCCTGCCTACTCCGGTTTCACAGACATACAACTTGCTTGCTCTAGTTCAACTGAAGGATGCCATTTCTAGGGTTTATAAAGTCTAAGAAAATATTCCCCTTGGGGATCGCCTATGTAGCACAATGTGAACTAACAGAAGTGATAAGCTAGTACTGCCCTGTTTTCTTCCAGCATATTCCTTGACAAAATAATAATTTTGAAACCACAGGTCATTTAAATGTATCTCACTCTCCATATCTGGGTGTATCTGAGTCATTTTATTTAACTGTGATTTAAAGAAAATGCTCAGTGTCCTGAATCCAGCCTGAGAAGTTTTTTCTTTGTATTTTGAGCAACTGAACAGTGGCCTGTTTAAAAGTAATGTAAACAGAAAAACCCCACATTACAAGAACAATGCCAGTAAACGAATAAGTGGCTGAGTGACCTAAACAATATTTAATTCTCAATAAGATCTCATACCTTACCAAACCAGTGAAGTGTGCCATGAGATTGGGAAATATTTTATAAATATTTATAGAACTGCACTTTATAGGTTACCAAGTCAGATGGTGGCAAAAGATAAAATGGTATGACCCATTTGCCAGGTTACCCCGTAAATCTGTACTTTTAAATGTGACAATTTGTCAAATTAGTAATATGAATGAAAAATTAGCCTTCTCCTAAAAAAAAAAAACTTTACTTTCTATTCATTATGATCATTGCCTAATGTTTTAAACACTTAGAAAGTATAAATCTATTTTTCAAAGAATAATTTCACCAAAATAGGATGAATGGCCTAACATCAGTAGCTAATGATTCTCGATGAAAGCAGCTATGGGGAAGAGACCCTGGAAGAGATTTAGAATCTACTTTGGCTCAAGATAATTGATGAAATTCTATTCCCCTATAAGAAAAACTGTTAGTAGCTGGATCAGACTTTTAAAAATGATGTTGAGTGCTAACATCTAGTCCAATCATTTAAAACATACACACACACACAACACAATCAAAGCTGTGCGGAGAAGTATTTTAAATAATCCCAAACATCCAAAACTTCTGTGGCTTTGGTAAACGGATCGTAAAGTACGCGACAACCAGAGCAAACCTCTTTAAAGCGACAGAATAGCAAGGAAAGGTCAGGGAGCCACGCAGGTCAACAAAGTCCTTCTTCCCCGTTTGGGGTCATTCTTCCCTCCAGCACTGATTGGTCTCCCCGTAAATTCCACATTAGCTCCTCCCTTCAACGGTAGCAGGAACACTTGAACTGCCTTCTCTCTCCACAAAAGTTTAGTTTGCTGATTGGGCGTGAAACAAAGGGAAGACAGCAGGGGTACAGTTTATAAGGGGGCAGGCGAGGTTGACAGGCTATTGTGCTCTGGAGGCATCCACAAGCTGTTAATTCTATTTTAACATCGTTAATAAGACTGTTAACACATCAGACTTTGTTTAGAGACCTTGAAAACATCAACAAACTATTAAATGAACCACCTGAAATAAAATAGTATCTACTTTGGAAGTATCAAAATCATATTTTCTTAAAAAGGAAAAACCAAAAACCCTTGAGATGAAAAGACTAAGGAAAGGAAATAGGAAATTTATTTCTGTAAAATGTGTGTAAAGACCCTGCATTCTTAGGTTTAACGCTCTTGAAACATTCTTTTTTATTTTGATATCATCTTCCATCTATGGATTTTGCAAATAAGGAAGTTAGATCAAAACACAACCATGTCCTTGTCCTTATGCAAAAAGGGATTAAAAATACAGGTTTAACTAAATATTTTAAATGAATAATTAGTCTTTCAGATTAACAGCAGTTAATTTTACAATAGAATAGAAAAATGTTTTGATCTCACTCTTCAAAAAATTAGGAAAACACCTCATTGTATTTATAAGGGCAATTTTTGTGTAATTTCATGTCCAACTAAAAAACTGTTGACTCATTTCAGTAAGAGTGAAAAGCTCCAATTCATGACTTAGGGAAAATAACATTCTCTAAAAACTATTTTAATTTTTTCTCTTTTTCTTCACTTATCTTAATTTTAGGAATTAAGACTCTTCAAAGTGAAAAGTATTATGCTTAAAATCAAGGAGACTAAATAAGCAGTAATCTATATTCAAAAATAAATGTAAAGAAAATATTTTCATTAGAATTTTTTGGTGTAAATTTATTTTTAGGGTCAAACTTTTTTCAATTAAAATAGCATATTTCTTATAGAATAGTCTAACCACTAAAATTATTATAATTGACATTTAACTATCTTTTCACTCAAAGCAAAACAGCCTCAAATATATAGGAAATACTGTAGTGATTTTTAAAACAATTTTTAGGCACTGTATATATCTGAAATCTAGTGACAGAAAAAAATTTAAAGCATTCTGGATGTGACAAAGTATTGATTTTTCCAACACTCTGTAGTACAAAATATGTAGAATTTTAAATATCCATGCCTGTGATTTAAAAGAACCATTATTTCATACTCTTGCCAGCACGGGAGAGAAAAATCAAAAAGCATGAGAAATTATGGTAGTGTAACATTATGGAGAAGCGATAAGACAATTTTTGGAAGAGAGCAGAGAATCCTCGGGAATATTTAAGTATTTTGATTCCTTTGAGTGCTGCTGTTTGTTTGTGGGCTTGGGTGGGGGAAGACAGTGGATGAAAACTGGGAGAGAAAATTCACAAAACAAGGACATCAATACGAGAACACAGACGTGCAAACTTCTGGGCAAATGCACCTTCATATGCAGGAGAGAGTGTTCTCAACAGGTCAAGGGACCCGTGTGCAGAGGCTGCTGTGTGCAAGGCGTGGCGACTTCGGGTGACACAGTCTGGGAAAGCCTCAGTCACCACACGTTCTGAAAAGTGGAAACCAAGGCAGCAGCCCTGAATGATGGCCGGTGGGGGGATCATATCTCGCTGCCACTGTTCAATCGCCTTGCCCACATACAATGCCTGCTTCTTCCTCCAGCTTCCTGCAATCTTTCATGTTTCAGACACACATATTTCCACCCAAGTGTTTCAGTTGCCATAACAACTTCATAAATTTGTTCTCAGACGTCCCTTTTAATCACATCATTTACAAAAAGCTGGATGGGTCAGGACACTGCCTCAATTTATTCCATTCACACCTGGCTCCTGAGGAGTCTTGTTACTTGTTCCTTTTCTCTAAGAAGCTCAAACACCTGAAAATAATGTCACTATTCCGCTCCCAGGCAGAATTTTTTGGTTTTTTTAAATCAGTTTGTGTGTGGCCTTATCAAGCTTTTAAAACCCAGGCGACATAACGCCCAGGAACCTTCCTCTGCCTCGTGGAAGTACTGGACGGTGCTGCCTGCGCAGTGGTATACGCACAGAACGGCTGCTTGATTTCCAGATATCAATTATTTATGCCACTAATAGGTTTTTGATAGAATCCTAGCCATTTTAATCGGCTTCTGGTGACTATTACTACCTGGTATCTTTAAAATATTATCTACCTTAGGATGGGAAAATACAACTATGCTAATTTATAACAGTTCCAATGGCAGGCATTCATTTTTAAAATACTTGGGGATCTTTTCGGGTTTTGTTCCAATAAAGAATAAGGCATAATATCTCTGGCACCATTAAATGAATGACTTTTGCCAACACCAAGAACCAAACAATGGAAAACAAGATGCCACCAACAAACAGAGAGTTGGGGCGGGGGTGGGCGGGTGTGTGTGCAAGTGGTGTCAAAAAATTCGGCTGGGCTTTTTGCAAATGCAGAGAAACCCAAGGCACTTCTGAAAAGCAGCTAAGAACGCAAAAGGCCCTGAAGTGGTGTTGAGGGCCACAGTTTGCTATTAGACACCACAGAAGGAAACATGTGAAAGTCCACTCAAGTGAACTTTAGAATGTGCAAGCGTAAAATAAAATCGAGAGTAAGAGAGAAGTTAGGGCTATTTGTCGGTCCTAGAGTTTTAGTTTTAATTGTACTCTTGGTTGGTTAGAACAGAAATACAGAAATTCAAACTTAAGAGGAATGAGCTGGAGGGGGAAAATACTGTTTATAACTCCATCTGTTGAAAATTAAAACGCAAGGTGTACGGTATGCAACTCACGACTAACAAAAACAAGTAAATATTGGTTATATTTAGGAAAGTATAAGAACAGATGTTATATAAAAAGTTAGACCTTTTACTTCAAAAAAATACTACACATGACAAGTTCTTTGCCACTGGAAAAAAAAAAACCTTTTAATTATGTAACGAGTGAGAAGGTAGGATTCTTTACCTTTGAATACTAAATGAGGAAACAGCAGCATCAAAGGCAGGCTTGATCTGTTCTGCCTGAAAAATTAATAGGCTTGACAAGTCCTGTAGGATAGCTTCTCCAGTCGCAAAAAAAGAGGCTCTAGTGACACCCACAGTCCCGGGAACAAAATGCAGCTGTGAAGGAGGGTCTGGGGTTGGGGGAGGGCTTTTTTGTTCGTTTGGGGGCTTTGGGTTTGTTTGTTTTTTCTTTCCTCACAACGGCAAAGCCTCCCGCCATAAGCCTAAGCAGGCTCTCCGGGTGCTCCCACCCCTTCGGCCGGCTCTGCCCGCTTCTCTGCGCGGCCACCGCCCCGCTGCCAGTCGGAGGGGGAAGCCTGCAGCTACAAGAGGGCCTGGTTGGGAGACCCGGCCACCCCAGGCCCGCGGTTTCAAAGGGCAGGGAGTTGAAAGGAGGGGAGGACCGCGAGAGGGGCCGGGATGCCGAGGGAAGACATCAATTCAGCATTCCTCAGTGGCTTCAGATCTTCACCCTTGTTTTCTTTTCCCCTCTTCCCTCCTGGAAGGGTGAGGCGGGAACCAGCACTTCAAAGGGAAAACTTTCCCGGGGCTTGCGTGGAAGGATATTCGCTCTTGCTCTTCCCACCGGTGTGATTAACACCAGAGGTTGTTATTATTTTTGACAAAAAAATGATCTCGCTTAAAGAAGACCACCTTTCATCTCCTGAGCCGCTTGTTGATGAAGCTGTTGGTGTTAAGACAGGGTGGGGAGGGTGACAGCCCAAGAAGCCGGGCCCCCTTCAGAAAAATGGAACGGACACTTCTGCAGGGCAGGGGCAGGCAGGCGGCCTTCTGCTGGCGCGGCCAACTCTCATCCTCGTCTTTTGTCCTCCACCCCTCTGCACCCCACTCCTGTGGCAGGGCCGACGGGGGGCCAGAGCTTCAACGGAAAGGGGAGGGACGGAAAAAGATTGCCAATTCAATAGTAGGAAACCAACCGTATGGGGCAGGATAAGGCGGGCCCACAGGCTTGAGCTCCGCGTCTGGGGCTGAGAGGAAACATGGAGGCTCAAGGCAAGTGCCTCCTAATGAAACAAATTTGGCTTAGTTACTGGGAAACGCTGATAAAGAAACTAGCTGAAGACGACTATTGAAAGATGAAGGAAAGCAGAGCTGCTTAAAGCACTCCATAACAAATCTTAATTGCTCAAAACAAAGCAGCCGAGTTTCAAGAGCGCTTAAGAGGCCTTTCAGCTGTAACTTGCAGCACAAAGCCCATGCAATATTATCTTAAAAAAAAAAATTACAGGATCAAGGATGGAGTTAGAACTTTACCTTTTTTGAAGGGTTTCATTTTTTTCTATCCCGCCACCCTCCCACAACCAAGTCAAGATTTAGGTAACAGTTACTACAATTTAACTACAAGTCTTTTACTGCCTTTTTTAAAGCAAATCTAAGGGAATGAGACCCACGTGGCTTCATTTCAAAAAGGCTCAAAATGTGAATTTAAAAGAATAAAACATTCCTGAACAATTACAAAGTCAAGACGGATTTTGGAAAGAACTATCAAAAGACAATATTTGTATAGAATTTGAGCATTAGCGGCTAGCCTGACACAGCAAAACCATTGTATTTTCCACTAGTTTTGTTTTGCTATATACAGCTGTGTTTTCACAGATGCAAAGCCATGTGTCTCCACCAAAAGGCCTAGCCTTCCCTTCAGATGTGAATGCAGATCAAAGGTTCAAACGCAGAAATACAAGATCCTTTCCCCTTTGGAACATGTTTTTATTTTTCTGCAGTGGCTGCAAACCAGAATTTCCATCTGTTGCCCTGCTGCAGTGTAAAGGTGAGCCTTAACAGTGGGGCTCAGAGCCCTGTTATCTCAGCTAAGACGCGCACGGAGGGAGCACGTCTGCATGGACAAGCCGAACGCTCCCCAAGACGCCCACACAGCTGAGACAGAACTGAGCCAGGCAGGGGCAGAATCCATTTTAGTTGATAGGTTAGACATTAATTTTCTTATTTCTTTAAATATCAGAACAGATTAGAGAATTTTTTAAGATCAGGTTTTGCAACATGCACTTTGATAAAGATAACAATATCAACTGTGATTTCCTGCCTACCCCTTCTCCCCACTATCCCCAGATATTTTACATTTGAATCTCGGCTTATGGAAAATTCTCCAGCAATAAAAAATAATTTCATAAAATTAAGTGACTTTAAAAATTTCATTATAAGTCACTACCATGTAATTTTTAATGGAAATATTTTAAACATTTCTTGTTCCCATTATCTTTTTAAAAATAACTCTTTCCTCCTCAATTTCCATTCTTTTTATTGAACAGACCCCCCAGGATGACTGAGGAGAAACGAGTTTCCCTCTGTTAACTGCTCTAAAAATGGATTTACTGCCACGTAAATATGTGCTTAAGAGAACAGTAAAAATACAGCACTGTGGCTAAAAATGTGGGAGGCTTTGAACATTTTTTTGGCAGGTTTTTAGAAAGACCGACAAGCGCACCTACCTATCGGTAGAAGATCAAGAAAGGTTAGAGGGGTGAATGGGTGGATGGTTGGTGGAGATGGCAGATACAAAGCTTTGGCTAGTCCCTAGAGAGATTTTACAACAGCCCAAAGTGGAAGCATGGCATGGACCAGTCCTAACGCCAATGTGTGAGTGCCATCTAGTGGTCAGCCCAGAACTGCACCCTGGTCTACCTACACCTACAACGGCTCTGTTCTATGTGGCTCCTTACCCCTATTTCCTCGCTCCACTGTGGCTCATTCCAGCAATCCCAGCCCTCCTGTCCAATAACTGTAGCTTTTCTGCCCTAATATAAACAACAACAACAAAAACCCAAAAGTTTACGAACAAAACAAGTTTAAAAAGGACGATCCCAAAGGTTGGGTCTGCCAGAAGCAAACTCTGTAGCCACAGGTGTCCCCACTCCAAGGAGGCGGGGAAGCCACGTGAGAAGCCTTACAGAGGCTGTTTCGACAGTAAGGAATTGCTGCAGCCACACCTGACGCACCAAGTTGCTTCAGTCATGTTCGCCTCTTTGCGACTCAATGGACTAGAGCCCACCGGGTTCTTTCTGTCCGTGGAATTTTCCAGGCAACAATTTCCAGAATTGTTGAGTGTGTTGCCATGCCCTTCTCTAGGGACATCTTCCCCACCCAGGGATCGAACCCATGTCTCTTATGTCCCCAGCACTGGCAGGCACGCTCTTTACCCTGAGTGCCACCTGAGAAGCCCTGAAGGGCCAGGCTAAGTAAACAGCCCCGCTGTCTGCACACACACGCTCTCTGGTTTCAGTCCAGTCTTTCTTGGGCGGGCGGGGGGTGGGGGGGGCGGGGTGTGGGGAACAGCTTTACTACTGGACAGCAATACTCCTCCACTGGTTCCTGAGAGGTAGAGAAAGGGAGGTAGTCAGTTACAGCTGAAAAGTCCCTATTTCAGCTCTCACTCTCCAGCTCAAGTGACTCAGAATGGTGAAGACGCTCCACCAGCCCACCACCAGCTGACCCAGGAGATAAGAACTACCTTCATCATCCCCTCCTGCTCTGAGAACCACTGGGCAAATCTGAAATGAGGAAGCTTGTCTTATTAATGATAATGAGAAACAGTGCCGATATTAATCCTCCAGCAGGACCGACAGGAGTGAGGAGAGGCCCAGAGCTCATTCTCCCGGCCCAGTCGCTAGAGGCCACTGCTCTGGCTTCATTCTGGGAGTCACGCCCCCAAAGAGCACAGCTATCCGGACAGTGTGTGTGTGTGTGTGTGTGTACGCTCAGTTGTGCCCAGCTCTTTGTGACCCCCCCTGGACTGTAGCCCACCGGATTCCTCTGTCCATGGGATTATCCCGGCAAGAATACTAGAGTGGTTGCCATTTCCTGCTCCAGGGGATCTTCCTGACTTAAGGATTGAACCCTCATCTCTTGTGTCTCCTGCATTGGCAGGCAGATTCTTGACCACTGCGCCACCTGGGAAACCCAGAAACAAGATGCAATACTACACACTTGCCATACCCCATTCCCAGCTTTACTGAGATATAACTGACGTATAATACTGTGTACATTTAAAGTGTACAATGCAATGATTTGATTTACATATATATGGCAGGATGATCACCATGATAAGGTTAGTTAACCTATCACTTCACATAATTACTATTTGTGTGAGTGTGGTAAGAACATTTAAGATCTACTTAGGCCTGGCAAGGAGGAGGGTTCTTGAGACAGATCAGCAAATACACAGAAAGAATGGGCTTTGGAGTGAGTCTGTGCAGGTGTCCGGTTCTGCCAAGCATTGGTGTGTGATCCCAGCAAGATACAACTCTCTGGGTCTCGTGTCCATCCAGTATGAAAGAGGGATCCCAACACCTGTCCTGCATCAGACTTAAATGAGACGATGAGTTCATGAAGCTCAGAGGCAGCCTAGGAGTGGGACTCAGGGCACATTCAGTGACTGACAGAAAGGAGGGAGGGGATCACCAAGGGATGACAGTGGTGTGCATCACTATGGGTGTGTGTCTGTGTGTGTGCGCATGCGCGTGTGTGTGTTCAGTCATGTCCACCTCGTGACCCTATGGACTGTTTAGCCCACCAGACTCTTCTGTCCACGGGATTCTCCAGGCAACAATACTTGAGTGGGTTGCCATTGCCTCCTCCAGGGGATCTTCCCGACCCAAGGATTGAACCCGTGACTCTTGCATCTCCTGCACTGGCAGGAGGGTTATTTACCTGGGAAAGTCCCCTTGGGTGCTATACTGAAAGGACCCAAAGCACTGTCCACGTTCCCCTGCCCATGCAGAGCAGGCCAGCTGGGCACAGCTGAATGCTTAAGAACACCTTAAGGTTCTGAAGTTTCTTAACCTCAGTGAACATGTTCCCTAATCTATAAATTGGAGCTGGTGATAGCATCAGGCTTACAGGACTGTTCCGAGGCATAAAAGTACAATAGGTAAAGCACCGAGTACAAGTCTGGCTCATACGTGGCAGTGTGAGGCTGAGGATATTAGCCACTGGGTTTAATCCTGTAGGATTCATGTCAGCACTTTTCTTTCTCGTTGTTAATAAGACCAGCTTCCTGCATTTCAGTTTTGCCTGTTGAACATTGACAGTGAGGACCCGAGACATTTTCCTTTTATTAAAATACTACTTAATTTCTGGGCATTCCCTGGTGGTTCAAAGCTAGGACGCCACGCTTCCACTGCCAAGCGGTGCAGGTTCAACCCCTTAGTTCTTACGGAAACAAAGATCCCATAACCTGTGTGGGACGGAACAACAACAACAAAAAATCTGTTTAAATCAATCCCTGGTCAGAGAACTAAGATTCCCATAAGCCGTGTGGCTCAGACCAAAAAAAAAAGGGGGGGGTCAAATTATTTAATTTAAAAGCTGTGACTTGGGACTTCCTTAGAGGTCCAGAGGTTAAACATCCACCTTGCAGTGGAGTGGATTGCAGGTTCGGTCCCTGGTGGGGGAACTAACATCCCACGTGCAGTGGAACAGCTAAGCGCACGCGCCACAGCTGCTCACTGAGCCTTCACCCCCTGGAGCCCGTGAGCCACAACGAGAGTGTCCGTGTGCCGCAACAAAAGATCCCACACGATGCAACGGAGAGCCTGTATGCCACAACTAAGACTCTACACAGCCACATGAACAGGTAAGTAGTTTTTACAAAATAAAAGCTGTAACTCGTCTCAGAACCTACTGTTTGTGGAACTCTGCTGAATATTACGTGGCAGCCTAGATGAGGGGGAGTCTAGGGGAGAATGGATACATGCATATGTGCGGCTGAGTCCCTTTGATGTTCACTTGAAACTACCACAACATTGTTAATTGGCTCTACCCCAATCCAAAATAAAAGGTATTTAAAAAAAAAACAACAACAACACTGTGATTTGTCTCAGTGTGGTTCTCCCCTGGCTTTGAGGCTGGAGGCTCTGTGCTCCACGCACCTGTACCCACTGCTCTGTGACTGCTTTGAAGACCTTGCTAATGAGCAAGACTGTGGTGATGCGGAAGCAGCAGAATGTAAACAGGTGGAGAAGACTCTGGGCCCGAAGATGTGGGTTGGCCCGGCCCACCCTGCCACACGCAGGGTTGAGAGTGAGGGTGCACAGCCGAGCCAGCCCTTCCTCCTCACGCCCGGCTCAGTCCTGCCCGTGTGGACACGCCGGTGTGCGTGCCCAGGTTCCATGCCTCACGCTCCAGGCCTGCCCGACCCTTCAGTTACCCTCTGGTCTGGGGTGCCAACGCTACTGCTGACAGCGTCAGCACACTAGATGGGCCATCTATCGAGGCCCAGCTGACAATGCCATTTCCCAGTCCTTCCTATGTCTGGGTATATTCTGGGACGATGTTCTGGTTGATAAGGTCTGGCCAGAGTGAGCAGAAATATGGAGCCCCCTAAAAGGAAGGAATGTGTCCTCCCATTTCCGGTGTGATGAGCCGGGCCTGAGCAGCCGTCTTGGGTAAGACATGTGCTGTGTGCTGAGGATATAAGAGCCACGGGATAAAAGGAACCTGGGTCCTCACTGAGCCTCCATGTGAGTCCTCCTCCACCTACTCCCAGTTTAAGTGACAGAGAAATTATCTTTGACGAAGGCACCCTTTTTTGTGGCCTTTTTTTACCACAACACCCAAACCTATATCCTGACTGAAACTCTATAGCTACTGGATGCGTCTGAATGAAATGGGCACTGAGCCCATCGTGTCTGGCATGTTATCACTTGACTCAATCTAATTCTGAACAGAAGGGACAAGTAAACCAAAGCTATTCTGCTGATCCCCATGGACACTGGATCACTGTGGGATTCCAAAGTAAAGGAGGAGGTTAACAAAAACTAACCAGGAGGGACTTTCCTGGTGGTTCAATGGTTAAGACTGAACTTCTACTTCAGGGGGGTGCTGGTTCAATCCCTGCTCAGGGAACTAGGATCCCACCACTGTGCATCATGGCCAAAACCAACAAAAAACTAGAAAACAGATGGAATGCCAAGGAAAGGAGGAAATAATCCTAGCAGCTTCATGTGGGGTATTTTTGAATTTTCAAGTAGATGTAGGTGATTGAGAAGATACTTCAAAATGAAACATCATTTCAGTTCAGTTCAGTTCAGTCGCTCAGTTGTGTCTGACTCTTTGCGACCACATGAATCACAGCACGCCAGGCCTCCCTGTCCATCACCAACTCCCGGAGTTCACTCAAACCCATGTCCATCGAGGCGGTGATGCCATCCAGCCATTTCATCCTCTGTTGTCCCCTTCTCCTCCTACCCCCAATCCCTCCCAGCATCAGGGTCTTTTCCAATGAGTCAACTCTTCGCATGAGGTGGCCAAAGTATTGGAGTTTCAGCATCAGCATCAGTCCTTTCAATGAACATCCAATGAACATCTCCTTTAGAATGGACTAGTTGGATCTCCCTGCAGTCCAAGGACTCTCGAGAGTCTTCTCGAACACCACAGTTCAAAAGCATCACCTCTTCAGCGCTCAGCTTTCTTCACAGTCCAACTCTCGCATCCATACATGACCACTGGAAAAACCATAGCCTTGACTAGATGGATCTTTATTGGCAAAGTAATGTCTCTGCTTTTCAATATGCTATCTAGGTTGGTCATCACTTTTCTTCCAAGGAGTAAGCGTCTTTTAATTTCATGGCTGAAATCACCATCTGCAGTGATTTTGGAGCCCCAAAAAATAAAGTCTGACACTGTTTCCACTGTTTCCCCATCTATTTCCCATGAAGTGATGGGACCAGATGCCATGATCTTCGTTTTCTGAATGTTGAGCTTTAAGCCAACTTTTTCACTCTCCTCTTTCACTTTCATCAAGAGGCTTTTTACTTCCTCTTCACTTTCTGCCATAAGGGTGGTGTCATCTGCATATCTGAGGTTATTGATATTTCTCCTGGCAATCTTGATTCCAGCTTGTGCTTCTTCCAGCCCAGCGTTTCTCATGATGTACTCCGCATATACGTTAAATAAGCAGGGTGACAATATACAGCCTTGGTGTACTCCTTTTCCTATTTGGAAGCAGTCTGTTGTTCCATGTCCAGTTCTAACTGTTGCTTCCTGACCTGCATACAGGTTTCTCAAGAGGCAGGTCATTTCAGTTGGTTATAATATTGGCAAATGAACACCATTACCCTTGGATGAGTAAATGAGACAGACACGTGCAAAGGAGTTAACAGTGAGTGACTTAAAGTCAAGATTCCAAGCTTTCTAGGTGCTCCCCCTCATAGATGATTTTACTTTTCATCTATTTTTGTCCCTAGATTATCCGCCTCAAGAGAGGGACTCCTCAGTGTCCCATTACTGAATCCCGCTCTTTCAAAAACAGCACGTATCTCGATGCTTGCATTTTGAAACACCTGCAGGTGCTGAAATCCTTAGCCTCAGGACTTCCCTGGTGGTCCAACGGTTAAGACTCCGTGCTTCCACTGAAGGAGGCACAGGCTCAGTCCCTGACTGGGGAACTAAGATCCCGTGTGCTCTGACTGTAGATAGACAGATGATAAGATTGTTGTTGCTGCTCACTAAGTCCTGTCCGACTCTGCAGCCCGTGGACTGCAGCCTGCCAGACTCCCCTGTCCTTCACCATCTCCCGGAGTTTGCTCAAATTCATGTCCATTCAACTGGTGATGCTGTCAAACCATCTCACCCTCTGTCACCCTCTTCTTTTGCCTTTAATCTTTCAAGATAGATAGATAAAATCCTTAGCCCAGCGGTCTAGGCTCCCTAAACTTGACCCAAACCTGACTTTCTGATCTCATCTCCTAATCTTCTCCCAGCACAAGGCACACCCTCGTGCCTCCGTGACTGTGCTCACAGAATTCCACCTCCCAGGGTTATCCGCCTTCTTCCATGTGCATTCAAAGCCTACTTATCCTGGAAATATTACTCTGTCGCCACCTGCTCGTCATCTTTTAGGTCGTGTCTCTCAGCTCGTGACTGCAGCTCCTCCCACCTTTCTCTCAGCCACCCCAGGTGGCCGCCTCAGTCCTTCCCACTTGGTTGAGTGGTAGCCACTGTTTCATCCGATTGCTTTAAAAGGAGAAATAAACTTCAGGGGCATCTTTGCCTGCAGGGCCCAACCAAGAACCCCACTGTCTCCATACAGAAGGAAAGGGGCATCTTCGCCTGCAGGGCCCAACCAAGAACCCCACTGTCTCCACACAGAAGGAAAGAGGACGTGACCCGTTGAGCAGTCTCCCACACACCTTGCCCACCTTGCTTCCTCCACCCTGCACCCCCAGTTTCTATTTTTGGCAAAGTGATGCTGGCTGGCAGGGGCTGTGTTAGCAATCCCTCCCAGGGGTATAATGCATTTCAAAAGAACGTCCCTTTGGGGAGAAGAAAGGCTTGCTCAGACTCCCTAGAAAGTCACACAGAATGGCCCGTCTGGGTGCTCAAATGCTAGAAATGGAAGAGCGTTCCATGTGAACACTTCATGGTTACTGACTGCCCCAGATCCACTCCACCTCTTGAGAATCTGCCTCATCCTGCTCACAGCTTAAGTAAGTGTTAGTCGCTCAGTCGTGTCTGACTCTCTGTGGCCCCATGGACTGTAGCCCGCCAGGCTCCTCTGTCTATGGGATCCTCCAGGCAAGAATACTAGAGTGGGTTGCCATGCCCTTCTCCAGAAGATTTTCCCAACCCAGGGATCAAACCCAGGTCTCCTGCATTGCAGGCAGATTCTTTACCATCTGAGCTACCACCAGGGAAGCCCCATAGCCTGGTCTGCTGGAATCAGCATCAAGGTGCCCGGCTCTCTCAGAGCTGAGCGGTGGACACGGTTAGAGCAGTCAGACACTTCCGTCCCAGACCCTGCCTCTTGTGGGGGCAGCGCATCCAGCCTGGTGGCTGAGCTGGGGAAGATGGTGGTGCTGCCGCCAAGATGACTGAGCCACCTTCCCCGATTCTGAGTGTCTCCATACTCTTCCGATAAGTCCCCCTTTCTCCTGAGAGCCAGATTCAATCTGTTGCTTAACCGAGAACTCTTTCTTTTTTTTTTCCGGCCACACCTCCCTCAAGGCATGCGGGATCTCAGTTCCCAACCAGGGAGGGTACTCCTGCACCCTACAGTGGAAGCACGGGGTCTTAACCACTGGGCCACCAGGGGGGTCCAAGAATCTTTCTTTTAAACTAAATTTTACTGGAGTATAGTTGATTTACAAGGCTGTGTCATTTCTGCTGTACAACAAAGTGAACCATTATACATATATCCACTTTTTTAGATTCTTTTCTCATATAGGTCAATACAGAGTACTGAGTCGAGTTCCCTGGGCTACACAATAGGCTCTTAGAATCTATTTTATATACAGCAGTGTGTACACGTCAATCCCAATCTTCCAATTTATTCCTTCCCCACTTCCCCCTTGGTAACCATAAGTTTTAAACCAAGAATCTTACCTGACAGAAAGTCAAAACCCAGAATTTCATTTCATTCAAAAAGTATTTATTCAGGTCTTGCCACACACTCAGCACTGAGGCAACTGCCTTTTGAAAGCAGGAAAAGGGCTCTCTCCCTCCGCAGGTTTAATTTGACATGGGGACAGGAGGGGGTGCACAGACCGCAGTCACACGCGAGCAAAGCCACAGGGGTGCTGGGGAAGGGCGTGAGCCAGCCAGGGTGGGCGTGGGGGACCAGCAAGGCTTCGCAGGAGCAAGGTGGTATTGGCTCTGCAGGATTTCACCGGGTGGAAAATGGGGAGAAGGGCCCCGCTGGCAGAAGAAATAGCCTGAGCAATGGCAGAAATGGGGCTGCCTCATTGCAGTAAGAATTTTAACGTGACTAGAGGATCTGGCACAAGGGGTGGGAAGGAGATAATTCTGGAAAGGAGATTTGGGGTCAGGGTGTAAAAGACACGGTGTGGCCACGTAAGGTCTTCAGTCTTCAGTGTTGGGAGCTACCGGAACTTGTAGAGTAGAGCAATGAGCTCTGCACGCAGAGAGCTCCTTCTGGAAGATGGACAGGAGGGAGGAGGGGCCAGCCAGAGGGCAACAGCAAGGGGCCAAGACGGCCACGAGGAAGAGACGACAGAAGCCATGGCCGAGATATAAAAAATCAAGGGGGTTGGCTGGAGTCAAGGGTAATTCCAAAGGCATCAGCCACAAAGCAAGGAAACATGGCTTCAGAGCCAAGGCCTCAAGGGGTGGAATGGCCAGGATGGCGACTCCCCACTTACCTTACTCCTCAGAAGGGCACCTTTACCTGTGGCCAAACCAAGATTCAACCTCACCCCTAAGGAGGAACTTAGGGGTACAGGTTGACTCCCAGGCAGACAGAAATGGTAAAAGTGGACCAACACTCTGTTCTCTGCTACTTCCCTTCTTCAAAAATTTTTTTCATGAAGATTTGAGAACATTTAACACATAAATCCTTCATCACAGTTTCAAAATTTCCCCCACCCCTTATCTCCTTTAATAACACATAAGTTAAGATTTGCCAAAGAAATGGTGACATTGTAAAGGTACATCTCACTGAAATCTACTTAATTGTTACATTTGTTTAGCTTTTTTGACACAATTTTTAAGAGTGTTTATATTCTTCCAGAACTGCATTTGGACTATCATATGAAAAATGGGTGCCAATTAGAAGTATTTTGGCTAAAACCAGTTCCTGCACATCATTGTCTTATGCTAGGAGTGAGCTGGCATGAACAACAAAGGGTTGCTATTAATAGTACAACACAGAACACAAGCGGAAAACTTGAGTGAAATTATGTTTTTTAAAACCCACTGTTTAGTGCCCAGAACAGGGACAGACTGTGCAGCATCTGTGCTGGGGGGATATGGAACTAATAAATCATTGCCATTTTTACTACGCACATGCAGAATACGATAGTCTGTCCAAAGCCGAACATGTGCTGTCCGAGAAAAATGATTTACGTTCCAGGGCTTTTTTTTTCCACTTGATTTGAAAGTTTACGCATTTAGGCATCTGAAATGACTTTATTAATTTAACTCTCCTGTAATCATTAACAGGTTTTTTTTTTAATTTGAGAAGGGTTACATTTATGAATGAATATTACTATAAACATATATATATCCTTATGTTCAAACATAAAACATTCATTGCAAAGTCTGATGTAAAGCCACATCATACCTATGACTGAGCTGGAAAAAAATTGGACTTTGATGCCTGTAAAAAAAAAAATGACTAGTTTTTAAGAAAACTCCTTGTGAAGCAAGATGGCTAACTTTCTACCATCAATCCAAGAAAGCCATAAGAAAAGCCTACCTTTTTGCGGAATTAATTTTGTCAGAATATCAAAGCAAGTTTTATAACAGACTTGAAACACTGACGACAGTACAATATCCTTCCTCAATAAGCAACTACCCAAGGCTAATTTCTTAAGCCTTAGGCACACTTGGCCATCCTATCTGCTCTGGAATACATTAATGTAATAGAAAGGCGCTTCTAAATAGTAACACAGGCAGTTCCACTAATCAGATTATCATCATAATGTATTGACAGTGAGAGAAGTCACAGAAAACAAGGACTGACAGGATGCTGTTTCAGGATTCAAAGGACAATGGACTCCTTATTTTGGCATTCCATGATCATTTTACCTACACCCTCTTTGAGAAAACTGGTAAAATTCAGGAAGCAGGGCCTAGAGGGGCTAATACATACTTGGAGTCTTCTGAACAGTCAACGGCGTTCAGGTTTTTGTCCTAGGACTTGAAAAGTTAAAGGCATGGTCCTGCCAATTGTGAGATGCCCTCTCCAACACGGACCACCCACAACTGCGGATTTTCCATCTGGTGAACAAAACAGACAGCTCCCTAATTATTTTTAAAAAGGATTTTTTTCCCCTAACATACTTTCTTTATTTGTCTGTGACCTGGAACTTAATGGAAAACCTGGTGCATGCCAACTTCATTTCTTATAATGAAACATCCCATTTTTATTGTTTTAACTAGGGTTTTTCAAAGGCTCTAAGATAGAAATTATTACCCCCAGAGCTAACACACCAAGTCACCAAGACAATTCCCATGAACAACTGTTTTCTCTGAACAGAGAATATCTTGTTTTAAATATTAACCACTGAAGTTTTCGCTTACAATCAACATGATGAAAATAGGAGGGAAATTATTTTCAATCGTTTTCAATGGGGCACCCATACTGCTAGTGTCAAAATCGATGGCTTTTCCAACAAGATGGCCACCTCTGCCAAAAGCATGCTCAGAAATGCCAACTGTAATTAAAATCTGGCACCTGTCTTGGGCACCAAATTTGCTTCTAATATCTCCATGTTGAAATGTGTTTCAGCTTTGAGAGGACGTAAGATGCTTCTTGCCCTCTGCCCTTTGGAAAAACACTCGAGTGGAAAAACTGACGGCTGTTTTCCCGAAAATTACATTTTAAAATCTGAGCTATCCTAAATTTTCTCTGCTTTCTTTCCTTGAATCTGTTTGTTTAATTAGTCCCAAGAGACTCAGCATACATTCCCTTCACACATTTTGTTTTTATAAACCTCAGGAAAAATAAGTTCTTCCTAGTATGGAGTTGTGCTTGGTGAGGGGCGGGGGGGTTGGTGGTGGTTTGGCATGGATAGATTTCACAAACATTTACATTCTATGAAAGTGGGAGGCATAGAAGCGGTGGGAGGAAGGCTTTCCTACGAGGGTTTTTCAGAGACCAGAGCAATAAATCTTGACGTGATGCACAATGTCCTCTCTGGCCATGGTCAATGGACAAGCCTGTGCCCCAACTACTGCTTTGTTGAGCTGGGGCCCCTAGAATCTAAGGCTTTAGTTCTTTAAAGTATCCACACCATTTCCCCAAAAGGAAATCTCTTCTCTCTTATAATGCTGTCATACACTGGACATCTGGGTCCACCTAGGTGAGGCCAGAGTGGCCTTCAGGCCCCCACAAACCCAGGGGACAAGAGGCCAGAGTGTGCGATGGCCCGAAAGCAGGCTCGTGCCCGCCTCACTAACCACTGGAGCGCAAGGCCTAGCAGAGGGCCCCGCACAGTGAGGGTGCTGAACAAATGCTATGGAAAGAAGAGCGGGCGGATCCCCTGTGAATGCACCTTTGTAAAGAGCACCTCATGCTGAGACTTCATAAGGCCACCTTGGCTTCAGTAGTAAAAAGAACCTGATGAAGTGGATTGTAAATCCTTCATGTGCAAGAAGATGCCTTTCTACCAAGACTTCTTGGGGGAGCAGACACACAGATGTTCTGACCTTGGGACTATGCCGGCCTCCCTCCTCAGCTGACCATCAGCAACGCTATACACCCCAGACCCCTCCTAAGTTCCTGTAACACTTCACTTTTCATCAGAAGTGAGACTTAAAGAGGTAAGAGAAGTGTGGCAGACCACATTAGGTTCAAACAGAATTTACTATTAAATAAAGCAGGAAGCATATAAAAGCGGAGCTTAATGTATGACATGTCTATGCTCAAAAAGACTCATCGAATCCTTTCTAAAAAGAAATTCACCAAGAGGTTGCTTCTTTGGAACTGAAAATTACTTTCTCCCAATGGTAAAGATATTACAAAGGATGGCCAGGCACTCACGACGGCTCACAAAAGCCCACTTGACCCCACAATGTTCCAGAATGCTGAACGACACCCACCACTCTCTGCAACAGCCTGCTCATGGGAAGGGCATGTGGAGTGTAAACTCAGGAACTCCACAACTGCAGGAACAAAGACACCCAGGACATGGCTTGTAGCCTATGGATGCCTCACACTCCCCTAAACAAAGCCATCTCCCTGGATCAGAAATTTCTCTAAGGCAGCATTTAAAAAAAAATTTTTTTTTTTTTTTTTTACTGCAGCCCACAAGAAAAAAACATTTCCGATGGAGAGCCCATAAACACACACATCCCCCACATATTTGAAGAAATAAACGTTTTTTATAAAATAAAGCTTAACCTGTGATGTACTTTGACTAGAACAGTTTCTACATTATTCTGGTTCATCTTTTCAAATGCTCGTCATGACTCAAGAAATATATTTACAGCTCGCTATGGGTTGGGATGGGCTTCCCCGGTGGTGCAGTGGTAAACAATCCTCCTGCCCATGCAGGAGACCCAGGTTCAATACCTAGGTCAGGAAGATCCTCTGGAAGAGGAAACGGCAACTCACTCCAGTATTCCTGCTTGGGAAATCACATGGACAGAGGAGCCTGGTGAGCTATAGTCCATGGGGTCGCCAAGAGTCAGACATGACTGAGCACTCAGATGGGTGGGGACCCCCACAATCTAAACCACCACTGTCCAGAACGGCCCAAATGGAGGAGCAAGGGTGCAAAGAGTGGTGGGTGCTGAGGTGTATTCCCTCAACTTGTTATATTGTATGGTTAACCTTTAATGTGACTATGAATAACAGGATTAAAATGAGACAATTTCCTGCAAATGTGTCAGAAATTCATGCGTCCCTTGGTTCAGGCTCCCACCTGGTCAATTCTCTCCTCCTCTTTGTCTACCTTGTCGAAGATGTTAGGTGTTAGCAGAAAAGCTGAGGATACGGATAATTATAGATGCTAGGTAACAAGGACAGAGACTGCCAATCACACTGATGAAAAGATGGAAGATGTGTAAACTTTAAAAGAAAGAAACCTGGCTACGCAGAACACTGAGCTGCCACTTACTCAATGATTGGGCTGTTCTCAGCACAGCGCCGCACACACTGTGGCTCGCAGTGGAACCAGTCGGCGCTCCCCCCCAAGGAGCCGCTGCAGAAGGCGGAGAGGCGCGGGATCCCTAGCCTTCTAGCCCTTTTGGTACAAACCTACCACTTTCCTCTCTAAAAAAAGCCCAAACATTCTGGATGAAGGAACAACCCTGGTGACTCCAGGGTCACATAAGTACCAAGAGGAGTCCCACGAGTCCCGGGGCAAAGTCCTCAGAAGGCCCAGTGCGCACTTGAGTTCAGTGGATGAGAAAAGAGGCAGTACTCTGGCTCTCAGCCTAGTGATGGACTCGAGCAACGCCCCCCTACCCACCCCAGCCCCAACCAATGCCATGACCACCGCCAGCCCTCCCTCCCCTGGCTGAGGCTGACAATGACGGGATATCCCCAGTGATCAGGGCCACATTCACAAGATGCACACAGTAGCCAAAGCTGCAGTCCTGAAGAGTTAGAGTGTGAGGTTCCTGTGTGCGCTCAGTCACTCAGTCGTGTCCGACTCTTTACGACCCTGTGGACCGTAGCCCGCCAGGCTCCTCCGTCCATGGGAGTCTCCAGGCAAGAATACTGGAGTGGGCTGCCATTTCCTTCTCCAGGGGATCTTCCTGACCCAGCGAGCGAGCCCCGCGTTTGCAGGTGGGTTCTTTACCACTGCGCCACCTGAGAAGCCTGTGAGGCCCCCACCCCTCCCCAAAGAGTGTGAGCTTTCCAACCAAACTTGAGGATTCTTCCCGGTGACCTGTCAGAACCACCCTGCATCGTGTCTGAGACCCTGGGGCCCTTACAGGCATTCCTCCCAGGGGGAGGGGTCCTCTATGAGATATGTCCCATGGGTTTTCAGCACCATAGGTATGAATCTTCTGCATTCTGTCACATTTTACTTTTAAATTCCATTCAAAACTTGGGGAGCATGATTTCAAGATTAAATTTTAAATGGTTTAATTTAACTTAATGTTTCCAAAAGGAAAATACACGGATCTCAGAAACATCTCACTCCACTGAGTTCATCTTGAACCTTTTATTTCTGTGCTGTCTTTCCTTCTTCTGTTGTGGGGCTTTTTAAAGAAATAAAGTGATGAAGGGCATATGATAAGTAATGTCAAGATGCATACAGCATCAGGTGTCAGTGCGTGCTAAGTCGCTGAGTTGTGTCTGACTCTGTGTGACCCCATGGACTGTAGCCTGCCAGGCTCCTCTGTCCAGGGGATTCTCCAGGCAACAGTACTGGAGCGGGGAGCCGTTCCCTCCTCCAGGGGGTCTTCCCGACCCAGGGATTGAACTGAGTCGCTCATGTCTCCTGCATTTGGCAGGTGGCTTCCTTACTACTAGCGCCACCTGGGAAGCTCATGGTGTCAGTACCACAATCTAAATAGCCCTGGTTCATGTGGGTTCCTAACTTTATCCACTAACAACTCATTTTAACCTACAGGTTATAAATGACTAATTACCCACATTAAAAACTTTTTTTTTTAGTTAGAGGATGACTGCTTCACAATGTTGAGTTGGTTTTTGCTGTACAACAACATGAATCAGCTATGAAAGTGAAAGTCACTCAGTCATGTCCGACTCTTTGCGACCCCATATAGTCCATGGAATTTTCCAGGCCAGAATACTGGAGTGGGTAGCCTTTCCCTTCTCCAGGGGATCTTCCCAATCCAGGAATTGAACACAGGTCTCCAGCATTGCAGGCGGATTCTTCACCAGCTGAGCCACAAGGGAGCCCAAGAATACTGGAGTGGGTAGCCTATCCCTTCTCCAGATCTTCCCAACCCAGGAATCGAACCGGGGTCTCCTGCATTGCAGCTGGATTCTTTACCAACTGAGCTACCAGAGAAGCCATATATCTCCTCCCTCTACCCTTATTTTAAAATCAGCACAAAGCATGCTATGTCAACTGGGGTTATATCAACTGCAAGTAATGTCTGACTGTAGGCTTACATTGGTGATCTAGGAAAAGACTCTCAGCAGGATTGAAGGCGAGAATTTTCAGAGAAAACTCCACAGGAAAAAATGATGTTTGTTGTTTGGCAACATGGTTTATAAAGCCAAGCAATGAAAATCCTATGTTAGAAAGATGATACACGTGAAACAAAGTAAAGCTAGGCACTTGTTCTCTGTGTTAACTCCTCTCATAAGGGACACATCTTTAGGAAAACATCAGCATGACTAGTTTGAATCCGTACCTCCCACCACACATTCCTATACATACATCTGTGCATGTCTCTGTCTGGGTACGTGCATACCGATTTCCAGAGCAGCAACAATCCCACAGTCCTGAAGACGAAATAGCAGGGGGCATTGCCCATTAAGTCATCGGTCCCAGGCCTTCACCTCCTAATTGACAACTTTAGGGCTACTTTCATCGCTTGTCAACTGCACACTCACACTCGATTTTTCCTTCTAGATGACGCTACATCTGCAACACAGCAGTGCTTCTGACACACTGCAGCAAGTCTCCTATGAGTATTTCTTCGGAAGCACAACTTAATAAAGGGTGGATTTGGAGGAAACCTGCTAAATGTTTTTCACATCTACCAACAACTGAAGAGCACATGGTGGGGGGAAAAAACACATTTTTATGCTTAAAATATTTTCCACTACTCAGCAGTAATTCAAGCTATTTAAAGCAAATAGATATGGATTTAAGTAAAATATATAAGGATATTTGATACAACCAAAAATACTTTCAGCCTAACACGGTGAAACTAGTGAAACATTAAAGATGACAATTTACATAAAAAACAACAGTGAAATATATTCAGCTCTAAGCTAAGCGATTTTTAAAACCCATAATGAGACAAACAAAATACTAAATAGTTTACCACGCAACTGTTCAGTTTATTGAATTGCCTTTGAAAAAATAATTGGTTTAATAGGTGCTTTAAGCATTATTTTCATGATTAAAAGAACACCAAAAATAAATGAACCAATTCAAATTTTACTTTTATAGTATCAAAAGCTAGATTAAAATCACACTGTTCTGTTTAATTAAACACTATAGTACACAGAAAATATAAGTTTTAAACCAAGCATACATCAATCACACATCTGGAATTTTCCCAGATAATTTCATTTTTAAGTATTTTGTCTAATTAGCCATTTCTATAAACTTACTCAAGTCACGTGTGGTTTGTGGGAACCAATTTGTGATTCTAAAAATACAGTCACCTTGAATAAGCTAAAAGGATAGGTTTTATGTTTTCTTCTCTTTGGGGCTTTCATTTGTTATATACTGACATAAATGCATTTAAACAACTGTGAAAGCAGCGGGGCACTCCTTTAAGAATGATTCTAAATACTTATGTTCTAGAATTGGATTTGGCCAAGTATTTATTGTTATAGTTACCAATATTTATGAAACAATGGATGATTAAAGCATAGTGATTTGCATATCTAGAGGTTTAATGCTCCATATTGCCACTGGGACCACAATGAGGTGGGTAAGGACGTGGAGAGAATCCAGAACCATGCATTTTTCCTAATTGCCAGCAGAACTACCATTTTACCTACACACTAGCCAAGAAAACCAGGCTTGCTACACATGTTATGAAAGATAATCACAAACGTTCTCCTTTAAACCTTGTCGGGAAAATCCGCTGGAGAAGGGAATGGCAACCCACTCCAGTATTCTTGCCTGGAGAAGTCCATGGACAGAGGAGCCTGGTGGGCTACAGTCCATGGGCGACTGAACTGAACTGAAGCGACTGAACTGAACTGAACTGAAGCAGGCTGCAGAAAGAGGCATTTGGCTCCTACTCTATTCTTCAGTAGGTCTGTAAATCTGGATAACTCACCTTACTTCTCTGCATCCCACGTTCTTCACCTGTAAAACAGCCAAAAGAATACTTTCCTCATGCTAATGTTAATGTATAAAAGCACAGTCTTTGCAATGTAGCAAGAACTCCAAACAGTGTAGTCCTCTCCAAGAATAAGAACTGGATCCAGGACCTCCTTGGTGGCGCAGCAGGTGTAAGAGCCCACCTGCCAATGCGGTGACGCGGGTTGGATCCCTGGTCGGGGAGGATCCCATATGCCACATGGGACAACTGAGCCTGCGTGCCACAACCGCGGAAGCCCGCGCACCTAGAGCCCGTGCTCCTCGACAAGAAGCCGCCGCAGTGAGGAGCCCACGCACCACAACAAACACCCAGGGCAGCCAAAAATAAATAAATAAAATTACATTAAAAAAAAAAAAAAAAACACCTGGATCCAAAAGAGGGCAGAGATGGAGTCAAGATAAAGAGAACAGTATGCTGGGGATGAGAGCTCCAGTGGGATGGGAGGTCACAGAGGAAGGCGGAAGAAAAGAGGAGAGAAGGAAAAAAGGCCAAAAATAACAGGTCTCTGTTCAAGGGAAGATTCCATCAAACGTATCTCGTTCAGAACACTTCAGTCAACATGTGTGGAAGCCCTGCCCACAACTCTTCCACTTTTAAGAATTTCTCTGAAACTTCTGGGCTCCTACCAGCCTGGTACCTGCCTTATTACTAGGAATTCTTTTCAGAGACTATACTAACCATCAGCCGTTCTAAAGCTATTCCCAACCCCAAGAAGACCGTCCTTACAAATACGTTAAGGCGTGTACTACAAGTGGTTCCCAGAGTAAAGAAAGGGGAGGAGGCCTGACAGAAGGGGATGGCTTTGAAAGAGGCACTGCACGATTCAGCAGGACAGTATCCCCCACACTCCCTCTAGGAAAGGCAGTGCTGGGGTAGCCCACCTGATACTTCCGCTAGGAATGCCCCAAGCTGCTTTGGCAGGAGAGGATGGGCTTGTGTAGCCAGCATCTGAGCCTGTTTCAGCTCGATGGCAGCAATCCACTTCCAGGGTGGGCCCCAGCTCACAGTGATGTGGAGCACAGCTACCGAGGGAGAGAAGCCACATCCAACCACCTCCGCACCTCTCAGGGTCAGCGGGGGAGGAAATGCTTTCTGCCACATCATGAAGAAGGCCGCCTGGTGACTCATAACAGGGGCACTGGCAGAGAGTCCTTCAGATGAATAAACCATGCGCCAAGCAGAGAGGCACACACCAGGACATTCTGAGAGCCTCTAAGGAGGGTCAGCATGAAATCTCCCTGGGAAAGGAAGAAGTCTTCAGAAGAAACTGGACTGAAAACAGGAAGCTGGAGCCACAGAAGCCAGAGGGACCAGTGGCTTCTCCCAGATAACTCTGGTCTCCTGGCGTGGGGCCACCTCACTGCAGCCCAGACCCATCTGTGTCTCTGGAAAGACCTGGGCTTGATATGAAGGATGGAAATACTACCGAATGCCTACAGAGTCCACTGTCAGAGTCCCTCTGGGTCACCCGTGGGAATCAGGAAGAATGTTTCCTACCGGCCAGAAAAAGAGACGAGCTGCAGAAGGCCCCGAGAACAGGAGGGTGTCGCTGAGCACCAGGGACAGCTCTGAGCAGACCGAGGCAATTAACTAAGTATGTTACTCCTGGAGGAGGGGAGGTGGCGGGGACTGGACACACTGAGATTTAGTGTCACGTGTACGTTGGGGGACAAAGCCTAGAGCACCTTGGTCACACACATCATTACGTCCAGGTGGATTCTGCAGACTTCTCTCGATCAACAGGTTGTTGAACTCTCCCCAAATCTTCTGCTTTTCCTCATGGTTTCAGTTAAAGGGTTGTTCAGGGACTCTGAAGCTGGGCCGGCCCACCGTGAGAGCCGTCTGTCATTCCCACAGGCAGCCAAGAGCCTGAATCCCATCCCCATGCGGTGACTCTCCACCTCCCGAGCCAATGGAAGCTGGAAATGGTTCCCCATTCTCCATTCGCTAAGGCCCCTCTCCGTCCCACACACCTGCCCCAGCCTGGGAATTCAGTCAGCCACACAAAAGTGCCAGAACCGTACAGGAATAGCCGTTCCAAGGTAAAACCTCCATACTGGCCGAGACGCAACTGTCATCAGAGCCCACATTTATTTTTAATTTAACGAAAAGTATTCAGTTCCACTTGTTCCACTTGTAGCAGGGCCCGTTTCCTTTCCACCCTCATTCACGAAGGCAGAGTAAGAAAATGCAACTTCACAACAAGTAGGAAAGAGTTGGCTGTTGTCTCGGCCTTTGCAGTCAGATGTCTCACGGGATTTGCCCTAAATGCTTAAAGGCACCTTTGAGATTCTGATAACCCAAGACTAGAAGCTGTATTATGGACTGACCGCCGTCCAGAGCCTAAAGCGAAGGTTTACAAGCCTGTTCTGCCTTCCTTCAGCCCCTCCGTGCTTATAAATGACACCTTCCAGTGTCTTAAACTATGAGAGGAAGCTTGCCCCAAATTCTCAGGCTGCTAATGGTTTCACATAAAATGAGCTCCTACAATTTTATTACCACCCTGGTGTGAACTCGCAGGTGAGGGGCCACTAGGGAAAGGATGAAGACTTGTCTCTCACTCCTGGCCTCCTGACTTTTCCAACTTTTCCACTCAGGGTTTCAAATGATGGCTTTAACTCCCAAGGCTGCTGCTGAAGCCAAACAGGCTCTACTATGTTACTTAGAGAAAGCAGGAGTAAGCCACCAAGTCCCTCAGCACAGAGAGGGAATTCAAATTCATTTCCTAACTTTACACTTATGAAGTTGATAAAACCACTGACCCCGTACATTTTGACATGGCAAAGAGATCCAGTCATTCCATCCTAAAGGAGATCAGTCCTGGGTGTTCATTGAAAGGACTGATGCTGATGCTAAAACTCCAATACTTTGGCCACCTCATGCGAAGAGTTGACTCATTGGAAAAGACCCTGATGCTGGGAACGACTGAGGGCAGAAGAAGGGGATGACAGAGGGTGAGATGGTCGGATGGCATCACTGACTCAATGGACGTGGGTTTAGGTGAACTCTGGGAATTGGTGATGGACAGGGAGGCCTGGTGTGCTGTGATTCATGGGGTCACAAAGAGTTGGACCTGACTGAGTAACTGAACTGAACTGATACATTTAGTGGGTATCAGTCAATCTGCATGTTGGGAAGTAACTACCGGAAAATGTTCCATTTCACATTTCAATCAGGTAAGCCAGACAATCATCCATTTTGAACCTATCATATTGGGTTGTTCAAAAACTTCCTTCAGGTTTTTCCATATGCTGATACAGAAAAACCCAAACGAACTTTTTCGCCAACCCAATATATGATGCCTGTGTCTCACACCACCAAGATCAGATCACTCTACTTAGAAAAGAGGTCATGTCAGCATTCAAGGAAAACGTCCTGTGCACGGCACAGTTCAGAGCCTCTGCATTCATCTGAAGTTTCAACCACACACCACATGCCAAATCAGCACTGATGAGCTGATTCTGAAAGAAACCTTTAAACCAGGGCTGATTATCCACAAATACATGAAGTTCACATGTTCAGATACATCTAACTTTGTATGACTATTTCTTACCTCTGGAAGTGATTTATGACAGGCTAAACAGATAAATGGGTTCAGTTCAGTTCAGTTCAGTCGCTCAGTCATGTCCAACTCTTTGCGACCCCATGAATTGCAGCATGCCAGGCCTCCCTGTCCATCACCAACTCCCAGAGTTCACTCAGACTCATGTCCATCAAGTCAGTGATGCCATCCAGCCATCTCATCCTCTGTTGTCCCCTTCTCCTCCTGCTACCAATCCCTCCCAGCATCAGAGTCTTTTCCAATGAGTCAACTCTTCGTAGATGGTATTAATAAATCTAAAAATATTTACAACATTATTTCTCCTAGGGGAATTTAAAAGCCTAAAACTATACAATTAAGAGTAATTTCACAGTTTTCAAAAGCAGCTGACTAATAAATAATGAATGCTTAGTGGTGGGAGCTGAGGATGTTTCTCAGTACCTTTTAAAAAATAGAAAAGGCAAACTAATGGTAAATGTCTAAATGTAAAAACAGTTCAATATGGCAGGCTTTAACTACTTTCAAAACTTAAAAAAAATTTCACATTCAAATAAAACAAAATTCCACATAAATGGCTTCTATGTTCAAAAGCCTTCAAACTCAAAATTCACACACAAAAAGCGTCCCTTTTTAAGACCAAAGTTCTTCTAAGATCGTTTGTCATAGGCTTAGAAGTGGTGAAAACCAAACCAGCTGCCAAAAATTATTTACTTTGTAGCACAAACGACAAAGGATGTAACACCCACTAAGTGACCTGCAGAGAAAATACAAGGTTAATTTATTCTGCATGCTTTCCGTTTTACTTTCTGTTAAAATAATGCTCATCACCATATCCAACTCTTTCTTAGGGCATTTTATCCTAATCAAAAATAGAGGCAAAGGAAGGAACACAGAGGGGGAAAATGCAAGTGGCAAGAAACAAACAGATCCGGATTGCTCAGTCAGAAATTTTAGATTAACCCTTTCATTAAGGATAAATCTACAATAAAGAACAACACAAATACTCTTTTCCTCTCAAACGTGTAGGATTAAAACTTGGATTTATTGCAGCATCTACTGTATTCTCAACATGTTTTCATATACATAGTAGCTTTTGGATCTTTTCAGATTCAAAAGCACCAGCCAAAACAGAGCCAGAGTGACTGCCCTGAACCGAGCTCCTGCCAGATAAGCCAGAACTGTAGACAGTCCTCTAAGTGTACTGACAACAGACCCGGTTTGTTAGTCCTGAAAATATATAAGTTCTTTGTAACTGAAGCTCTGGAATGGCATCTGTCTTAAATTACATCCACCTGGGATTGTGTTCCAACAACCAATATAGGCAGATTACTGGAACTTGAAAACCTCACTTTTTTGGTAATTGACATTTAAATTGTTTGAAGTTTCTCATTAAGGTCTCTTAAGAAATTAACTACAGATGTTGGAAACGAAGTGGAGAGCGCTCAGAGAAATGAAGTCACCTGAAGGCTCCCAGTAACTAGGAGTATTTAAATATAGTAAGTGCCTTGGAAGGAGAGGATGGGCTGGGCTGCCTCACAGGCTGCAGAGCCTCGTCCCTTTTTCTCTATTCCCGTTAGGTGTCCCAGCACATTTTGAATGTAATTAAAAGAAACGAAAGAGGCAAGAAGTTGAAATGACACAGGACTACCACCTAGCCCAGAGCACAGAATGAAGAGCTCACTTGCTGAAGGCTGAGAGACTTGAAACATCTCCACTGCCTCCGCGTTACCGACGGGATGTAAATCTGAAATCCTGGTCTGGTCTTAGAAGCCCTTCACAGCCTGACCCCAACTGGCCAGTGAGCTTCACGTCCAGCCCTGCTGCCACAAGGCACCCACACTCCACAGGGACCCGTCTGACGGCCCCTGCTGGGCTCTGCACATACAGTTCCTCGGCCAGGAAGGCTTGCCCTCTCCAGTCATCCTTCCAGAGCTGCTCAGAGGTCCACTTCCCTGTGAATGGACCCCAAGTCCTCTGAAGGCACTCCCCCTCTCTTCCCATTTAGATGATACACTTCTTAGAATGAAGTCCCTATCTGACATGAAATGTACCAAATAAAGGACCTCCAGGTGCCTGCCACCGAAAAGACCTTTGGGAAATTTTCTCCCATTCCCCCTTCTTGGCAGTGGCCTAGGACTTAGCAGGGATATAGTTCTCATTCTTTTCAGGAGAAAGTATAAATGAATGACTGAATAATTGAAAGAGATGTGTTAAAGGGACTTTTACTTAAAAAGAATACCATTGATATGAGACAGAATTTCCTGTTGGAAAAACCGTTCTATGAAGGAAAATACTTTTCCCATTTACCTGCATAATAAAATCAATGAGCTCTGCTAAAAAATGCTTTTGTCCTAACTAAAATAAAAATCAAATTTAAAAACACTGAGAGCGAGCGAGAAAATCACATCAAGCAGTAAACCATATGGTTGTGGAAATAAAAAGATAAGTTTCCTCATCCCTCATTAACAGCAATCCTGGAAATGCTAACATTGCTACTAATTCCTCAGAAACAGTACACTAATTAGTAAAAGGCACCTGTGTCAACAGTCCTATTTCCATTTTTAAAAGTCGTTTCTTCAGCTGAGGCCTGGGGTCCTCACTTAGCACATTAGACATTTGTGGAGCCTAAAAACTGCTCATCACAGCTGGTCACTGGCTAGTTGCTAATGCTCAGCGGCTTCCACACACAACAAAACGTGTGGAGCCATCCAGCTGGTTTTAGAAACTCGCGAGCTAGCCGCCCCACTCCACCGAGGAGCTGCGCTGGGACAGGAATCCAGGAAGGTGGCACCTTGTCCTCCAGGAGCACAGAGCACAGCGGGCCTCCCGAATGGGGGGATTCTGCCCCAGATCCAACCATGACTTCCTGAATTCTGGATGGAGAAGATGAGAGACTCTTCCAACAGCAACTCAGTAACTCCAGTGCTGGCCAGGAGGAGTCCACAATCAAAGTGGGAGGTGCACGCTTCCTATGACACCTCACTTCAGCTGACACCCCGGGCTATCTGGGCAGGAAGAGGGGAATGATGAGGGGTAGCGGGGAAAACAGAAGCAGAAAAGATTTCCGAATAAAAGCTGCTAAAGTTCCTCCATTGAGCTGAAAGACCATGGACTTTTCTTTAATACACCTTCCAGAGGCTGAGTTGAAGAAAAGAAGTGTGTTCCACAGGTGAGAAATTCTGAAATAAACGGAATGTACCTGGGACAGAAACCCTGGCTGAGGAAGCGCTTTCAACTCCACAGACTTGGACTGAGGGGGTTCTCCCAGTGACCCCCCATGCTGGGTCACAGCCACGTACTACCAGCAAGATCTCATCTCCCCCTCCCCACAGCTCGCGCTGGTAAATGAATCCTGTAGGCAAGCACACACAGAAGACACCCCCTTTATGCTTTCGAAAACTCTTTCCCAAAAAGGAGAATACTGAGGAGGCTGAAAACAGCCCTGGACTGTGTTCAAAAACTCAAGCCAAGAAAGAACCTTCAGATTTGACATCTTAAATTAGCAGCAATGTTTAGACAAATCTATAATCGAGGAAAACATACATACACCCACACTCACACCAAAAAAGCTTGCCTTTCCACCCTCTCATGTCAAGTGGATAATTAATGAACTGTTTACTGTGACTATCTGATGGTTTTTTTTTTCACGCAGTAATTTTAAGCACCTACTATGCGTCAGACATTGTGCTGGGCACAAGCACAGAGGGGTGAACGCAGAGATTCCAGCTTCGTGGAAGAGACCAATCATAAGAAGGAAGTGCACCCATCCACATCCTGAGACTAAACTGAAGATGTGACGAGGGATTAGAGGCCGAGGGCAGAAAGGGGGGTGAGGGCGAGCACGCTTCAGCCCATGGGGCTGAGGGGAGTGCGGGCATGGCTTCACGCATCTATCTTCTTTTTTTCTCTTACGTCCACTGTTTACTGGTGTTCTTATGAGCCAGGCACCATGCCCAGCGCCCATTTCATTTCATTCTAACCACTTTCTGTGCTATCATGGGCCCCTGTTACAGATGAGGGGACCAGAAGGAGCTGGCTAGTCGGTGGCAAGGCTGGGGCTCTGTCTCAGGTCTGGGGTCTTGGGAAACTGTCTGAACCCCACTGGTCCTCAAAGCCTTCCTTGCTTAAGGAAGCAAGAGATGGTGATGATGCTGGGATGAGTGTGTGAGAAGGGTGGGAGGGGGTGAGAAGTGAGACAGAGAAGGGGTGAGAACAGACACGCCCTGGAGGGCCACAGGAGGGCGCTGGAAGGGTGCTAAGCAGTGAAGTGAGATGAACCAACTTGTGTATTTAAAACTAGTTTGGAGGAACCACAAGGAGACACCACTCCACACCACTAGGATGGCGACAATGAAAGCAATGGAAAATAACAAGCGCTGGCAAGGATACAGAGAAACTGGAACGCTTGTGCACGGCCAGCGGAACTGCCCAGTGGCTAGGGCAGCCGCTGTGGAAAACGGTTTGGTGGTTGCTCTGAAAGTTAAACACAGATTTACCACGTGGCCCAGCAATTCATCCCCAGGTACACGTCCAAAAGGATTTAAAACCAGTGCTCAAATCCTTGTGTATGGATGTTTACAACAGCACCATTCACATCTGTCAAATGTCCATCAACTGATGAATGGATAAACAGAATATAGCCTATACCTACAAACCTACAACTAGCATCTGCCTACAATGCAACACTGTTCAGCCATAACGGGGGGCAGAATACTGACTGATACATGATACAGACACGGATGAGTCTCAAAACTGTTACTCTAGTTGAAAACGTCCAGTCACACAAGGCCACAGACCGCATGACTCCACCTGTATGAGATATCCAAAAGAGGAGGAAACAGCCCAGTGGCTGCCTGGAGCTGCAGGAGGAGGACTAGGGAGTGGCTGCTGGCAGGCACAGGGTTTTTTCGGGGTGATGAAAATGTTTGGGAATAGAGATTACAGTTGTACAACACTAAATGTATTACACTGTATACTCTAAAATGGTTAATTTTATATTATGTAAATGTTACCTCAATTTAAAAAAATGGGTCGGAGGGGTATATTGGATGTGCGAGACCCCCTTCATAGAGGTCCAGATGGGAGATGCTCACTTGAAAGGTGACACTGGAGGCAAAGAGAACCACGAGACATTTTTGGAGGCAGACCCAACAAGTCTTGATAATAGAATATACATGCCAGTACGTCTGCAGGCTGCACGTAACATGGGAGGTGAGGAGGGTGGTGAGGCAGGAGACCAATCACAAAGCTACTCCTCGAGCTCAAACCTGAAGAGAGGAGAGCGGACGTGGCAAGCAGAATAACGGCCCCCAAAGACATCCCTGGCCTAACTCCTGGAGCCCAGGAATGTGGCAGGTTACACGGCCAAGTGGAATTAAGGTTGCTAATCAGATGACCCTGAGACGGGGAGACTAGCCTGGATCATCCAGTAGGCTCAGCATAAACACAAACATCCTTGTGTAAGTGGAAGGATGAGGCAGAAGCAAGAGAACCAGAGAAATGGCAGCCTGAGAAGGATCTGACCCACGGCTGCTGGCTCTTGACGGAGGAAGGGGCCACGAGCCAAAATATCTGGACAGTGCTAGAAGCCGGAGAAGCAAATGAACCGTCCCCCGAGGCCTCCACAAAGGGGTGCAGCTCTGCTGACACCTTGGTTTCAGCCCACTGCAGACTCCTGACTTCCAGAAATGTAAAGTAAAAACTCTGCACTGTTTTAAGCCACCAAGTTTGTGATAATGTTACAGCAATAGGAAACTAACACAGCGGGGAAGAGTTGGCAGCTGAAGAAAAGAATCAACAGGCCTGGCAACAGACAGGGCACGGGTGGGAGGAGAGATGAGGGCGCCCCAGACGACGGGGAGTCGGGCCCGAGATGCCCTTAACGAAGGGACAGAGGGGCAAGCGCCGTCAGAGGGGCTGCGTTGCAGAGGGAAGGGGCAGAGGGCTGCTGCCTCAGAGTCTGGCGAAGGGCAACTTCGAGGAGGAAGTGGCATCCGTGACGGTCCTGGGGTGAGAGGCGGGAGGAAGACTGTGAGCGAATCGGAGAGGGGACGGGGCTCGGCAGGTGTGGAGAAGGTGGGGGTTCTGGCCAAATGGCCCAAGGCAACGGGAGGAACACTGGCAAGGTGGGTGAGGGATGAGGGGGCCTGTGCCGCCATCCCGAGGGGTCCAGGCAGCAGACCGCTGGAGGGCATCAGGGAATTGATGCCATCTGGGGGGGTGGGTAGGAGGACTGGAGGCCAGCTGTAGGAAGCTGGGCAAGAAGTGGGTACGTGAATACGAGTGTGGGGCTGCTGAGAGTAGGGCTTCTCCCCACTCTCAGGCATGTGTCCAGGCCCCTGGTGAATCCAGACTGTTCTACAGCACAGGAGAGACTGATGACCCAAACTCACAGGCTGGACCTTTGTCCAGAGGATGGGGGAAGGGGGAGGGACACCTCAAGCCTCTCTGATGCCCACACTTGCTTCCCTGGCAGAGGAAAGATTCTCTGTGCTGGCCGGCTCTTGCAGGTAGGACGTTTGTTAAAATGTGCAGCACTCGGGTGGGGCGGCACGCCATGTTCGCACACGCTGGTTTTGTCAGCTTCTGAGCATCACTGGGCTTCCCCAGTGGCTCAGAGGGTAAAGAATCCGCCTGCAGTGCAGGAGACCTGGGCTGCATCCCTCGGTTGGAAAGATCCCCTAGAGAAGGGAATGGCAACCCATCCCAGTATTCTTGCCTGGACAATCCCATGGACAGGAGAGGCTTGTGGGCTATAGTCCATGGGGTCACCAGGAGGCGAACACGACTAAAGAACCAGCACTTTCCCTTTCTGGGCATCACCAGGTGAACAGCTGACCATGAGAACTAAGAACACTGTGCTTCGAGCACTGGGGCATTTGTGGGGCAGAAGGAAGCTCGAGGGGGATGGGATGAAAGCAGAAGTCGCACCTTTACTTTTCCGAGTCATTCTTGCAGATAACACTAATTTAGGACACATGCCTCTTCTTACTCCTGAGTTTTTCTAGGCTCTGTATTCCCACTACACCCCAATTACTTCAGAATCACAGCCCCTCTATACTGCGGCAGTCAGCAGTCACTTGATTGAGGGCTTGGACAGAGCGCCTGCCAGAGGTCCCTACTGCAGAGAGAGAGGGAAACGGTGAAAACACCTCCTGACACCTGAGACCTAAAGCATGAGGATGAATAACGCATGAACAAACATCTCCCAAGATGGCAGGAGGGAAGGGTACAAATCAACCGATGCAGGCTGTGCCCCTAAATTTAGGGGAAGCAGAGCTTTTATTATCCTCAATCTCTGGTCAAATTGAACTCAAATGGACCAAAATAACCCATAGCTCAAAAAAGCCATGTATTTCATATTTCTGAATTCTCCAAAGTTCTCTTGCTTGAGGTCAATAATTCCTTCCTAGATTACGGAATGTCAGTAGGCAGGAGGCATCTAGTCCACCCTCTTTGTTTTAACTGTGAGAAAATAAGGATCAGTTTAGACAAGGGCCTTGAATGAGGTCAAGGGCTAACAGCAGGGTCAGCGCTGGACTGGAACCCTAGAGGATCTATCCAGGGTCTTCCTGCTCATAACAGAGTTAGAAATCTGATCTTGTAAACTGCTTTTCCTTTTTTGACTTGTAAGAAAACCCTGAATAGCATCAATAAGAGATATTAGACAAACTCCAATTTTTAGGAGCTTGAATACTTTCTCCTTTAATCTGAACTATTTCGTGAAGGCAGAAATCACCCAAGGGTGACCTGTGACTCACTGGTACAATTTAAAGATGTTATCATTGTTTCAAAGAAACCCACTTTAGACTCAAACCCTTAATACCGGGCTTCTGTGCTCTGTCTAAAACAGGCACTAACAATCGCCAAAGGGTGGCAGTAGCCCAAAGGTCTTACTGATGGATTCGCAGATAAACAAAGTGTGGTATGGACACATAATGAGATATTATCCAGCCTTAAAAAGGAAGGAAATTCTGATTCCCCATAATATGGATGAACCTTCAGGACATTATGCTAAGTGAAATAATCCAGATGCAAAAGACAAACATCGCCTGCTTCCACTCACAGGAGAATACAGAATAGCCGTTTGTAAAACAGACTAGCGGTTACCGTTACGGGGACTGGGGGTAGGGGGATGGCGAGTCACTGTTCATTGGGTACAGGGTTTCAGTCTCGGATGAGGAAAAGGTTCTGGAGACAGACGGTGGTGAAGATTGTAAAAAAAAAAAAAAAAGGTGACTGTACTTAATGCCACTGAACTGTACACTTTAAAGTGCTTAAAATGGTAAATTTATGTTATGTGTATTTTTACAATAAAAAAAGCACTAATCTCCAGATGCAGTATCTTTCATCCAGCAAATCTCTATCGGGCATTTACTGGGGCCAGGTACTGCTTCAGGGCCAAGGTACAGAGCAGCGGGATAAACAGACCAAGCCCACGTTCTCAGGAACACGGAGGCTGGGGGTGGGGCAGACAACCTACAAACAGGAGAGCACACAGAACGGCAGGTGGAAGCGAGTGCAACGGAGAAAGACACCAGCGGGGCAAACGAGGGAGTGTAGCGGGTGAGGCTGCGCTTCGTCGGGAAAGACCCCTCCAACGGTTGACGTCTAAGCAGACTTAAAGGGACAGAGTGCTGCGGGCTGACCCACGACCCTGAGGAGCTGGAAGGGGCAAGAGGAGGGAGGGGCCGATAAAGAAGCCCAGAGCTGCTGCTTAAATGTCTCATAAACTGTCATATCCACTGGGTCGCAGAGAGTCAGACACGACTGAGCGACTGAACGGAATTGAAATTGTCAAAGGGACCGTATATAGGTCAGTATAGAAAGAAATATGCCTTCTACATCTATGTGTCTTTCATTCACCTTAAAATGAACAGGAAAACCAATTCCCCTATTTTTTACTAAGATGCACGCCTCTCAGGAGACAACTTACATCGTTCATTGTTAGGGCGCCCTCCAGTGTCTCCGTATGAAAACAGCATCGGGCACGGATTTCCCCCCCCCCCACCCCCCCCCCGCCCTCCTAAATTTTGGTTTTTGGCCAAAAAGTAAAGTGGGGAAAAAAAAAAAAAAAGTAAAGTGGGCATATCATCCTGCTCACAAAGAATCCTGTGAGATTAAGTAAGACAAGTCAAGTGGAAGTGCTTTAAAATAAGCCTGCACTTCTTGTAAGGTTGTGCAACATATACATAGTATGCAATGATGTAAAATGACTAGATAAACTTTTAGAAGGCTCATGTTTTGAAATGCACTTTTTTTTTTTTGGCAAAGTACAACTTACAGCTAAAAGGCAAACACAATCTACCACTAAATTTTAACGCTAATTTTACTAGGGGTGGCAAGTGCTGTCTTTACAATTTTTCAGTATTGGGGGGCTCTAAATATCAATATTAGAAGAGACCTACATAGACTTACAGAGAATTTTGGTCACTCTGCTTTCTTGGTCAGAAATACAGCATGGAGTAAATGATGGTTACATTTTACATTTAGGAACTTTTACTTTGCATTTATGTGTATAGATTGTATATTATATACAATCCCATACAAAGTTTGTCAGAAAGATTGAAATCATATTATATGTATAGTTTTATAACCTCTTTTTGGCACTTATCAATTTACTGTGGGAAATTTTTTATGTTAAAAAAAAGAATACAGCATAGGGAAACAGTTCAGACAGACTTGTTCATATCAAGCAGCCTATTAAAATGGAATCCTTACTTTCTCATGGAAATTGGTTTTGGCTCCTTTATTATGGAATCAAGCATTTAGTCAGTCTCAAAGCCTTAGAGGAAGACGTTACATGCAGTGTAGTTCTGAAAAGAACTTAGTAGAAGTTTAACTATGTGGCTGTTTACAGAAATACTTGTAGGCTAGGTCAGTGTGACGCTGAGGCCACAGAGGGAAAAGCCACCAGTGGTTACAGTCAGGAGACGGGGCTCTCTCTAGACCTGGCACCACTAGCTGTCTGACCAGCAGGAAAGACAGTCTCTGCTTATTTTACTGTGCATGAGTCTACTGATGCCAAGGAAAACGTGCAAGTAGGCCTCCAAAAGACATACTGCAATCCAGGTATATCCAGCACCATTTCTGGAGGGCAATCTGACAACAAGCATCAAAAGGCTTAAGATGTCCACACTCTTTCACCCAGCAAGTTCACACACACAAGATCACCTCCAAGAACTTAAGTAAGGGTAGCCACAGAGACCTGAATATAGGGACATTTATCCATGCATTTCTTAAGAAAAACAAACAAACTTGGAAATACACACAATGAACAACTGCGGCTATATACAGAGAAATATATATGTGACGGCTGTGGAACAACAGTAAATACCAATGCTCGAAGATTAGTGTGTGTGTGCTCGGTCACGTCTGACTCTTTGCCATCCCATGGACTGGAGTCTGCTGGGCTGTTCTGTCCATGAAATCTTCCAGGCAAGAATACTGGGGTGGGTTGCCATTTCCTAAACTTTAACCAAAACATAAAATGAAAGCAACTAAATAAAAAGTCATCTGAAATCTGTCTTATAATTGAAAAAGGAAGGAAAGGAGGGAGGAAGGAACGGAAAATGAGACAAAGAAGGGAAGGAAAGAAAAAAGGAAGGAAGCAGGACTTCCCTAGTGGTCTGGTGGTTAAGAATTCACTTTGCAATGCAGGGGACACGGGTTCGATTCCTGGTTGGGGAACTACGATCCTACATGCTGTGGAGCAACTAGGCGCACACACCACAACTAGAGAATCCTCGCACTGCAAAGAAAAATCCTGCACGCAGCAACTAATGCAGCCAGATACAGAAAGAAGGAAGAAAGGAATGTCAATTCTGGGACCCACTTATTGTCTCTATCATTCAAATGAGTTATTTAATTGATAAGGTTTCTTCAAGTAACAACATTAAATAAATTAAAACTTTTATGAATTATAATGGATTTAAATGTACACCCAAGTGACTTGTATGAAAACACAAATACTATTTCTTCGGAATTTTCTTTATTGATTAGTAAAGTTTTAAACTTAACCTGTCAAGATCACGAGCAATGCACAGAGGATAAATAAGAAACATGTAACAACAGAACACAGCCCAGCTGCACTCAGAGGCAAGAAAGCATTTTGTTTTTACAACTAACAACTCTTCCATTCTTAAGAATGTTCATGAAGCCCACCAACAACCACCCCCCAAGGAGCCCAGCTTTCTTCTCCCTGTCTTCCTGACATCTCAGCCACATGCACCTGTGGGCTTCCCCACAGGGAATCAGTCATGTAGAAAATGGCAGCTCCTACACAGCGGCCTCTGCAACACTTAGTTAAGGAAACTGTGACCAGAGGCTGTTTTCAGAAATTACATCCATCAGACCTTGGCTGTTGCAAAGCCATCGCTGGAGAAAATAACCACTTCAGGAAGTGCCGATGCTCAGCAGTGTCCGCCTCCCCAGACGCTGCCTCACTGACAGTGTGAGGCTCGCCTACACCCGAGCATACGCGCTCACCTCTCAGACTCGGATGTGACCAGAGAATACCCATCCTCAGTGCCCCATTATGGAGTATCTCTAGAACAATACTCATGCCGTAAGAAGTGCTGATGCCACTCAAACATTCCACGAAGCAGGGGCGCTCAGGAGAGTTCCCTGAGAGGACAGACTTTGGTGGCTACAGTTATTCAGAGTAGAATAAGGAAAAGCACATGTTATGAAACTGTCCTCCAAGCCTTTCTGGATTCGTGGGGCCCGGAAGTGAGCAGGTGAAGGTTTCTCCGTTCCCGTTCCAGCCTTTCCTCCCTACCCTCAGCCTCTCCCTTGGCCAACCCAGTGACCTTCCTCTCAGGGTTCTAGCCCTCAGCAAAACTCTACACAAATGTACGAACGGTACAATGGGAGTGGAAGCCCTACACAGCTGGAACGGGTCCACCAGCGAAGCTTATGCTAATCTGCAGACTTGGCACAGCCTTGCTGGCGCACAGCCCCTGGCTGGGAATCTCCCTCCAGCGACATCTGCTCCAGGAGGCACCACCCACGTGCCTGTGCGTCTCCCAGCACAGGCCGAGCTGCCGCTTTCAGCTCTTGCTCGCCAGCTTGGTTACTGCCCACTAGTTCTGACGCTGGTTTTACCTCATTTCCCACCAACTTCTCTGTCCAGGCCACGGGCATGTGCCCTGCCTCCAGGCTTCACCTGGTCTATCTACCCTCTTATGGTATTTCCTATTTCCTCAGAGTCTCTCACCTCTTCTCTGCAGCCCTACTCCTAGCAGAGGCTCTTTTTTCTCAAAAAAAAGCATTCCAAATACTCTTTCCCATCCCCTTCTTTTAGTTGCTTAGTCATGTCTGACTCTTTGTGACCCAGTTGACCATAGTCCTCCCATCTCATTCTTTTAGGAGGCCTTTCTAGAAGGCTCTACGTCCAATTCTTGGACCTCTGGTCTATCATCTTAGAGCATCTTTATTACATCCTTCAGCCCTTCCTTTCTCTATCTCTACGGTAAATAACCATCCTTCTTTGCCTGAAACAGAGGAGCTTCCTGGAATGTGGGACCTTCAATGCTAAAACCAGGACAGTAGTCCTAGGCAAGTTGAGACAGTTGTTCCCTCTATCTCCCTGAACTAAAGTTTCTTTCTGCCTCATAACCCAAAACATCATTTTTTGTTTACAGCATCCCATTTAGCTTCTCACTATGCATTTCGGCAACTAAAGTCAATTTCTAATGATGCCAACAAGTATTTAAAAATACCTAACACTTCGCACTGAGCTTTTAATATCAAGTCAAGTGACAAAGTACACATATTCTTAGAATTCTGAGTTCTTTTCAAAATGCTCACTCAAAAGTTTGTTCTTTTTAACCCCGGCCTCCTTTTCACTGTTCTTTCTATAAAGGCTGTTCCCCTTGCTCGCTCACTGCTTTCATTCTTCTATGCCCTACAGTTTCTCCCCTCTGCACTCTCCTTCTCCCATCTCCATCCTCCATTCGAGTGGTTATTAAAAGATCAAATTAAACCCAAGGTAAGCTGAAGACAAAAAATAATAAATATTGGAACAGAAATCAATGAAATTGAAAACAGAAAACAGAGAAAAATCAATAAAACCAAAAACAGTTCTTTAAAGAGATCAATAAACTGAAAACTCTAGCCAGACTGATCAAGCAAAAAGCAGAGAAAAAAGGACTACAAATATCAGGCAGAGAGAGCAAGTCACTACTGACAATATGAACATGAAAAGGATGACAGGGCGGGAGGCAGGAGTGAGGGTTAGTTGCAAAAGGGCTCACGAGAACTCGGGGGATGGTAGAAATTCGGGGGTGACCTAAAACTGGCCCATGGGGATGGGCTGCACAATTCTGTATTCAAGAATTGTTGCATACAATACTCTTACCAGCTGCTTTAGCTATTATCAAGGTTCTGGGACATTCTAAACTTGATTTTCTGGAAGCTAGAGTGTACCAACTTGCTGGTAATAATTCAAGGAATGCTGCCCTTAAAGGGACCAACAGCAGCCAAACTTCTGTTATGATCCAAAGGGATATTTCCACAAATGATCATTTAGAAAAATTGGCTAGAGAAGCCCAACAACTGGCCTCAGAAAAAGGAAAACAAATCCGGAAATTACATAACTGTTGGTTTGATAAAAAGAGAAAGCTCTGGTTTGGGCAAAACAACAACTCAGTCCTACCAAGACGCTAAAATTCCCACTCCTCACCCCCATACCTGCATTAAACCACTGGTCTACTGACAAATGATGGAGAAGGGAATGGCAACCCACTCCAGTATTATTGCCTGGGGAATTCCATGGACAGCGGAGCCTGGTAGGCTGCAGTCCATGCGGTGGCAAAGAGTTGAACACGACTGAGCGACTACACACAACAACTGACAAATGATAGCCCTCATGCATCAGTACTGGTGGGGAAATTAACAAGGCCACAGAAGGTGTCTCCCTCACCTGTTACACAGTCCAAAGTACAATCCAGGGAAGCCATTCTTATTGCTCCCAGGTATTTTAACCTGTTTAATGAACCATCTGAGGTCTGGCAAATGAATTTTATACATTTACTCCATCTAGTGGATATAAATGTGTTTCACTCACGGCCTGTATGTTTCCCACTGAACCAAAGGCTTCCCCTGCAGAATTCCTCTCAAACTTCATAGTAATTAAGGAATCCATGTTTACTGGCCAGGCACTTCGACAAGTATGTGCTGTCTGTTTGGTTTTACAGCACTTTCATTGTACTTGCCACCCTCGATCATCTTGTTTAGTTAAACACACTAACATCATTATTAAGACTCAATTGGCAAACCTGTAGAGACACTCCAACTATTTTGGCCAAAAGCATTCCATTGATATTTCTAAATCTCAGATCCACCCCTTTGGAACTCATAAACTCGCATCCTTTGGAACAGTCACAGAATGTCCAATACACTTGACTCCTGCTTCTTTTGACCCACAGCTGATAAAAGCAGAGATACTCTAATATTGCAAAGGCCTAACTGGTGCTGTTAAAAGTAACCATGTTTTGGTAGAGCAATCTTTTCACAGTGTGCCCTCAGGAAATGAAGACCTTAAGCATCACACACTGATTACAACCTGGAGATTTCATCTTTTGAAAAAGACACCTCCAGAACTCTCTTCAATCTCACTGGAAAGATACTGCTAACCAACCACTGTGCCACCAAACTCCAAGGAACAGACTCCTGGATTCATGTGACACCCCTGAATAAACTGCGAAGTCTGACTGGAACTGCATGTCACCTGGTGACCTGAAAGCAAAGATTTTCCAGAACTGAAGAAGATAACAACTGATGAGACAGCTTTCTATATACATACAATACGTAAAAATAATCATATAATAAAAAAGAAGAAAAGGGAACTATATAGATATAATATTTCTCTATTGTCTGGAGTTAAGTCAGTATAAATCAAAAGTAGATTCTGATAAGATATGTACAGTGATATACAAACAATTAAATACTATCCAGCCATAGGAAGGAATGGAGTTCTAATACATGCTACACACCATGGAAGACTCTTGAATTATGCTAAGTGAAATAAGCCAGAAACAAAATGACAAATATTGTGTGATTCCACTTATATGAAATACCTAAAAGAGGCAAATTTAAGAAGACAGAAGGTAGATTAGAGAATACCAGGTGCTAGGGAATGAGGAGTTACTGTTAATAGGTGCAGAGTTTCTGTTTGGAGTGATGAAAAAACTGAGGGGATAATGATGATGTCTGCAGCACTGTGAATGTACGATAATCTGTACACCCAAAACAGTTAAGATGGCAAAGCTTGTTATACATATTTTACCACACTTTTTTAAAGAGGCATATAGCAAGCCTGAGGGCAACCACTAAAAAAAGTGAAAAAAATCATTAAAGAAATAAAAAATATCATGCAAGAAAATATTCACTTAATGCAAAAGAAAGCAACAGTAAAAGAATGTAAGAACAAAAAAGAGACGAAACATATAGAAACCAACACCAAAGAAATACATTACAAGAAAGGAAAACTACAGACTAACTAACGTCACTCATGAATATAGATGTAAAGCCCTCAAAAAATATTCACAAATCAAATCCAACAATGTATACATAAAAATAACTATAGGCCATGACCAAGTGGGATTTATTCCAGGTATACAAGGCTAGCCCAATATTCAGAAATCACTTAATATCATCTGCCACATCAACAGGCTAAAGAGAATCTTACTGTTTTACAAATGTATGAAATCACCTCACTGGAGGGGCTGGGGAGAAAAGGTGCTAACCCAAGTAACTGAAAATAAGTGGAATCTCTACGACTAAAGGGAAAGGAACTGTACCTAAGCTCCGGACTTTTAAAGTCTTTTCCCGTGAAGTATGGTCTAACAAGTCAGACACTGCTACATATACACTGAAATTGAATAACTAAGTGACTGGATAGTGTATGGTGGGAGCCAGGTCTCTCACTGTTGGGGTAAAAATTTACAAACAAGCCAGGTGAGGAGCCTAGAATGATCCATGTGGTAATGGATTAGAATATAATATGAACTCACCTTTAGCTTAATATAGATGCTGACGGTTACATGAGAAATATTTCTAGATCTGTACATATGCATGGATTACTATTTACACAAATTTACAAAATTTACAGAAATTTACACAAATTTCTTTGCTCTGCCAGCTGAGAGGATTTAAAAGACATTCCTAGCTGTGGGCAGTTACGTGCCCCCAAAGAGGGCAGGGTATTTCTGTAAATTGGTCAGTAGCAGCAGAGAGCTGCTGGGCTGGAGAAAGGAAAGGCAGGGAAGCACCAGGGACACCTCCGCAACAGAGGGAAACGCTGGAGGGTCGGGAAGAGGTCTCATTAACTGCCTAACAGCAACGCTGCTGATGCTCTAAAAACAGAAGAGAAAAGCCACCAGAAGCCAGTCCACTGGCTTGAAGCGGAAGTGCTAGACAACTGGGATAGAAAGTAAGACCCCTGCAGGCAGACTTTTTAAAGCTGATCTTGGGCACACTTACTTTTCCCATCCCCGGGTGTTCTGAAGGCGCCAGGACCCACAGAATTTAACCTGGGAAGGGGTCTGCATGAAAGCCCGCTGCCACAGCCTTGGTGGAGTGCTGAGAATAGGCCAGCGTGCTAAGAGGAATGAAGTGCATTATGGGCTTAGCCCCAGGAGCCTTAGAAGTCAGTGACCGGGTGTGGTCACTGGACCCATTGTTGAAGAGGCCACGGAAGCTGGCCCCTTCATAGGCCAGAAAAGGACTTTCTGGAAGGGTCTGAATACACCCTTTCAGGGGCTCCTCTGGCTTCACTGTTGACCCCAGAACCCGGAGAGATTACCAGGCCAGGATCTAGGAAATGGGAAGGTGGGATGCACAAGCCAGGTGGCTCCGGGCATGGAACACCAGTGAGTCAGGAAGTACCGCGCAAGCAGATGTAACCAAGGTCCAGAGCAGGAGCCTCTGATTTGGTTTTTGAACCCAACTCTGCCATTCTCTGCTTTGAGTGTCAGTCAGCCTCTGCCAGCCCTGGTTTCCTCATCTTTATAAATGAGTCACCCAGCTTCTTTCCATAGTGATCAGGAAACAATGAGGGAACACATATGCGCATGTGGTTGGCAAACAAGCAAATCTCAACCAGCGGTTCTCAAAGCGTCATCTGAGGACACCTGGGGTGAGGAGGCGGCACCCTGAGAACCTGTGAAAGGGTCTTCGAGGTCTTCCCTTTTCCAACTGGCTTGTGCATGAGCCTGGAAATTTCTAGGTAAACTTTCTCCAAGACAGGTGATATGAGACTCCAACTGTCCTTAATTAAACTGAAGACATTTTAAAAAATATAAAACCACGCCACTTTTCTTTTTTTTTAAATATTTTTCATTAAAGATGCAATCTGCGTTCAATTTAAATGGATTTGTGATTTTAAAATGACGAAACTTTTAAATTAAAAAAAATCAACAGATATAAGCAAAAACTCTTCGAGGTCTTCAATCATTTCTCAGCGAGTAAAGGGGTCCTGAGACCAAACAGTTTGGGAACCGCTGCGTGAACAAACAGGTGGAGGCGAGCCGCCTCCGGGCCCTACGTTCCTGGCTTCCCTGTGTGGGACCGCGAGTTCTGTTTTCTGGGTTTGAGAGGTCGAAAGTTTGTACCCATTTTCCAGACTCAGGCTGCAGCCCTCCCGCACTGAGGCGCCGACACTGCGGGGGGTGGGGGCGACCCCCGCGGGGCGTTGCCGACCTTGGCAAAGGTCGAGCACGCGCGCTCGGGAGGTTCTCGGCGCTCGCGGCCCGCGGGGCTTTCCGCCAGGGGCCGAGGAGGCCGCGCCTGCGCAGCGCCGAGCCGAATCCCGACCCACAACGAGCGCGGCCGAGCGGCGGGGGACTGGGGACCTGCACTCACAGCCTAGGCAGCGCCGCCGCCGTCGCTCCTCGCGCCGCCCTCCTCAGCAATCGCTGCGCCATCTTCCCGACGCGCGCGCCCCGCCCCCGCCCTGTCCGTCTTCACTTTGTCCCGCCCCTCTCCACGCCCCGCCCACTCCCCGCAAGCCACGCCCCCGCCCTCTGAGCTGCCCCCTCGGGCTGTCAGAGCTTCCAGGCTGAGTTCAGTTCAGTCTAATCGCTCAGTCGTGTCCGACTCTTTGCGACCCCGTGAATCGCAGCACGCCAAGCCTCCCTGTCCATCACCAACTCCCGGAGTTCACTCAGACTCGCGTTCATCGAGTCCGTGATGCCAACTAGCCATCTCATCCTCGGTCATCCCCTTCTCCTGCCCCCAATCCCTCCCAGCACCAAAGTCTTTTCCAATGAGTCAACTCTTCACATGAGGTGGCCAAAGTACTCAGTTCAGTCTAATCGCTCAGTCGCGTCCGACTCTTTGCGACCCCGTGGACTGCAGCATGCCAGACCTCCCAGTCCATCACCAGCTCCCGGAGCTTACTCAAACTCATGTCCATTGAGTCGGTGATGCCATCCAACCATCCTGTCCTCTGTCGTCCCTTCTCCCGCCTTCAATCTTTCCCAGCATCAGGGTCTTTTCAAATGAGTCAGTTCTTCGCATCAGGGGGCCAAAGTATTGGAGCTTCAGCTTCAGCATCAGCCCTTCCAATGAATATTCAGGACTGATTTCCTTTAGGAGGGACTGGTTGGATCTCCTTGCAGTCCAAGGGACCCTCAAGAGTCTTCCCTTGTGGCTCAGCTGGTAAAGAATCCGCCTGCAATGTGGGAGACCTGGGTTCAATCCCTGGGTTGGAAAGATCCCCTGGAGGAGGGAAAGGCTACCCACTCCAGTATTCTGGCCTGGAGAATTCCATGAACTATATAGTCCATGGGGTCGCAAAGAGTCTGACACTACTGAGCGACTTTCACTTCACTTCACTTCAGGTTCCAGGCTGAAACGCGAAGCAAAGTCTAAAGGAGGGGTGAGGGGTTCCTTCTTGAGCGGGTCTTTGGGTGATTGAATCCAACCCTGCCCACGCTTCTGGGTTTTTAGGGTGGCTTTTGAGAGACCTTGCATATTCCCAGCCCAACATAGCCAGATTTTCAAGGGATTTCTTTGTTGGTTTTGTTTAAATATTACCTAACAAAGTTTGTGAGCCTCACCTTGTGCGTGCCTTGGTTAACAGTTAATCCTTTATGGAGCATTTATGCCTGTAATAGGGTCAGAATAGCTACTGCTGGCAGTTTTCTGGGCCAGGGAAATGCTTGTTGAAGACACGGGGCAGCACACACCACCCTTCACTCCGACTCCTTCCTGCCAGATAGCAAATACAACTCTAGCTTCACAGTCAGGAGAATACGAAGGTATTGAACGGCTTACCAGCTGTGTGACTTTGGGCAAATTACTTAACCTCACCCTGCTTCAGTTTCCTCCTGTAAAAAGGAAATACAAATAGTACTCACCTCATAAGGTAATTATAAGGTATTATAAGGATATGTTGCATTAGTGTATATAAAGAGCTTAAAACCTCTTCTGGCTCAGAGCACATGCTCAGTAATGTTAACTACTTATTATCATCACACCAATTCCTTTCTTAACACTCCTTAGTGACATCTGATGAGAAGTGTTAAAAAACAAATGAAGACCCACCTTGAAAATTCTGAGTAGACAAACAAAGTTTCACTGTACAAAGCCTAATTTGACTTATTTTGCAAGACAACTTGACCTAGGTTATTTCTTGCTTATGCCTCTGGAAATCACAAGCAAAACTTGAACTACTTCCCAAGGCTGATATGAGGTAACCGCTGCTCAATTCCTTATCATTGAAGAAAAGTCGAATACCATAAATATCATAACTGATCACTGTGAAGAATAAACAGTCACTACTTTCTCACTAAATGAGCTGCTTGGTCTCATTCCATGCTTTGGTTTGAGTGCTTCCAGTTTGCAAGACGTCTTTTCGGTCTGTCCACAATAAACTTTCACCAATTACTACCTCGGGCATCCGTTGGTTTTACTTCTGTTACTTATCAACTTTTGACAGTGTTTAGAATAAAACCCCAGTTCTTCACTGTGACTCTGAAGCCCGTACTCTAATTTGGCCCCTGCCTGTCTCTTCAACTTCGTCTCAGCCCCACCTATCTTCTTTCTGTGGGATTTTTTGGGAGGAGGGATTTGTTTTTGTTTTTTTTTTTTTGGGGGGGGGTCAAGCCCCACAGCATGTAGAGACCTAGTTCCCTGACCAGAGATGGAACCTGTACCCTCTGCTTTGGAAGCTTGCAGTCTTAACCACGGGACCACCAGGGAAGTTTTTTGTTTTTTTTAACATGATAAGCTCTCTCCCACTTCAGGGCACATGCTGTTTCTTATCCCCAGAAGTCTTATGGCTAGACTGTCGCATACCCTACCTGCCACCTGCTCGAAGAGCCTGAGCCGACAACCCGCACTAGAGCATCCTCCTGGTCTGTTTCACTGGCACAGCCACCTGAGCGTCTCCATCACAGCCCGCATCACAGCGTTTCTTTACCAACTTGTGAGTTTACTTTCTTACTCTTGCCCTTCCTCCCGTGGTTCTCAAGGTGGGAGGGAGTATGCCCATAGTCGGATGGGTTTGGGAGTGTGTGGTTGTCATTTAGAAAGTAGGGCTAGGGGATGTTTGGACTTTCCCACTCACAGAAAGGCTGCTAGTGATCTGCTCTAGAAACACTGTCTATAGAAATAGAATGTGACCTCTTTAAGAGCAGGGACCCAGTGTATCTTGTCATTGCTGTGTGCCCCCAGCACGAGGCCCAGTGACTTGCCACCTGTGGGTATTTAATAAATATAAGATGAAAATGTTCCTCTGGCCTCATTATAATTCTGAGAACTGCCATGTGAGTTGTTATCCTTACTAAAAATGCCCCAGACCTTATGAATTTTTTAGGTAAAATACAACCACCAGTGACTCTTTTGCTGATTCCAATTTCTTTCAAATTCTGCTTGAAGAAATTATAGCTATGCCCATTCTAACCAGGACTACTGTGGTTTTATTGAACTCTTGTGAGATTACTAACTTGTGGGTTTTAAGGATTGTTTCCCTGGTAGCTCAGACGGTAAAGCGTCTGCCTACAATGTGGGAGACCCGGGGTTCGATCCCTGGGTCAGGAAGATCCCCTGGAGAAGGAAATGGCAACCCACTCCAGGACTCTTGCCTGGAAAATCTCATGGACTGAGGAGCCTGGTAGGCTACAGTCCATGGGGTCACTAAGAGTTGGACACGACTGAGCAACTTCACTTCACTTCCTAATGTTGGTAGACTTTATTAACTTCATCTACCTCGTATACGGATTCCTGGAGGAAACTATTTTTCCAGATATAATAGAGAAAGGGATAGAGTTCTTTTCCTGGAGCTAGTCAAATCTGTCTTTACTCAAGCCTCCAAAACTGAAAGAAAAAGAAAATTGTGTTTGCTCCAAGGGCACTAAAAAAATTAAATTTAGCAGGTTGAATAATTCTGTGAGACCTTGTTGAGTTAAGCAATCTGGTGAGATAAGAAGGAAGGCTAACAGAAGCATCACAACTCCAGCGCACACTGGGCTTGCAGGTGACGAGGGTGGGTACCAGAATAACCAATCAACGATGATCACTGTTGAAGCTGAGAAATGGGTACATGGGTGGGAGTGGGGTTTATTATGTGTTCCTCAATTTACATATGTTTAAAAATATTCGTAACAAAAAATTAAAAATCAATTCAAATAATGCCTTGCATAGAAAGAGCCAGATGCAAATTTATCCAAAGCCAGTTAACCTCAGGGCCGCTGACTTGCACTGGTCCCCTCCAAGTGCCCACCAGGGCACAAGGGCATTTGTTTTTGTAAACTGTACCAAAGTAAGATATTTTAACTACCGTTGGTTAAGATACTTTCTTCGTCTACTCCAACTGTACCTCTCTCAGATTTCCTTGATGTTGGATGGCGTTGGAACAGCTGCATGTATTTTGGGAGTCCAGCTAAGGAAAAGCTGAGCTGAGACATATTTGGCTTAGATTTAATAGAATACGTTTCTGTGATTTGCAGTCACTTCCATGTTTAATTATGAGCAGTTCTGGTTTAAGAATGGCTTTCAGGAGTTCTGCTGCCCACTGTACTGACTTGTGTGTATAAAGATGCAAAGGTCAGAGGTCATATCCCAATAAGAACATGCCCCTTGGGCACCTGGCCCCAGCAGTGCGTGCGTAGTAAAAGAGAAACAGAATTTGGAGGGCATGGAGCCAGAGACCATCCGTGGAAAATTCTTCCAGTCACCAGAAATGTAAATTGTCGAGAGAGGGTTTGGTCCTTATCTCCATCTGGCCAATATGGAAGCTCTCTCCTGTGTGGAATACACTGTAATAGCATCGTGATGGCTTTCATAGTGTTGGCTCAGCTTGGCTGGGACCACTTCTCCCAGAATTTCCTTGCCTGTGGGATACCAGGTTGGGGTTGTTCCCAAGAGACATTCGCATGAGCTCTGGAAGGTGGAGGTGAAGCCCCAGGTCCTGTAGGCTCACCCTGTTGACATCGGGCAGTCAGTGTTTATTTCCTCTCTTTTGAGACTATCTACAGATTCCTGAGTGTTCATCGGAAGGACTGATGTTGAAGCTGAAGCCCCGATACTCTGGCCACCTGATGCAAAGAGCTGACTCATTTGAAAAGACCCTCATGCTGGGAAAGATTGAAGGCGGGAGGCAAAGGGGATGACAGGATGAGATGGCTGGATGGCATCACCAACTCAATGGACATGAGTTTGGGTGAACTCCAGGAGTTGGTGATGGACAGGGAGGCCTGGTGTGCTGTGGTTCATGGGGTCGCAAAGAGGAGGACACCACTGAGCAACTGAACTGAACTGAACAGATCTCATGACTTTACCTTCAAATCCAACTCATTCTTTTCCAGCTCAGACAAACATTTATTGACATGATTCCTGATCTCATAGTTCAGGCATGAGCTACAACATGGATGGAGCTTGAGGACATTATGCTAAATTAAATAAGCCAGTCAAAAAAGGACAGGTACTATACACGATTTCACTTATATGAAGTTCCCCAGAGTAGTCAAATTCATAGAGACAGAAAGAGAATGGGGGCTGCCAGGGCCTGGAGGGAAGGGAAATAGGGAGCTAGTGTCTGATGGGTACAGAGTTCAGAAAGATGAAGTCTTTCTGAAAGATGAACAGAGGTCTAGGGGTGGATGGTGATGGGTCCACAGCAGTGTGAGTGTACTTAACGCCAGTGAGCTGTACATGTAATACGGTTAAAATGGTGAATTTTATGAAGTTCATATTTTTCCAAATAAGAAAAAAGATTTCATTAACCTATTTTTAAAGTATAACTGATTTACAATGTTATATAGTTTCAGATGTATAACATAGTAATTCAATATTTTTATATATTACCTGCCATTTAAAGTCATTCATATCCATGAGTCTGTTTTCTTATACTCATTCATGTTTTATTTTTTAGATTCCATATATAAGTGAAAACATCCAGTATTTACTTGTCTTTCTCTATCTGACTTACTTCACAAAGCATAATACCCTCCAGTCCATCTATGTTTTTGCAAATAGCAGTTTTTAAATTCCTTTTTTGTAGCTGAGTAATATTCCATGGTATGTGTTCACTACATCTTCTTTATCCAGTCATCTGTTAATGGACACTGAGGTTGGGTCCACTTCTTGGCTATTGTGAATAACGCCGCTATGAGCATCCATGTGCACATATCTTTTCTAATTAGTGTTTCATTTTCTTTGGATAAATGCCCAGGAGTAGAATAGTTGGATCATATGGTAGTTCTGTTTTTAATTCTTTAAAAAGAACAAACGATTTTAAAAAGCAGCAAGAAAGGGGCAGCCAGGTAAGTGGGAAAAACAGGTGAGCTCTGAGTCTGCTGGTGCATGTGGGACGGGGAATATGGAAATAGAAAAGATGCTGCAATTCCTTCTGTGTGAGAGGGCCAGGGAAACCAGGAGGCTCTGCAGAGAAGGGATAAAACTGGACCTGGGGAGTGAGCCTGAGACGTTAGAGGAAGACCGGAGCAAGCAGAGAGGGCTGCTCCAGACTAAACCACAGGAACACCCAAGTCTCAAGCAACGCTGCCCTCCAACACAAGGGTCTCCTGAATGGAAACAGGGTACATTGTCACCACTTGGTCTTTTTGTTTTTCTTCTGACAGCAGAGAATGCAGGATCCTAGGTCCCCTGACAAGGGATCGAACCCTGGTTCCCTGCGTTGGAAGGGCAGAGTCTTAACCACTGGACTGCCGGGGAAGTCCCACCATTTGGTCTTAATAATTGTCATGAAACTCGAATAACTCTCACTGTTAATCTTCGAGGTACTGAATTTTTGTATTGGCTCAGCTACACTTTTGGAAAACAGTCACACCCCAGGAGATATTGAATAACAATAATAATCAACCCATGGTTTACAGTAATCATTTCAAGCTTGAATAACTTAAATAACCACTTACAGCAGTGCCGATTAGGAAAATGAAGCTGCATTATTCCTTTGTTACAAACACCAAAGGCTCTTTATCATAATCCATTTTCCCCTTCCTTTGGGTGTCTGGCCCATGTAGGTTATTTTCACCAAAGTTGCGTCTCAAAGGCTGGAGGCCAGTGTCACTGATTCAAGACTTCAGAATGTTGCACTTAGAAAGAAGCATATTAGAAGTTCTGTAGAATAATTTTTCAACAGTGGCATGGATAGAACTACACTCTGAAACCATCCAGGCCTCCCGCTGCTCTAATACAAAACCCTCCCAGCCTTACCTCCTGGCAGGCGCTGCCTTTGATAACGTGATGACTGTGTCTGGCTTTCTTGGGGAGAGAGGAGACTGTCTGTCAAATTTAGGCCAAATGCAAACTAACTAGAGACCACATTGTGGACTTTCTGAGCCTCAGCTTTCTCTTTATAAGGTGGGGGAAGTTAGGCTTAGCTGACCTCTAAAATTCCTTCTGGCTCCCAAATACTGATTGTGTAACTAAGGTTCTTTTCGAATCTCAGCCTCTGAAACTGTGCTGCAGCGCCCCCTAGTGTCTCAGGCAGATGGTTTCCCAACCCCCACCACCCCCGCCTCCCCCACCCCCACCTCTCCAACCTCCTACACTCTCCCTCTGGGACTCTCTCTGGGGCCCTTCCCCTGATTCACTTCCTTTTTTCCAAAGCCCTTTGTTGTTGTTTAGTCTCATCCTAGGGGAAAAAGTGCAGGGGAAAAAGTGAAAGTGAAAGTCACTCAGTCGTGTCCGACTCTTTGTCCATGAAATTCTCCAGGCCAGAACACTGGAGTGGGCTCTTCCCTTCTCCAGGGGATCTTCCCAACCCAGGGATCAAACCTAGGTCTCCCGCATTGCAGGAGGATTCTATCAGAGAAGCCCTCATCCTCAGGGACTGGAATGCAAAAGTAGGAAGTCAGTTAACTTGCATTAACAGGCAAGTTTGGGCTTGGAGTACAAAATGAAGCAGGGCAAAGGTTAACAGACTTTTGCCAAAGCACTTCTAAATAACTAGATATTATTTGCGATGCTTCTGTTGAATGTAAGCCCTGTGAGAACAGAGATTTTTGCCTGTTTTGTTCACTGATGTATACCAAGCCCCCGGAACACAGCCTGGCATCTGACAGACGTTTAGAAATCATTTGTCAAACTGGAAGTTTCAATCTTGAGGTATCCTCTGCCAAGATTTTTATCCTTTGCTTAGTTTTCCCTGTTGCTTTTTTTTTTTTTTTCCAATTGGAGGATAATTGCTTTACAATATTGTGTTGGCTTCTGCCATGCATCAACACGAATCAGCCACAGGTACGCACATATCTCCTTCTTCCTGGATGCCCCCCCAACCTCTCACCCCATCCCACCCCTCCAGGGGGTCACAGGGCACTGGGTTGAACTCCCCTTGACACACAGCAAATTCCCACGGGCTATCTATTTTACACATGGTGATGTGTATGTTTCCATACTATTCTCTCCATTCGTCCCACCCTCTCCTTCCCCTCCTGTATCCACAAGTCTCCTCTCTGTGGCTGCTTCTTCATTAATGCCCTGCAAATAGCTTCATCAGTACCATCTCTCTAGATTCCATACTCATGCATCAATATGCATGTCTTTCTCTTTCCGACTTGCTTCGCTCTGTATAACAGGCTCTGGCTTCACCCACCTCACAATGAATACTGGAGAGGATGTGCAGATAAGGGAACCCCTGTCACTTTAATTCACTTTTTATATTAAGGATTATCTTAATATATAATTCTTAATATATATTATATAGAATAATATATAATTATCATAGTATATAATTATCTTAATATATATGCTGTTTCTTCGTTTTTAATTTTGAAAAACTTTTTATATTTTGGACTCACCTCACAGCACACAAGTTCTTAGTTCCTTGATCAGAGATCAAACTCTTGCCTCATGCATTGGAAGCATGGAGTCTTAACCATCGGACCGCCAGGGAAGTCCCCAGTTTCTTTTTTTTCTTAATTGCCTGTGCTGTGGGCTGCATAATAGCCCCCACGATGTCTGCATGCTTATTTCCAGAACCTGTGAATATGTTACTTTGCAAATGTGATGAAATTAAGGATCTTGAGATGGGGTGATTATTCTGGATTGTGTGGTAATCACACGGTCCTTGGGACAGAGAAGCAAGAGGATCAGGGTCAGAACAAGATACGACATAGACTCAAGTTCAGAGGGATGAGGGGCCCAAGGCGAGGAATGCAGGCATCTTCCAGAGACTGGAGAAGGCAAGGAAACGGCTTCTCCTCTCCAGCTGCCAGGAGGAACACAGTTTTGCTGACGCCTCAGTTTTATCCCCATGAGAGCTATTTTGGACTTGTTACCTCCAGAACTGTAAGATAATAAAGCTGTGTTGTTTTAAGGCACCAAGGTTGTGGTCATTTAGTACAGCAGCAGGAAGAAGCGAATACATCCAGTAAAAATAAAACCGGCCCAAGCACACTGCTTCATACAAACCAGCCAATTTCAAGCCCAAAGTGGCACAGTTGGTTCAGATGACCGCAAATATCTCTATCAGTGTCAGACAGAATCATCAAACTCTCGCTCTGGCCAGAACCTCCTTGACGGAAAGTTCCTAAAGAGAGCAGCTTCAGTACTTTTTCAAGCCAGAATTTTGGGATCTTTTCTCTGTATGTCATTTGAAAAGGATTCTCCACTCCTGAACTGTTTAAATTGAGACCCAAGGCCTGAAGTCACATTATACACTTACTTGCTTATTGCCTGGCGTTACTGTCATTCATTTGCTGCCTTCCATTAGAATGTAAGCCCCGTGGGGGTGGAACCTGAGTTTGCTTTGTTTTCCACTGTGTGTTCAATGCCTCAAATGATGCTGAGACCCAGTAGATGCTAAATAAATGTTGAGTGAATAGCTGGGAAGTTGACTTGCTAAGGAGAGGTCAGAAATCCTTCAGCACCACTTTGTCCTACCTCTGAGAGAAGACAAATAGCCGTTCAAATGCAGCTGAAAATGATGAGATTCAAGGGGGGAGGGCAAATGCGGTGCGTGCTCAGTCATGACCGACTCTTCGGACCCCATGGACTGCAGCCCACCAGGCTCCTCTGTCCGTGAAATTTTTCAGGCAAGAATAGTGGAGTGGGTTGCCATCCCCTCCCTCCAGGACATCCTCCCGGCCCAGGGATCAAACCTGCGTCTCTTGCATCTCCTGCATTAGCAGGTGGATTCTTTACCACTGAGCCACCTGGCCAGGTTGTTAGTTTTGAGTGATGAGAGGAAATGAAGGAGTCACGTAAGGATAAGAGTGAGAATGGAGGAGGCACGGAAGTTATAGCCAGGCTTTGAAATGACTCCTTGCCCGACTCTTCACAAATTACACGTTTAGGAAATAAATAGGACGTTTGTTACCTGTAAAAATGTACTACGTCCAGCAATCCCACTTGTGTCATGGAATAGCTGATTGCTGTTGTTCAGTCACTCAGGCCTGTTCGACTTTTTGTGACCCCATGGACTACAGTATGCCAGGCTTCCCTGTCCTTCACTGTCTCCCTGAGTTTGCTCAAATTCATTTGCGTCGAGTCGGTGATGCCATCCAGCCATCTCATCCTGTCGTCCCCTTCTCCTCCTGCCTTCAATCTTTCCCAGCATCAGGATCTTTTCCAATGAGTTGGCTCTTCACATCAGGTGACCAAAGTATTGGAGCTTCAGCTTCAGCCGAAAACGAATTCAAAAAACTATATGCACCGCAGTGTTCCTGCAGCACTGTATACGATGGCCAAGACGTGGAAGTAAGCTAAATGTCCCTCGGCAGAGGCACGGGTGAAAGTGCGGTGCATGTGTGCAATGGACCACAACTCGGGCGTGAAAAGAATGACAGAATGCCATTTGCCACAATGGGGATGGACCTAGAGATTATCAAACTAAGTGAAGGAAGTCAGACAGAGAAAAACCAAAATCATATCTTGCTTACATATGAAATCTAAAAAAATGATAGAAATGAACTTGCTTACAAAACAGAAATAGACCCACAGATGTAGAAAACAAACCTATGGTCACCAAAAAAGGGACTTGTGGTTACCAAAGGGCTTTCCTGATAGCTCCGTTGGTGGCGAATCCGCCTGCAGTGCAGGAGACTCTGGTTCGATTCCTGGGTCGGGAAGATCCCCTGGAGAAGGGAAAGGCTACCCACTCCCGTATTCTGGCCTGGAGAATCCCATGGACTCTATAGTCCTTGGGGTCGCAAACAGTTGGACAGGACTGAGCGACTTTCACTTTCACAAAAAGGGAATGGTGGGGGGATAAATTAGGAGTTTGAGATTAACATACACACATTATTATATATATATATATATATATATAAAACCAAAAGGGACCTACCATATAGCAGGGAACTATATGGTAGGTATGGAACTATATGGAACAATATTTCATAATAACCAATAAGGGAAGATTATCTGAAAAAGAATATGTGTGTGTATGTATGTATAACTGAATCACTTTGCTGTATACCTGAAACTAACATATTATAAACCAACTATACTTCAATTTTTAAAAATCTATTAGAAAATCTTTTAGAAATCTATTAGAAATATATTAAATTAACTTAATAATAAGTTAATTTATTAACAAAATAATAAGTTAATTTATTAACAAAATAATAAGTTAATTTATTAACAAAATAATAAGTTAATTTATTAACTTATGGTGCTAAGGAAAGCGGCCCCTGTCTTGGCTACTACTAGGTAGCCCTATGAAAGGTAAATAGTAATAACTTGTGAAGGAACTAATGTGCGTGGTTATTCATCGTATCATGATTTGTTATTGCAAAATATTAGGGAAAAATCTAAATGTTTCATCATGGGGCCAATTTTTTAAAGTACGTACATGAAACAATAGAAAAGTATGCAATCATAAAAAGAATTTCCTTAACAGTTTATGTCCTTATTCTTTTTACTAATTTCTGAATGTAGTAATACAGAAGCAGTTTCATTACAATAGAATGCATTGCAAGGGAAAAAAAGACACGGCACAGAACAATTGTATTATATTCTATCTTTTGTGTAAAAAGAAGACAAATAAAAATATGGTTCACACTTTATTAATTTTTAAATTTGTTTTATTTTGGGCTGTGCTGTGTCTTCGTTGCTATGTGAGGCCTTGCTCCTGTTGCAGCAGGTTGGGGCAGCTCTCTAGCTGCAGTGTACAGGCTTCTCATTGTGAGGGCTTCTCCTGGTGCAGAGCCTGAGCTGTATTTTCATAAATGAAAACCACTTGTAGTATTTAATCAGTACTATATGTCTTTTTGCAGAAATAAAATGCTGCTTAGAGATTCTCTTTAAATATTTCTTATTTTTGTGCTTAAACATTTTTTCTGTTGATCTATGGAATGTTCTGTACAGAGTTGCATTGTTGTACTGTTGGGCTAGGCCGTTTTTTTCAAAATCTGGAGTTATCCAAGTATCTTTGACCATGTTAAAAAAAATAGTATTTTTTGTTATTAAAATTTTGACTGCATAATTAAGAAAAAAACTCTGAAGGGAAAAATGTGTGTGTGTGTGTTAGTCACTCAGTCGTGTTTGACTTTTTGCAGCCCTTGGTGGACCGCAGCCCACCAGGCTCCTCTGTCCATGGAATTCTCCAGGCAAGAATACTAGAGTGGGTTGCCATGCCCTCCTCTAGGGGATCTTCCCAACACAGGGATGGAACCTGGGTCTCCTGTGTGCAGACAGATTCTTTACCATCTGAGCCACCAGGGAAGCTCGAAAGGAAAAATAATGCTTCTAAATGATAGGGGTCACCTGTTGGAGGAAGCAGGGACGAGGCACATGCAGATGGCGATGGGGAAGGTTTCCACCGTATCCCTTTGGAAATTTTAAAACTTTTGAACCATTTACATGTATTATTTATTCAAAACATTAAATTTAAATCATATGAACAATAAGTCAAAAAGAAGAAGAGAAGCCACAGTCTTACCCTCCTAGACCCAGGTCCCTAACGCAGCGTGACACAGAGACCCTGCACCATGGTTGCCTGTGGACAGTGGGGTACCATACGCATGCTGGCGTCTCCATGGCCACAGAGCTCTGGGTCTGTTTCATATACCATACTGGCTTGAAAACTCCCCAAGTCCCAGCCTCTGATTCCCAGACTCAGGGTCCAGCGACTTGCACAGTTGACAGAGTCTTCCCAGCCTCTGTGGACAGGAGACTTGATAAAATGTGTAACATTGAACCCTATGATGAAAGCTGGTTGGTTAAGACCCTCTGGCTTTTGTGGAATAATCTTTAATGCACCAGACAAGAAGACTGCTAACCAGCCTTATTACTGACAATGTCCTCCCGTCCCTGGTAGGGCAGGCAGACGATTTGAGGATTATCCAGGCTCTGACAAATCCCCTGGGCCCTGACAATCTCGTTTACAAAAGAATCAGATCTGTTTATTGCTGATAATAAATGGTATGCCCTAAGGTTTGCTTGTAAGTAACATGTGAGTCGCTTTTTTTTCTCTTTTAGCAATAGGAACCAAACTTAGATTCATCCTGATAAACTGGGCATTTGGGATTTTATGTGATGTAATTTCTCTGAATGATTTCTTAATCCCCCTTTTCTAAACCTTTACTCCCCAGCTCGTGATGACATAAACAGCCTTGATTCACAGCAAAAATGGTCCATCTAACAAAAGAGCCTATTCCTGAGGCTAACATTCACTGGTTATGGCGCTTTATTTTTATTTGTTGCTCTAAGAATTATTTAAAACAAAAGGACAAAGCACATCTTGAACTTATATGTCTGATAAGCTGAGCTTTCTGAATGCAAAGACCATATCCTCATTCGTCTCTGTATTCCTTGCAATAGGCATAGTAGCTCACACACTGTAGATTCTAAAAACCAGTTGTGAGATTGCCTTGTTCATAAACTACTATCATTTCTTCAGTGACGTGTTCTCTGGTATTTAAATGTTAGCGAACTACATTTAGAAACCCAAATAATGAATAATTTACAGTAGCTCTGTACTTCCTCTTGATTTCTGAGAAATAAAATGCCCTGCAGAATTCTAACCTATGCATATTATGAGTATTTAATCTTATTCATAACATCTCATTGAACGTGGCTATTTTTTCAAGTACTGCTGCATAAGGAAAATCTCCAAGCATAAGTTAATATCTCCCTTCAGTTCAGTTCAGTTAAGTCACTCAGTCGTGTCCGACTCTTTGCGACCCCATGAATCGCAGCACGCCAGGCCTCCCTGTCCATCACCATCTCCCGGAGTTCACTCAGACTCGCGTCCATCAAGTCCGTGATGCCATCCAGCCATCTCATCTTCTGTTGTCCCCTTCTCCTCCTGCCCCCAATCCCTCCCAGCATCAGAGTCTTTTCCAATGAGTCAACTCTTCGCATGAGGTGGCCAAAGTACTGGAGTTTCAGCTTTAGCATCATTCCTTCCAAAGAAATCCCAGGGTTGATCTCCTCAGAATGGACTGGTTGGATCTCCTTGCAGTCCAAGGGACTTTCAAGAGTCTTCTCCAACACCACAGTTCAAAAGCATCAACTCTTCGGCACTCAGCCTTCTTCACAGTCCAACTCTCACATCCATACATGACTACTGGAAAAACCATAGCCTTGACTAGACGGACCTTAGTCGGCAAAGTAATGTCTCTTCTTTTGAATATGCTATCTAGGTTGGTCATAACTTTTCTTCCAAGGAGTAAGCGTCTTTTAATTTCATGGCTGAAATCACCATCTGCAGTGATTTTGCAGCCCCAAAAAATTAAGCCTGACACTGTTTCCACTGTTTCCCCATCTATTTCCCATGGAGTGATGGAACCGGATGCCATGATCTTCATTTTCTGAATGTTGAGCTTTAAGCCAACTTTTTCACTCTCCTCTTTCACTTTCATCAAGAGGCTTTTTAGCTCCTCTTCACTTTCTGCCATGAGGGTGGTGTCATCTGCATATCTGAGGTTATTGATATTTCTCCCAGCAATCTTGATTCCAGCTTGTGTTTCTTCCAGTCCAGCGTTTCTCATGATGTACTCTGCATAGAAGTTAAATAAGCAGGGTGACAATACACAGCCTTGACGTACTCCTTTTCCTATTTGGAACCACTCTGTTTTTCCATAATATTAATCTGTGTGACTCTGGTCTTCTGACTATTTTCCTCTAAGTTGCTCCTGAAACTGATGCAAAAGCCTGGACTTGGAGGGAACTCTGGGCTCCTATATTTCTTTTGTGGAGAGGTGGGGGAAGGGGGAACTTACTCTTCTGTATTTTGTACACTAGTCTAGGGATTAATGAGGACCTGTCTGGTGAAGAAACAATCATTGGTACCCCAATTCATCCTCTTCCATGTATAATATTCCTCATTCTAGTTTTCTGCCTAATGAAGCAATACAGCTAGCCGGATGATTTCCAGCGTTCAAAATCAAGGCTTCTTCTGAAGTTTTCGTCACTAGTTTTCTCCAATTTAGAGGAGTTTTAGGATTCCAGAGGTTGAAAAGGCCCAACTGTTACATGTCTCTCTCCCTTTTTAAAAACAGTTTTATTTATCTCTATGTGGCTGTGCTGGTCTTCACTGCCACACCGGCTTTTCTCTAGCTGTGATGAGCCGGGGCTGTTCTTTGTTGCAGTGCACATGCTTCTCATTGCAGTGACGTCTCCTGTGGAGCAGGGCTCTGGGGCGTGCAGACTTCAGTGCTTCTAGCTCCCAGGCTCCAGAGCACAGGCTCAACGCTTGTGGCGCACGGCCTTAGCTGCTCCCTGGCACGTGGGATCTTCCCAGACCAGGGATCAAACCCGTATCTCCTGCATTGGCAGGCGGATTCTTTACCACTGAGCCACCAGGGAAGCCCATCTCTCTCTTTTAAAATCCCATTTAGTATTCAATATATATTCATTATAGACTGATTGTAATATATGGAAATAAATCAATGGGGGCATGGGGAGAAAGTTAACATTCAAAGATAATTATGAATATTCTGATGGTTTCCTTATAGATAGATTCTTAAGCATTTTTCTATTGTATGTGTGTATTTTTCTCTCTCTCCATAGATGGATAGATGATTCACACGCACACACACACACACACACACACACACACATATTTCTATGGGGTTGCAAAGGGTTGGACACGACTGAGCAACTGAACAACAACACTCTTAACAAATACAACACATATACATACTGCTTTAAAACTTGTTTTCTTTGCTCTCAATAAATTACTAAAACATATACTTAAGGTTATATTGTAACACTCCAACACACATAGAAATATTCATATATTTTCTTCTGCGGAAGTAAAAAGAAATAAAATACATATGTAAAAATACTGAAAACAAATCTAGTGAAGAGTCCTATGTAAGCCATGAAAATGAGTTCAAAATATTAGGAAATTAGTTTCTTCTAATTCAAATATTTTCTTTACTTTGGTTAACTTTGGAAAATATTTTTCGCACCATAAACTTTTTGTAGGAACACAGCTAGGAGATTCTCCTATTGTCATGTAATCCTAAGCTTAAAGTTGGCAAAGTCTAGTTTTTCTTCTTCTTTTTCTTCTTCTTTTTTTATTTTAAGCCTTTTAATTTAACTTATTGACCCCAGTATTTTTGCTACATCCATTGCTAGGATCAAATCGTTATACTTTTCAAAAGCATTCCTTTAACCTGAGGTCAAACAAATGTGAAATATGAGGAAGTTATAAATAGACTGAAATCTAGAACAACCATAACCCTGATATCTAAATTTTTATATCTTTGAAGTACACTGAATACAGTAAGAATGCAGACTTTTTCTTTTCCAGCCAGAGAAACCACACACACAAAAAAAAGAATAAAAAAATGGTCTCTTTCTCATTTCTGTAGTCAACCTCTCAATCCAAAAAAAGAAAGTGGGGGAGGATTTAAGTCAAGCCAACAAAAATAAACTGTTGCCACTGTTTATTGAGAAAATAATTCCTTGAGATTTTGTTTTTCCCTAAAGAACTACATAAAAACAATCATAAAGAAGATCTCTGGCTTAGTTTATTTCCTAGAGGAAAAAAATTGTTTATTTTGTAAAGCCTACCAATAACGAGTAGACCCATAAAATACCCCTCTTTTTTGTGTGTGGTGGGAAAGAAGCAGGGGGCAGGCTAAGTTTGGCCTGCAGTGTGAATATAGTTTGCTGTCTGGAATTGCCCAATCTTGTCTGGCTTCTATAAGATTCCCAAGGTCCATGAAACATGTCCCAGATGAAGAGCCCAAAGGGTATTGGATGGATGATTGGAGGGAGACCAGACAATGGGAGACTCTGAAATCCAGATGGTAGAGTCTAGAGTGGACTCTGCGGTAGATTGGGTTAATGACTCCAGGTCTCCCCTTTTCTCTGCATCCACACCCTTCCATAGGCTCAGCGGAGGTCGACTATCTCTCCTGGTCCCTTGACTTTGAGCTTGGCCAATGATGATGTGTCAGTTTCCAACTCTAGGCCTTGGGAAGTCTCCGCGTTTCTGCATTGCCGTGAGAAGAGCACCCTCTGGCAAAGCCCACCCTCTGAACAGGAGATGGCGGGGAGAGGAAGGTCCTGTGGGCAGAGCTGCCCCCTCAGACCTGCAGGAGACACAAAGCTGCCCCAACGGGAAGCAGAGCCCCCAGCTCAGTCCAGACTGGCTGAGCCTCAGCAGACGGATAAACACTCGCCAGTAATAAATACCCACAGGGTAAGCCCCTGAGTTTTTGAGGGCTCTGCTATGCTGTCATTGCAGTAATACAAACTGAGACACACTTTTAACCACTCTTCCCCCCACCAAAAAAATCATTAAAAAAATTTTTTTAAGAAGCTAGGGACTTCCGTGGTGATCCAGGCTTAAGACTCCATGCTCCCAATGCAGGGGAACCATGCAGATTTGCTCCCCGGTCAGGGACCTAGATACCACATGCTGAAACTAAGAACCTGCATGCCTCAACTAAGATCTGGTGCATCCAATTAAATATTTTAAAAGCATTTTTTAAAAAAAGAAACTATACTTTAGGGAGTTTAACATGTGGCTATGTGCAGGACGGACTGGGATAGGAAAGAGACAGGATCATCATCTGGATGTCAGACGATAAGCCCGGAGCAAGTGTGGAGGTGGCAGGCACAGAGTGAGGGAAGAGAGTGACGACTGGCCGTGAGAATGAAAGAAGAGTCTGACTCGAGGAAGGAGACAGCAGAATCTCACACCTGCGGACAGGAAATGGCAGTAGCTATGGGGGACTTTGGATGCGATTTTGGGAAAAACAACGACCTCACTTGGTGCCACAGTGGGTTTGAAGCAATAGCAGTATAATCACAAGGCCGTGTGGGGTAGAGGAGAGACCAACAGGGACAGACAGACCAGCTCACTAGTCCCAGCTTGATATCTTGCTGATCGTGGGGCTCTTCCAAGTGACACAAACTCTTTGAGCCTGAGTGTCTGCCCCTGCAGCAGTCTTCAGTCTTCAGAGTTGTCCAGATTGTAGAGACAGGGCAGCTGAGAGGAGATGGGCATCCTGGTCTGCCCAGCTTCTCTCCTTTTGGGGATGCCCCACTCTTGAAATCCAAGGGACTGTCATGCATGTGACCACCTTCTCTGCCCCCATGATTTATCCAATCAGACAATGAGAGTCCACTTTGGTGGGGTGGATACGAATGTTTGATGAGAAAAGTGTTTCTTCTAATATTCAGTTCAGTTCAGTTCAATCGTTCAGTCATGTCCGACTCTTTGCGACCCCATGAATTGCAGAACACCAGGCCTCCCTGTCCATCACTAACTCCTGGAGTTCACTCAAACTCATGTCCATCGAGTCAGTGATGCCATCCAGCCATCTCATCCTCTGTCGTTCCCTTCTCCTCCTGCCACCAATCCTTCCCAGCATCAGAGTCTCTTCCAATGAGTCAACTCTTCACATCAGGTGGCCAAAGTATTGGAGTTTCAACTTCAGCATCAGTCCTTCCAATGAACACCCAGGGCTGATCTCCTTCAGAATGGATGGTTGGATCTCCTTGCAGTCCAAGGGACTCTCAAGAGTCTTCTCCAACACCACAGTTCAAAAGCATCAATTCTTTGGCGCTCACCTTTCTTTATAGTCCAACTCTCACATCCATACATGACCACTGGGAAAACCATAACCTAGACTAGACGGACCTTTGTTGGCAAAGTAATGTCTCTGCTTTTGAATATGCTCTCTAGGTTGGTCATAATTTCCTTCCAAGGAGGAAGCGTCTTTTAATTTTATGCGAGAGGGCATCAGAGGGCAGACACACTGAAACCATAATCACAGAAAACTAGTCAATCTAATCACTCATACCACAGCCTTGTCTAATTCAGTGAAACTAAGCCATGCCCTGTGGGGCCACCCAAGATGGGCGGGCATAGTGGAGAGGTCTGACACCATGTGGTCCACTGGAGAAGGGAATGGCAAACCACCTCAGTATTCTTGCCTTGAGAACCCCATGAACAGTATGAAAAGGCAAAATGATAGGATATTGAAAGAGGAACTCCCAGGTCAGTAGGTGCCCAATACGCTACTGGAGATCAGTGGAGAAATAATACCAGAAAGAATTAGGGGATGGAGCCAAAGCAAAAACAATACCCAGCTGTGGATGTGACTGGTGATAGAAGCAAGGTCTGATGCTGTAAAGAGCAATATTGCATAGGAACCTGGAATGTTAGGTCCATGAATCAAAGCAAACTGGAAGTGGTCAAACAGGAGATGGCAAGGGTGAACATCGACATTCTAGGAATCAGTGAACTAAAATGGACTGGAATGGGTGAATTTAACTCAGATGACCATTACATCTACTACTGTGGGCAGGAATCCCTTAGAAGAAATGGAGTAGCCATCATGGTCAACAAAAGAGTCTGAAATGCAGTACTTGGATGCAATCTCAAAAACGACAGAATGATCTCTGTTCGTTTCCAAGGCAAACCACTCAATATCACAGTAATCCAAGTCTATGCCCCAACCAGTAAGGCTGAAGAAGCTGAAGTTGAACGGTTCTATGAAGACCTACAAGACCTTTTAGAACTAACACCCAAAAAAGATGTCCTTTTCATTATAGGGGACTAGAATGCAAAAGTAGGAAGTCAAGAAACACCTGGGGTAACAGGCAAATTTGGCCTTGGAATACGGAATGAAGCAAGGCAAAGGCTAATAGAGTTTTGCCAAGAGAATGCACTGATCATAGCAAATACCCTCTTCCAACAACACAAGAGAAGATTCTACACATGGACATCACCAGACGGTCAACACCGAAATCAGATTGATTATATTCTTTGCAGCCAAAGATGGAGAAGCTCTGTACAGTCAGCAAAAACAAGACCAGGAGTTGACTGTGGCTCAGATCATGAACTCCTTATTGCCAAATTCAGATTTCTAATGTTAGGAACAATAAAGACACTAGAAGTCTCGAATATATTGAAGGTGGCTCAGATGGTAAAGAATCTGCGTGCAGTGCAGGAGACCTGGGTTGGGAAGATCCCCTGAAGAAGGGAATGGCAACCCATTCCAGTATTCTTGCTTGGAGAATCCCATGGACAGAAGGGCATGATGGGCCCCAGTCCATGGTGTCCTGAACAGTTGGGCACAACTGAGTGAATGTTTCAGTTCAGTTAGGCTGCTTTGGCGAAAGAAATTGCCTGATAATGCAGGTAGCCGAGATGAGAGATGCAGATAAAAGGAGAGAGAAAGCCCCAGTGATGTTGCTTGAACCCCTAGATCTAACAAAGCCATCTACTGGACTTTCCAGTTACATAAGCTGGTATTTGCATGTGTGTGTGTGTATATAATGCATTTATGTGCATAAATATAAATATATATATTTACTTTTTCCCTTTTGCCTGCGCAGCTTACAGGATCTCAGTTTCCTGACCAGGAATTGAACCTGAGCCACAGCAGTGAAAGTGCCAAATTCTAACCACTAGACCAGGGAGGAGTAGGGGACAGCAGAGGATGAGATGGTTGGAAGGCATCGCCAACGCGATGGACATGCGTTTGAGTAAGCTCCAGGTATTGGTGATGCAGTCCATGGGATCACAAGGAGTCGGACATGACTGAGCAACTGGACTGAACTGAACTGAGACCAGGGAACTCCCTATATATATATTTTTTTTTTTCCTGGTTAATATATTTATTATATAACAGTTAGTTCTGAGACAAAGTCAATTCAAAACATATTATTGAGGATTCTGTAATAGCTGACTTTAGAAATGGCTAGTGCTTGCGCTCAGTTGCTTCAGTTGTGTCCGACTCTTTGCTACCTTATGAACTGTAGCCCGCCAGGCTCCTCAGTCCATGGGATTCTGGCATAATCCAAACCTATTTTTCCAATGTTTTAATTCCCCAGCCAGAGATCAAACCTGTGCCTTTGCAGTGAAAGTGTGGAATCCCAACCAATGGACTTCCAGGGAATCTCTTTCAATAAATTTTCTCATGTAACCGCCAAAGACTTTTTCACTGCCATCATTTGGCTCTGAAAAACCTTTATAGGCAATAATATTTTTACATTAGAAAAAAAATTAAGTACTGATGTTAGGCACAGGTTAAAGGGGTGATATGCGCAAAATATAATAATTACAGATCAATACTGACTGCAAGGAGATCCAACCAGTTCATTCTAAAGGAGATCAGCCCTGGGTGTTCTTTGGAAGGAATGATGCTAAAGCTGAAACTCCAGTACTTTGGCCACCTCATGTGAAGAGTTGACTCATTGGAAAAGACTCTGATGCTGGGAGGGATTGGGGGCAGGAAGAAAAAGGGACGACAGAGGATGAGATGGCTGGATGGCATCACCGACTCGATGGACCTGAGTCTGAGTGAATTCCAGGAGATGGAATGGATAGGGAGGCCTGGCGTGCTGCGATTCATGGGGTCGCAAAGAGTGGGACACTACTGAGCGACTGAACTGAACTGACTGACTGATTTGAACACACATTTGTATTTAAACTATTCAAATAATCATTGTTTTAGATAAATTAAAGCATGCTTCAAGAATCGTTTTTAACATCTCTGTTCTAATGCACTATAGAAAAAATTTCTTTCTTATTTCTTCAGTAGTAGAGCCTCAAAAGTGGTGTTAGAAATCCAGAATCTAACCTTGTCCTCTCAAGAAACAAGTGGAAGAGGTTTTGGATCTGATTAAAAACATTATTCTAAGGGAAATATCTGCAGAGAGAGAAACCCTGGGTCTACATTTTTAATTAATGTAGTTTGAGCTGGGACTGGGTCTCTTGAAGCTGAGAGTCCTAAATCAGCAGGTATTCAAGAAATAGTAGCTGAACAGCATTCAATAGGGAATTGACTCTTAGAGCTTGCCTGACTTCATATTTCATGCTTCTTCCTATAAAGGCCTTGAAGCCAAATGGCAGCAGAAAAGGCATAAAGTCTGCATTGTTGAAATAGACGTGGATTCATGGGCTTTTGAAAGGAAACGTGACAAGAGCCACACTGTGAGATGTGAAGATCTACAAAGCCACAGTGAAAAAACAAAACGGGACAAGGCCCAAAAGCAATGTGGTGTTGGCAGAGGAACAGATAAATAAGCTGGTGGGACAGAATGAAAACAGATTCATTTACATGTGGGAACTGATGCATGATTCTCAACACCACAAATCCGTGCTGTTAGGAAAGCAGTTTACTATATAGAGAAAAATAGACGCCACACAAAAGGGTCAGTTTTGGATAGTCTAAAGTGCGAAAGATAAAAATATAAAGGGCTTCCATAGAGGCTCAGTGGTAAAGAATCCACATGCCAACGCAGGAGACGTGGGTTTGATCCCTGATCTGGGAAGATAGATCCCCTGGAGAATGAAACGGCAACCCACTCCAGTATTCTTGCCTGGGAAATCCCACTGACAGAGGAGCTTGGCAGGCTACAGTCCGTGGGATTGCAAAGACTCAGACATGATTTACTGACTGAACGAATGAATGAAAGACAGAAAACCAAGAGAAAAAAATCAGATATGTTTGTTATCTTGAGGTTAAGAAGAACTCCATGAATTTTAAACTGTGAGACAAAAACAGATGGATTTGAACCCATCAAAATGAAATAATCAACCAAGGACACCACAGACAGCAGGAGAAGAGAACTGTGATGTCAAAATCCAACGAGGAAGTCATATCTAGAACAGAGGTTGACAAAACTGTGGTTCACAGGCCAAACTCAGCTTTGCCACCTGTTTCGTAGGTAAATCTTTACTGGAACACAGCCCACTCATTCACTTCGCACCATCTATGGCTGCTGCGTGCTACAGCGGCACGGCTGAACTGGTGCAGCAGAGAACAGATGGCCAGCAAAGCCTAAAATACTGCCTGGGCCTTTACAGTAAAGTGTACTGACATCTTATCTAGAATACACAAGGAAATGAACCAAAAAAGTCAGAAATTTGGTAGAACAATAGGCCAAGGATATAAAAGGGGAAATATGAAAACACGCTCAATCTCACTATTGTTTAGTCGCTAAGTCATGTCCAGCTCTTGCAACCCATGGACTGTAGCCCAACAGGCTCCTGTGTCCATGGGATTTCCCAGGCAAGAACACTGGAATGGGTTGCCATTTCCTACTCTAAGGGATCTTTCTGACCCAGGGATTGAACCTACATCTCCTGCATTAGCAGACAGGTTCTTTGCCACTGAGCCACCAGGGAAACCCAACCTCACTGTTCAGTTCAGTTCAGTTCAGTCACTCAGTCATGTCTGACTGTTTGTGACCCCATGAATCGCAGCACTCCCTGTCCATCACCAACCCCCGGAGTCCACCCAAACCCATGTCATCGAGTCGGTAATGCCATCCAACCATCTCATCCTCTGTTGTCCCTTTCTCCTCCTGCCCCCAATCCCTCCCAGCATCAGAGTCTTTTCCAATGAGTCAACTCTTCGCATGAGGTGGCCAAAGTATTGGAGTTTCAGCTTTAGCATCATTCTTTCCAAAGAACACCCAGGACTGATCTCCTTTAGGATGGACTGGTTGGATCTCCTTGCAGTCCAAGGGACTCTCAAGAGTCTTCTCCAACACCACAGTTCAAAAGCATCAATTCTTCGGCCCTCAGCTTTCTTCACAGTCCAACTCTCACATCCATACATGACCACTGGAAAAACCATAGCCTTGACTAGACAGACCTTTGTTGGCAATGAAATGCCTCTGCTTTTTAATATGCTATCTAGGTTGCTCATAACTTTCCTTCCAAGGAGTAAGTGTCTTTTAATGTCATGGCTGCAATCACCATCGGCAGTGATTTTGGAGCCCCAAAACATAAAGTCTGGCACTGTTTCCACTGTTTCCCATCTATTTCCCATGAAGTGATGGGACCAGATGCCATGATCTTAGTTTTCTGAGTGTTGAGCTATAACCTCACTGTTAGAGAAATGCAAATTATGTAAAAGGAGATTCCCCCTGTACACCCACACCATAGGAAAAATTAGAAAGTCAGATGATAGCAATTGAGAAAGATCTAAGGAGGTGGAAATTAGCACGCAACGCAGATGGACAGGTAGACTCTGCAGTCTTCTGGAGAGCAGCTCAGCAGAGCTCAGCAAACCTCCTATGTGTACACCCCATGAGCCTGCAATCCCATTCCTGCACGCACCTCAGGAAGTTTACCCCGGTCTGTAAGAGAAGGTATACAAGGATGCATCCTAGCCGTTTGTGGGAGCAGGCGATTGGAGTCAGAGCAGTCATATTGAAAGGAAGGACAGAGCAACTGTGCTGGGTGCATGCCAGGGGGCTGCAAGAGCAAGAGGTTCACACAGCTGCATGAGTAGGTCATGCTGTGGAGGTGAGAAAAACAAAACTGGAGACCCAGAGCCCAAGACTGCATGTATGTGCATCTGTATGAATATGTACATACATGTGTATGTATTGCTGTTTGTTGTTCAGTTGCTAAATTGACGCTTTGCCACTCTACGGCCAGCAGTACGCCAGGCTTCCCTGTCCTTCACTATCTCCTGGACTTTGCTCAAACTCATGTCCGCTGTTTTGATGATGCCGTCCAACCATCTTACCCTCTGTCGCTCCATTCTCCTCCTGCCCTCCATCTTTCCCTGCATCAGGTTTTTTTCCAATGAGTCAATATGTACTGAGTTGGCCAAAAAATTCATTGTGGCCTCTCTGTAAGATGTTACGGAAGTGAGGAAGCAGCTAGAAAGATTGGTAAGTCCCTTAAGACAAGGCTATAACCAGATGGCAACAGATTCGACTCTGGTTTTCAGACAATCAGAGAGCTTCAGAGCCACCTCGATGGCTCATTTAACCCCAGCTTCCTGGGTGGCCCCCTACACCCTGCAGAGTTTTCAGTCCAGTGGGTCTGGGCCTGGGCCTGAAAGTATGGGCTTCTAACAAGTTTTCAGATGCTGCTGCTGCTGGTGGTCTGAGGAACCACACAGAGCCATCAGAGCTTCAAGAAGAAGTGAGTGGCTAAGAAAATCAAACACCACAGAGGCTTGGCAGGAAGTACTGGACAAACTGAGAAAACATCTCTGCTGTCAGTCCAGACAGTAATTTCCAGAGAATAGTGGATTGGTGCCTTCCTGTCCCCTGAAAAAATACCCCCCCAAAAGCTCTTCCTATCCCCCGGGAATACCCCATGGTCAAAAGCTGCAGGCAGCGCAGACGAGTCTTCTTCACTAAAGCTGCCATCAATCACACTGGCCCAGCTCCCAGCCCTGCTTAGGACGGTCGCAGTGGGTTAGCGGGTCAGTCAGTGTCTGTCACCCTCAGAGTCCTGCCCTTTTAACCAAACACCTCGGGTCAAAAGCCTTCCATGCAATAAAGGCACTCATGGTCTGAATCCATATTTCAATAGCACAGAAACTGAAAATAAGCAAAATCACTTTGAAAGGTGATTAAGAGGAGTCACCCCCGGAAAACAGCTATTATTCATCCCTCATCTAGGCTAGAGTCTAAATAGGAACGGGGGAGCAAAGGCTCTAGAGCTCCCTCAGGTGGACTATTAATTTCAATTCTGTCCCCACTTCATTTTTTAAATTTTTTAATAACTGAAAAAAAAATCTTTTAGTGGATCTGCATGGCCTGTGGAAGCTGAGTTCCCCAACCAGGGATTGAACCCAGACCTTCTGCCTTGGAAGCACAGAGTTGTATCCACTGGAACACCAGAAAGCAAGTTCCATTACCTGCTGAATATGGGAGATTACTGGTGGCCTGCTGTGTGAGTTTCCTAGAGCTGTAGGAGCAAGTCGCCACAAAATGGGCAGGGGGGATGAAGGGAGGCTTAAAACCACAGAAACATGTTCTCTCACAGTTTTGGAGGCTAGAAATCCAAACTCAGGGCGGCTCTGAAACCTGTGGAGATGGGTCCTTCCTCGCCTCTCCCAGCTTTCTCAAGATTTGCTGGCCATGCTTGGCCAGCAGGGGCCTCACTCCAGGTGCTCTTAGTCGTGACGTGGCATCTCCCCTTTTGTCTCTGTCCACACGTGGCTCTCTCCTCTTCTAATGAGGACACCAGTCAGGTTGGAACAGGGTCCACCTCATGCCAGTATGCCCTTAACTTAGCTAAGTCCATCTGCAAGGACCCTATTTCCAAATAAGGTCACATTGTGAGGTGGGGCCAGGGAAGGGCGGGGGCGGGGGTAGGATTTCAACACATTCTTTCTGGGAGGACACCGTTAACCCATAATATTTCCCCAGGACCCTGTGCTGTTTTCTCTCTCCTAATCAAACCCAGGTTTTCCCCAAAGCACATTAACTGACACACTATGACACACAGAATTCCCGGCTGAGATTGGGAAGACCCTGCCCACATGGCAATGGCCTGTCCCAACAAGTCATTACTGGGCACAGCAACAGGTACCTGGGTAACTCAGAGACTGTGCTCTTGAAGAGCTTCCAGCTAGGGGGCATCTGGGCCAAGGGACAAGCCTTTAAAAGATGGGGCTATCAGAAGGCCATGTATGGCAGTTCAGTTCAGTTCGGTTGCTCAGTAGTGTCCGACTCTTTGTGACCCTATGAAACACAGCACGCCAGGCCTCCCTGTCCATCACCAACTCCCGGAGTCCACCCAAACCCATGTCCATTGAGTTGGTGATGCCATCCAACCATCTCATCCTCTGTCGTCCCCTTCTCCTCCTGCCTTCAATCTTTTCCAGCATCACGGTCTTTCAAATGAGTTAGTTCTTCGCATGAGGTGGCCAAAGTATTGGAGTTTCAGCTTCAGCATCAGTCCCTCCATGAATATTCAGGACTGATTTCCTTTAGGACGGATTGGTTGGATCTCCTTGCAGTCCAAGGGACTTTCAAGAGTCTTCTCCAACACCACAGTTCAAAAGCATCAACTCTTCAGCACTCAGCTTTCTTCACAGTCCAACTCTCACATCCATACATGACCACTGGAAAAACCATAGCCTTGACTAGACGGACCTTTGTTGACAAAGCAATGTCTTTGCTTTTCAATATGCTGTTTAGGTTGGTCATAACTTTCCTTCCAAGGAGTAAGCGTCTTTTAATTTCATGGCTGCAGTCACCATCTGCAGTGACTTTGGATCCCAGAAAAATAAAGTCAGCCACCGTTTCCACTGTTTCCCCGTCTATTTCCCATGAAGTGATGGGACCGGATGCCACAATCTTAGTTTTCTGAATGTTGAGCTTTAAGCCAACTTTTTCACTCTCCTCTTTCACTTTCATCAAGAGCCTCTTTAGTTCTTCTTCACTTTCTGCCATAGGGATGGTGTCATCTGCATATCTGAGGTTATTGATATTTCTCCTGGCAATCTCAATTCCAGACTGTGCTTCTTCCAGCCCAGCCTTTCTCATGATGTACTCTGCAAATAAGTTAAATAAGCAGGGTGATAATATACAGCCTTGACGTACTCCTTTTCCTATTTGGAACCAGTCTGTTGTTCCATGTCCAGTTCTAACTGTTGCTTCCTGACATGCATAGAGGTTTCTCAAGAGGCAGGTCAGGTGGTCTTGTATTCCCATCTCTTTCAGAATTTTCCACAGTTTATTGTGATCCACACAGTCAAAGGCTTTGGCATAGTCAATAAAGCAGAAATAGATGTTTTTCTGGAACTCTCTTGCTTTTTCCATGATCCCATGGATGTTGGCAATTTGATCTCTGGTTCCTCTGCCTTTTCTAAAACCAGCTTAACATCTGGAAGTTCACAGTTCACGTATTGCTGAAGCCTGGCCTGGAGAATTTTAAGCATTACTTTACTAGCATATGCTGCTGCTGCTAAGTTGCTTCAGTCGTGTCCAACTCTGTGTGACCTCATGGACTGCAACCCACCAGGCTCCTCTGTCCATGAGATTTTCCAGGCAAGAGTACTGGAGTGGGGTGCCATTGCCTTCTTCTTACTAGTATGTGAGATGAGTGCAATTGTGCGGTAGTTTGAGCATTCTTTGGCATTGCCTTTATTTGGGACTGTATTGCAGTGGCCCTTCTCAGATCATTAGTTTACTAGTTATCTGCTTTCCTGGCTATTATCCCCATTAGAATGGGAAGGTTGACCTTTTAAAAAAAATGTATTTATTTGGCTGTGCCAGGTCTTAGTTGCGGCATGAAGACTCTTAGTCATGGCATGTGGAATCTAGTTCCCTGGCCAGGGACTGAACCTGGGCCCTCTGCATTGGGAGTACAGAGTCTTAGCCACTGGACCACCAGGGAAGTCCCAGGTTGACTCTTAAAAAATCTATCTTAGCTGTTACTATAAAGCTGAACATACAAAAGGCACTCAAGTTGAATAGATGTTTCAAATATTGTTAAATGCTTATTCTGCTAAATCCTCTTTCTGCCCCATTGTGAGCTGTTAACTGCCTCTGTCATAGAATGAGCGAGGAAGCATATTACTAAAGGAGCAGATATTAGTTTTCCCAGCTCGGAACCAGGGAAGCGGATGTAGAGCTTGAGGGCCGGCTCTGGGTGATCGGTTAGCACATCCAGCACTTTCACAAGTGCATTAGATAACAAAGTGGCGAATGCTGAGAAGAAGGATTGCTGGAACAATGGCAGAGGGTCTGTTCTTCCTCTCAGGCACCAGGTAACTGTGGGTCCCCAGGGATGTAGATGGCAGGCTTCCCAGGTGGAGCTAGTGGTAAAGAACCTGCCTGCCAGTGAAGGTAGACGTGAGAGGCATGGGTTTGATCCCTGAGTCAGGAAGATCCCCTGGAGGAGGGCATGGCAACCCACTCCAGTATTCTTGTCTGGAGAATCCCATGGACAGAGGAGCCTGGCGGGCTCTAGTCCATGTGGTTGCACAGGGTTGTGGACACAACCGAAGCAACTTAGCGTGCACTTAGGACGCACAGAGGGACATAGATGTGGCCCAAGTGGGGCTCAAGTGGCCTTGGAAGGAGGTCAACTGGTAGGATGACTTTAGCTTGGCCCATAAGAGACAGGCTGGACTAGACCCCAGGTGAGGTCAGGACTGAGTGAGTTTCCTCCCCACCCACCCCTGACCCACCAAGTTGGGTGTGAATCACTCTCAGGGACCCCCTTACACATTGAAAAATAGGTACGCTAGGAAAATGACCAAAGGTTTGGAAATGGGCAAAAGAGATTATTAGTATCCTTCCAATAAAATGCTAGTCTGTTGTCCCCCAGATCATTCAAGAGTACCAGATCCTATAAGGGTGTGTGCACCTCTGATTGCTTTTGGTTGGACTAGTATTTAGTTATGTACAGATAGAAGTAAATGTGTGGAAAATGGATAGTCAGGCAAACATCCTTTTTGTCTTGAGCCATGCCAATGAGTCCTGTTCATAGTAATGCAAAAGAATATTACCCAGTGGAAAATATAAATCCCTGCAAGTCTAAGTCTCATTCGACCTGGTTTAACCTCTTATTCATTCTCTCATTGATTAATAAGTTAAATAAAATTTTTAACAAGCAAGAAGTGTATGTCTGTCTGAGAGTCATGTTTTACCTTCCAGGATTTTATACTTTAACAGGTAAAGAAGTAAATAGAAGTGAAGTGGGGGACAGCGAGGATGCCCAGAGTCTCAAGGTTCAACACAGAGGTAGGTAACTATGGAGAAAATCAAGGCAGGGTTGGGGACGGATGAGGAAGTAATCTGCTGCTGAAAGATGGCTACCCTCCAGCACACCTGTCTGAAGGCTGTGCCAAGGAATATTGCTACCTCCCCCTCTCCCCTTCCTATTAGCTGGTATGTTAGTTTTGTAGCGCTGCCATAACAGAGTATCATAAACTGGGTGGTTTACAAAACATAGATTAATTCCCTACAGTTTTGAGGCCGTAAGCCCAAGCTCAAGGTATTGGCAGAGGACTCTCCCAAGTCCTCACTTCTTGCCTTGTAAATGACCATCTTCCCCCTGTGTTATCATCTCCTTTTCATATGACACCAGTTATATTGGATTAGGGCCCACCCTAATGACCTCATTGAACTTGATTACCTCTTTAAAACACCTGTATGCAAATACACTTGCATTCTGAGGCACTGGGCATTAGGGCTTCAACATATGAATTTTGGGGCAGGAGGGGGGACAGGCACACAAGTTAGCCCTAAACACACCACTCTCACGTGCCCTGTAAGCTTGTAGTTTGCTGATTTGATGAAATTGGGTTTATGGGATAGGTGCTCACTATGTATTGACATAGCCTGGAATCTGCTTAGTGGACATGAAACCATTCAAGACCAGACCCAAACTGCAGAAATCCCTGGGGGGAAACTGCACTGACTCATTGACTCAAATGCACCCCAGGGCAGGATTTTTCTGGCCGCTTCCTGAGAATGTCATTCTCCCTGAGCAGGTGGTGGGGGACACGGGGGGTGCTGCCACTGAAGGTGGCAATGGGGGTGGGAAGAGAGCTGGTGTGGGCTTTGTGATTTGGGGTAAACTGTTTACCTTGCCTGGGCTTCGGTGTCCTTCTCTGTGAGAGAGAGGGGCTCTTTAGGCCCTTCCTGCTCAAACCTGGGCCAGGAACCAGGAGCATTGCACTTCCAGGGGCTGATGGGAAGGGCAGACTCTCCGGACCCACCCCAGGCCAGGTGTGTCTGAATCTGCATCTTACGATCTCCAGGTGATTGACAGGCACGTGGAAGTTTGAGAGGCACTGATTTAAGACAAGCTGGGCCTGGTGGTCACAGATGGAGACCACGGAGCCCATCATTATGAAACATGAAGCCCTTCATTTCTCCCTTCCTTCATTGCCCCTCCTCAGAGAGCAGGTTGGAGGAAAGATGCTCATCCCTGCTTCTAAGCTGCTGTGCATACCCACCCTGTCATCCCACTGAAAGCAGAAAATAGGGACTCAAATGCAAGTCCCTCACCTCACCCCCACCTTGCTAATAATCCTTGGCTAAGAGATCCAGGGGATGAGCAAAGACCCAACAGAATTACTGGGTTAATTTCAGAACTTCCCCCTATCTCCACCCTGCAATCTGTTTTAAAAAGGGAGAGCTGAACTCAACAATAAAAACCAGACAATCCAATCAGAAAATGGGCAACGGACACTAACAGACATTTTGCCAAAGATGGCAACTGAGCACATGAAAAGATACCCAGTATCAGTAGCCATAAGGAAAGTACCGATTAAAACCACAATGTCAATACATACCTATCAGAACATAAAAAATAGCGACGTCACCAAGGGCGGGTGAGAATGTGAAGTGGATCTTTCCCATGTTCCCAGGGGGAACGTAAAATGGTGCACAGCCACCCTGTTTGGCAGCTTCTTATAAAACTAATCGTGGAACTATCATTTGACCTTGTGATTTCATTCTTGGGCATTTATCCCAGAGAAATGAAAACTCATGTTCTCGCAAAAAAGTCTGTATAAAAATGTTCAGAGAGGCTTTATTCATATTCGCTCCAAATTGGGAACGATCCCAATGTCCTTCAATGTGGGAAACAAACTCTGAACATCCATACTCTGGAATGCTGTCGTCGATAAAACATAGTGAACTGATGCACAGTACAGTTGGGATTAATCTCCAAAGACTGATAGTGAGTGGAGAAAGCCAGGCCTAAGGATCACATACCGCTTGAGTCCATTTAAATGATATTCGTGAAGTGGTAGAATTCTAGAGATGGAGAGTGAATTAATGGTGGGAGGAGGCTAAGGGAGGTGGGGATAGCTATGAAAGGGCAACCCGAGGGGTCCTGGTGATAGAGATGTTCTGTATCTTCACGAATCAGTGTCAATGTCCTGATTTTGATATTGTGCGATGGCTTTGCAAGATGTCATTACTAGGGGACCTGGGCAAAAGGTAATCCAGGGCCATCTGTGTTGTTTCTTAAAATTACATATAGATTGACAATTCTCTCAAAAGAAGAGACAGAGAAAAAAAGAAAGAAAAAAAAAAAGAACGTATTCTTGTCAATTAAAAAAAAAAAAAGCAAGCGAGATGTGTCCCGGTCCTCCTTAGAAAAATGTGCAGGATTCTTTGCCAGTTGAGGAATTCTGGTGCTTCTGCTGGATGTGAAGCGGGAAGGGGGAAGGTCAGAGAAGGTAGAAAGATGTTTTATATATTCCCTAGAAAGGCCTATGTTTCTATGCGAAGTAGGCAACTGCTCAGATATAACTGGTCACCAAAGCCCAGCCAAACCTCAGAACCTGGCAGAAATCCTAAGAAACTACAGAGTTGGTCTCCCGTGCCCTCGTGGGCACTGTGTCAAAAGGCCTGTCTGCCAGCAGGACGGGCCCTGGGGGACCCTGATCTGCAGCTTCCGGCTATGGGAGAGTCTGTCTGGGATGTGGCTCCAGTCACACTCCATCAGGAGGCTCAGCCTGGCTCGGCTATTGTTGAATCAAGGCCCTGCGTGCACGTGTGCGTGCTCAATTGAGTCTGACTCTACAACTCCATGGACTGTAGCCCACCAGGCTCCTCTGTCCACGGGATTTTCCAGACAAGAATACTGGAGCGGGTAGCCACATCCTAGTCCATCAAAATCCTGAGCAGGTTCTAGAGCCTGGCTTTGACTGAAAAGTGAAAATGTTAGTCGCTCAGTCGTGTCTGACTCTTTGCGGACCCATGGACTGTAGCCCGCCAGGCTCCTCTGTCCATGGGATTCTCCAGGCAAGAATGCTGGAGTGGGTTGCCATTTTCTTCTCCAGGGGATCTTCCGGACCTGGGGATGGAACCCAGCCTGGTCTCCCACATTGCAGGCAGGTTCTTTACCGTCTGAGCCACCAGGGGAGCCTGGCCTTTGACTGAGGAGCTCATCGAATCCCATTTGAAGACGAGGGAGTCTGTGGCACAGCTCCTCTCTCCGAGGGATGCTGGTTGCCTGGTCTGAGGGTTCCAGAACTTCCCTCCCCCTACATCCCTCGGCATCCGGCCCACTTAAGGCCTGCCCCTCCAAGTGCTCACGGGGTGCTCACAGACGGCTGGAACTTTGGCTTTCTGCCCTGCCCGATGTAGACAAGGACAGGAAAGGCATGAACGAAGGACACCTTGGGCCGCCCTGCAGTTTACAGAGCAAGTGGCAGGAGGGTGGGAGTCTGAACTCAAGTCACTGTCCTTCCTTTAACTCCCCAGCTTTTGACTCAAGAACAGTTGCCGTTCAACTGCCACCTCCTATCCTGTATTTTGTTCATGTTTTCTGTTCATGAGAAAGCCAGTGGATCCGGGCTTCTCAACCAGCAGTCAGCAAGCACTTCTTGGTCAACCTCCAGTGGTTCCACCTGCGTCCCATGCCTTGACTGGAGGGGACCGGGGCTTGCTTCCACCACCCAGTCAGCAATGTAAACCCTCTGCCTGCACCACCAGTCAGCTGCTTCTTGCCAGAAGCCTCTCCCTCTCCCAACAATGCTCACATGCTCCAGCAATTCCTCCCCTTCCTGTATGGTCACACTAGGATTTTAAGGAAATGAATAATGTACTAGTCTTCACAATGCACATAGAGGATATCTAAATGCTGCAGAAAATTGGATAAAATTAGGATAAACATTGCAGTGCCAAACCATTGGGTTTGTAACTAGAACACTGAGAAGATCAGAGATAACTGTGGTTTAATATACAATGACATCCGTATCCAACTCCCTTTTAGCCTTTTGTCACCTGCTGGGAGAACTTTACATACATTGACTCACACTTGTTCAGTCCAGAGTCATGTCCGACTCTTCGTGACCCCATGGACTGCAGTATGCCAGGTCTCTCTGTCCCTCACCATCTCCTGGAGTTCACCCAAGTTCATGTCCATTGACTCAGTGATGCCATCCAACCATCTCATCCTCTGCTGCTCTCTTGAAGAGTAAATATTTGAATCTAAGTGTTGGTCAGGTGGGATCAAATAAGAGTTTATAGATTTTTCATGGTTCTGAAAATAGGCTACATCTTCCAGCGAAAGAAGGCAGCTCACGGGCACTCAGGTGTGAGGTCTCTCCTTGCTTTCCTTGGAGCCCATTTCCCCACCAGCACCTTGGGTTTCGGTTGGTGGGGGCCTCCTCCTGGGACTATCCTGGTGGTCAGGGCACACACAGCAGGATGTGCCTGGGGGATGGCCTGAACCCGGAGCCTGAGCCCCGAGTGTCTGAGGCTCCAGTGAGCCTGGGCTCGCAGCCACAGCCAAGCTGTGGACAGTGAGGGGGAACAAGCGGGGTCCCTTCACAGCCGGAGGGGCTGCTCGGGAGCGTGAAGTCAGCCACCTCAGGGGAGCGACGATGAGGGTGCGGGGAAGGAATGGCTCCCCATTTGTTCACACTGATCCTTGGACTTCTTGCCCCCAGGAATCAAAGCTCACTTTACCGTTACCCATATGGTTAAAAATGCCACCGCCCTGACAAAGATGTGAAAAAAACAAAGTTCACACCTGAGGCAGAAATAAAACACATCGTGGCTTCTTCTGAAATTAAGCTTTCTCAAGACTGGGTTGGGATGGCACGCAGCTCCTGAGGCAAAGTGTGTGTGTGTGTGTGTGTGTGTGTGTGTGTATGTTCCCGAGGCAAACTCTGTATGTGTGTGCACGCACGCATGAGCATCGAGACAAAGTGCCAAGCGCACATTTTAGCCAGGCACCAGGCTGTTTTTAAGCTCCTTTTCCAAAAATCAGTAACAAGGGGCCACAGGAGCTGAGGTCTTTTTTTTTTTTTTTTGATTCCTTTAAACATTCATAAAATCATCTTGTTTCAGAAGTCATTTCCTCTTAGGTACAGATTCTGTGTCCAGGATCGAGTTTTCTCCAAGACACCCGGGTGCTTTGGGGACCCACTCTGGTGCGCTCCTGCCTGACACCACCTCAGCTCTTTATGGAAACACCCTCTGTGAGCTGGGTTCTTTTCAGATCTCTCATCTTGTAGAGTCTCTGGGCAGTGGAGCTGCAACAACTACCTTGCTATGGAGTAAGAGAATTTTCTCAAGTTTCTCTCAAAATTTCTTTTCCCAAACAGCTCCTAAGAGGTGGTTTATACCACCTTACAAATCTATTAAATATCAGTGGTGACTCTGTAACAGCAATGCTTTGTACTAATATATCAAACATACTCCGTCCAATAAAAATACAATCTCCACAGCTGCTTTCTTAAAACTCTCACAACCAACTCTGAAACGGAATACTCTTAATACTGTCAGTTAAATAGGAAATCAAAAATGAGGTTTCAAGTCGGTACATTAAGAACAAAGTTTCAATTTCTGGAAAGAAATGGTTAACCATGATTGTCTCCAGGCAACAGAAGTCAGTGAATGGAGGTTGAAAGGAGACTGACTTCTCTCTATATTCTCTTATACATTTTGAATTGTTAACCATGGGTGTGGATTACCTACTCCAAAGAAAAATTTGAGTAAAAGTCAAAATTAAATATTCAGAATCTAAATTGAAACTGTGAACACAGACTATCCCCATTAAAGTGCTTTTTCTTAAATCTTCAAAATAAAAGCCCTCACTCCTGCATCCCCCGCCACACTTCCTTCCGTAGCTGCATGTATCGCCTTCAAGGAGCAGGGTAAGCTTGTGTGGGAGTTAAAAACACATTCATCCCCCTCTCCCCACCACCAGATTTGACAGAAGTGTGGCAAGGAGGGCCATCTGTTTTATTTGAATGAGAAATAACCCAGCATTCTGATTTCAATTAGCCTCTTTGTAGCTTTATGTTTGAGCTGGTTCCATGGGTAACAGTTCAAACTAAGTGTAGAGAGAAGCTGGCCAAGTTCTGCCAGTGCTGATTTGTTTTTAACAACTGTCAATGAACAGAGAACAAGTGTACAAGACAATGTGGCTGGATGCACATAAAAATGCAAAATTTCCCAAGATCAAAACAGCACCTTCTGGCATCTGAGAGCTAAACAAAACATTGAAATGGTGTCTATCATTCTATCAATTTAAATATTTAAAATCAGTATCACTTAAGTTCCTAGTTTTGATGAACAAATACGTGCCTTATTCTTCCGTCGCTCAGTGTGTTGAATCTTTGCAATCCCATGGACTGCAGCACACCAGGCTTCCCTGTCCTTCACTATCTCCCAGAGTTTGCGCAAACTCATGTCCATTGAGTTGATGATGTCATCCAACCATCTCATCCTGTTGCTTCCAAATACACACCCACTCCATGCAAAGTCCTGTTACACTTGAGGCCTGAACCAAAGAAGGAGCAGTAGTTCCTGCCCTTGAAAGGCCTGTGATCTATTTGGAAGGATAAGCCTGCAAAGTTTTACAATAATCTTGAGTAATATTAATATTTAAGACAGTAACAGAACTGTCAGACATCAGTATTGCACAAAGCAGCGTGAGTTCTGAGGATGGAAAGGGAATCCTTTTGTCAAAGGCTTTACATTGGAAGGGATCTGCTCATTAGTGGCAGGACAAGGCTGAAACAATGTCATCTCACACTTGGGTCCTTTCCACATCACCTCTGCTCCCCTTTTCACCCAAGCATGCACGCACACACACACTCAAAAGCCCAATGAGGCATCACTGCATTGCTGACAGTTCAAAGCCTCGCCCGTGGCTCCACAGAAGCCACTGCCTCCCAGGGCGTATTTGTCAAAAGACACCATATTCCAGAGGCCCCATCCCACACGGCCCAGTTCTCTGACAGCTTCATGTAATGGGTCTCAAGGAAGTCATATGAACCAGTGGGGGCAGGGGAAGAGTCGTTTCTGATGGCAGCTGGTTTGCACAATCAATCACACTTACTGAGTTGCATTTTCCCACGGCACCCAGGGGTCCAATCCTTACTGTTTCCTTGAAGTCCTGAAAGAAGAGTCTATGACCTCGGTTCTGCAGCTTCATCAGTTTCTCAACATGTCCCTCCTCAAGGAGTTGGCCAGTTCTCCAAAGCCACATTGTCCAGAGCAGAGGGGTCATGGTGGAGACAGCCAGCAGGAGGGGACCCTGGGGCTGGGTCCCAGCTCAGTGGCAGTATCACAGGATGGATGCTGAAGCGCTCAGCTCCTTCCACCCCAGGTCTGCTGACAGGTGAATGTCCACAATGCTGACCCAGCCCCACCCGCTTAGCTTCCTGCTGTCCAGGAGACAGTCCCAGTCAACACACTGCAACACAGTGATTTCTTAATTCCAGGAAATCCAAATTAAGACAAACGTGATCATAATGAAGAAGAGCTGCTAGTTATTGTTAAAGTATAATCATAAAAACTGATTTAAAAAAATAAAAAAATACTGTATTTTGAAAAACAGGTAAAAAAAATATGAAATCCTTAACAGGAATGCAATAGGCTCATATTAACTACTATACTTACATAATTCATCTGGCTAGATATGCATGACTAAAATTTCTGTTACTGCCTAACAGTGAAAAGTTTAGTTTTGTTACAAAGCCTGGGAAATTGGAATTTCATTTAGCTCAAAGCTCAGAAAGTACATTAGCAAAAATCAGTAGAATCTGATAAAACAGTATAAATCACTTAAAAACACCATTGGTAAATACAGAATCCCCATGAATATACAACAAGTAATGATGCAATGAAGATGTTTTTACAATATTTATTAAGATAACAAATTTATAAATTGAAAGACTCAGAGGCACATAGTTTTTAAAAGGCCAATACCATGGAATAATGAAGTCAACACAGAAAAGAAGATATGAACAGTTACAACCAATACAAGATTTTTTTAAAAGCAGCATCCCTACCCCCCTCCCCAATACACATCATAGGAATCATCCTTCAAAATTACCATGATAAAAAGTTACTTCCTTCAAAGAAAAATAATTCTTTCCACCTACCGAGCCTAGAAAATCCTATTTACAATGAACTGTCCTGTATTTCATCAGTATTGTTTAATATGGCCTCTTCTATTCTGCCATTAGAAGTACTGAAAATTTTATAGCTATTATATTTACAAATGCACATAATATTTAAATTTGCTCTTCATTGAGAACAACTGAATATATACTTAATCAAATCACGATACAAATGTTTTAGTGCTGATAACACATTCTGCGGGGACAGGTATGTGGGGAGAGGTGTATTTAGAACCATGTTGTTTCTTAAGGATTACTAGGCCAATAAGTCTGGTAAAACTCAAGGTAGTCACAAAAACAGGTGTTTGTTGATGAAGAATTTAATTTATTTCTGTTTTAACTGGACACACTGGGCTTCTTCAGTCAACCTTCACCACACTGTATATTTTGGTAACAAACCAAAAGCATGCAAAGAAGCCAATTGTTCCTATAAAAGAGAAAACAAGAGTCAACCTCCTTTCAAAGGCAGCGTCATGATTTACGTAAAAGTACAGACTTAGAATGACTGCTTCCTTAAAAAAGCCATAAAACTGTAAACCAAAACTATAAGCCATTACCAGGGATACACCAAAGACCCATGAACTTTCCTGAAAAACACAGAGCCAATTCAGATCAAATTTCTTACAGAAATTGATTAAAAAAACCTTTTTATGCTATAAGATTATCTAAAGCTTTCTACAATATATTCTTTTTCTTATTATACAGAAAAGGCTAAAATTGGAAGAGGAAAAGGATGCCAATCTTACTTTCCTATTTAAAAATATTTTCTTACCACAAAATGGAAAATGTTATTAATTCAACATATGATATGAACAGCTTAAAAATCAGAATATCAGATTCACAGAATTAAAAGGGAATATTTTCTAAGTACAGTTATTGGGAATGATCAGTTTTCAAAGATTATTATAACAAAATAACTCAAAAAGATTTTACAAAGTGTTAAAGTGATATGATAAAGAAGAATAATAAAGAGACACTCCCTCTGAGATGAGAGGTGGCACAGAACTGGAGGACACAGCAGCTCTGTCCTGAGCTGTGTGAAACATCTTTAGATGAGTCACGTGGAATCTCCACCCCATTTCTTTATCTCATTAAAGAGAGATAACTTTATCTGCCCTACCGGCCTCCATAAATCATGAAAAAATACAGGCCTTGATTTTCAGGTATTTTTATCACTTTAGAGTCTAAAAATTTTGAAGTATTTTTATCACTTTAGATTCTAAAAAATTTGAATGCCAGACAGTTGACAAAAATGAGGCTTTAAGGATTACGTAACTGTTTAGGGCCCATGGATGGTAAGAAAGGCCAGGATTCATATTTCTTTCTGATTTCAAGTGTAGTATCCTTTTAAACTATACCATACTTACATGTACTAAATGTAAATTCAGAGACTGTTTTGCAAGAGAACATGTACTAATTTATGAAACTGCCTACCACATTAGAATTGATCCATAACATTTTTTCCAAGATTATCCCCTAAGAAATAGTCAATAGGTAGGGCTACAGAAGCATATAAAAGCGGATACACATGCCCCTTGTGGGAGTTTTATATTTAAAGTTCCAATGGTTTCCACCATTGATTTAAGATTTTGTAAGTCGAGAGACTGTAGTTGGGACATTGCCACAGAAGTTGTGAGTGTTATTATGCCCATTCTTACACCACATACATAACCAAGGGCCTGCTCTGCACATGCCATGCACTGCGCTTTTTCGAGGACACACAGATACACCTTCTGGATAGTCAAAGGGTCATTATTAAGGCTTGAGAAGAGACTGGGGTTAATTCCAGAAAAGTAAAGGTGAAAACATAAATATACTGAAACAATCTTATGTGAAACAAGAACTTCAAGGTAACAGAAGGCATTTTAAGATGAGAAAAAAACATTTTATCATCATACTAGCAACTCTAAGCAAGTTAAGTTTACTTTGTTGTTCAAGTACTTCTAGTATTTTATTTTGTTCTTAATACTTAATGGGTTTAGTGTGCATACTAAAAGTGGCATCTTTCCTAATGTGGCAGAATAATAATTATTGTTTTTTAAAACAGACTGACTTAAAAAAATGATGTCAGTGCAGAGTCCTGAAATAAATGTGGATGTTTCCTTCCCACAAACTGAAATACACTAAAAGTCACTGGCTTCACTGGTTGATTTAAATCTGATGTGGCTCCAGAATTTAGATTAGAAAATTTGTTTTATCCAAAATAAGTAAAAATATGACACTTTAAAAATCAAGAACAATAAAGTTGAGGTGATGGTTGAATTATCATAACATGTGCCTGGAAAAACAAGACATTCACCCAGACCATGATTTTTTGTGTGTAATAAGGAATAAATTGTATATGTATTTACAGACATGGATACAGATGCCCCCAAACAGTAATCCTCATTTCACAGGCTATGACTGTTTCACAGATCATTTATAGACACTTAGGGCTATGGATCTAAATCTATCACATGGAGACCAAGATACGCATCCCCTCAACACACACACACACACCTACCCCACTGTATCTGACCAATGAATGACCTGATGTACAGAACTGATCTGGGTGCCTGAATCTTGTTATATATACTGACATAGCAACAGGGGCACTTCAAAACTCTACCTAATTCTGTTAAATACTAACAGATGAGTAGCAAGTAGAAAAGCTAATTTTTTAACAAGTTTTTTTTCTTTTTTGACTGCTGTACTTCCTCACATAGCATGCAACACAATCTTAAGATAAAATTTCAGATGTACACTTTCTGTGACAAAGAAATGGTCTCTCAATTTGTGGTTGTTGTTTAATCATGCCACAATTGCTAAGTACCGAAGCACTGAAATACAGAGAACTTTCCTAGGTGGACAGAGAAGACGTACATATAAAAACACCAATGTAAAGCACACTTTATGCCATCAGGTAAATGGATTTTAAAGTGGTGATATAAACCTGCAGTTTAAAACTTCTAGAATAAGGGATGTCCTATGCTCATCTTTCCTTGGTATCATTTATTCTCAATCTCATCTTAAATTTCTAACCCCCAATTTCTACTTACTCCTAAATTAGGTAGCTAGAGATTTTTACTCTATTTCTGAAATGAGAGCAAAAACAAGACTGTTCCATTAAGAGACGGACAGGGGAAAGCCTTGAGATGCTCTGGCCAAGGCACCCCTGTACTTCCAGCACAACAATGGTCCCTGGTTAGTCTTCTTCCACTAGGCCTGTCTTCCCACCTCTGCTTTACTGGTACTCACCACCCCCTCACAGGGGGCAGACCAGACCACGCTCAGCTGCACTGAGAACTAAACACAGGAGCACTAAGTAGCAGGCGCCTTCATGGGTTTTATAAAAGCAAAATAATTATAAATAATTTGCCTAAAAACGTATTAACTAAAAAACAACCATTCTAATTCTTACCTGTAAAAAGAAAGAAGATCAAAACCATTATCATGGTATACCCGAAGTACAGGATTGTACTTGCAGTCCCTGTGATTTGCAGTTTTGAGAAGAAGTAGTGTATTGCATATATTAAGAAATACACTGCAGTAAAGCCACTGGTGAGGAATGAACGCCACTGCCAATGATAATCCTGGGTAGAAGAGAAAAAAATCCAGGATCAAGAATTACTTTCCAATTAAGAGGTAATGCAGCCGAAGAAAGTTACTAAAGAGAACACAGCTAAGTGGAATAGCCCCCCAAACCTAATTTTTGCTATTGATTCCAGTCTCTTTTCATACTGAAATTTGCCAATTTCGCCAAAGGTGCTCAGAAGCACCTTCTATGTTTGATGGAGCTACTTAAAAGATTGGCTAAATACATGTAGAAAAACTTTAAATGGTTTATGAATAATGAAGCATTAGGCTGTATTTTAAAACGTATGATTCCCTAAAAGAAACGAAATATACAAAACCTTTGGTGCCAAAGATATCATTAAGAAAGTGAGAAGACAAATTACAGAATGGAAGAAAATATTTACAAATCAGAATCTGATAAAGGTTAGCATCCAGAATATAGAAAGAACTCTTACAATTAAACAAAAAGATAAATCATCTAACTTATAAATGAGCAAAGGAATTCAACATTTCTCCAAACAAGATACACAAGAAAATATGCAAAACCACAATGAGACACCACTTCACACCCACTAGATGGCTATAACTTAAAAAACCAGAAATATCAGGTAACTGGCAAGGATGTGGAGAAACTGGAACCTTTGTGCATTGCTAGTAGGAATATAAAAGGGTGAAGCCACTGTGGAAAAGTCTGATGGTTCCCCAGAAAGTTAAATAAAAAGTAACTAACTATATGACTCAGCAATACCACTCCTACATATATACCCCAAAGAACTGCAAACAGGTAAAATGAGAATTAGTACATGGACGTTCATAGCAGCACTATTCACAATAGCCAAAAGGTGGAAACAAACCTAATGTCCATCATGAATGAATGTATAGACAAACTGAGTGTAACTACATGATGGAATGTTACTCAGCTATAAAAAGGAAGAAGCACGGACACACGCTATAGTGAGAGAGGAACCTTCAAACACTCTGCCAAGTGAAGGAAGCCAGACACGAAAGGGCACACATATCGTGCACTTCCACTTGTACGAAATATCCACAACAGACAAATCTGTAGAGAGAAGCAGCCAGGGTCTGAGGGGAGAGAGTACACGAAGTAACTGCTTGGTGGGCACGGGGGTTTCTTTAGGGGTGAGGAAATTATTCTGAGGCAGAGACAGTGATTACCCAATACTGCATATGTAGTAAGTGCCCCTGAATTGTTCACTTTGTAATGGTTGATTTCATGTTATGTGAACTTAACCTCAATTTTCTAAAAAAGCATATAAAATTTAACAGTTAAGATTTTATCTCCTGTATAGAAAACAACTATAAAACAATGATTTAACCACAATCTAAATCTTTTAAAAAGTCACCCAAGGACATCATCATTTTGTCTTGCTGCCAACTATATAACTCACTGCAATGAAATCTCAGAAATGTTTTCATAAATTTTTCCACGTAAAATGTTTGCTGTCACTAAATTTTCAGTTTATAAGTGTCTGTTCACAATAAGAACAATTTTAAAGTCCAACAGTTTAAAAATTCAGCATAATGTGCTATTCTTAGGAAATTAACATTTTAAAAGTTAACTTCTAAATAAATAATAAATATACTGCACTGGGAAATTATCTTAAATCAGGCTTAAAGATGGCTGCATTTGATTTAGGAATGTAGGTCAATTTCTACCTATAACTGAATATGTGCAGTTATACTTGCTCACTGAACAAAAAAATACTGACACACAAAAAAAGACTGCAATCTTTTGATAATTCAGGTTTGGGGGGCTATTTTGTGACATTAGAAGTTGACATGGAAAAAAAAGACAATAAAGAAAATTACTTCACAACAGTTACCTCAATTAATAGTATTCAAGGTTACCTTATGTCAAAATTAGAAATACTGTTAGCAAGTTAACATAAGCGAATATTGCTAATACATACCTCTGCACACAGGTGGAAATAGCAAAGAAGTATAGTTGCTTCAGAACAGGTAATAACCAAAATGATAAACACCAGGAATAGGAAGCCAAACATGTAATACATCTGGTGTGACCTACAATCAAACAAGTCAGAATGAACCCATCAACAGTTTCTTCTGGACACAGCAAATGACACACTCCTTTCATTTTTTTGAACTGAAAATGTTTGCTTTCTCTCCCATCTAATCGACAACAAATTCTCCCAGGTTTAGACGATGTGATATATGTGGCAGAGGCAGGGCAGGGCAGGCAGGATACAACAATGCACTCGAGTGTCTTCCTGCTCAGGTAGGACTTGCAACTCGTATTTATTCAAATATGCTTACTCTGTCTGTCTACTGGTGAGTCAGAAAAATTTGACACTTCCCCCCAAAAATTAATGTAAAGACAGAGCCAAACTAAGAAAGGGTTATACTGGGTACAGACTGTTTCTTATCATATATGACAGCATCAGCTGAATCTGGAAAACACTATAACAAACAGGAAGGAAAGACAGGCTCTAATAACTGAGAAAGTTCAACTTTAGTTCTGACAATGCTACCTGGAACCCTGATACTTTCTGTAGCATATGCCAGTGTGATCAAATAAAGATCACAACATACTGTAGGGTATGAGTGGCTCAAAATTACCACGGCGCGTTTTCCTACTCGAACAAGAAACCAGAGAATGAAGTGATCTTGGGATAAGAAACGACTTTGAAGGTTATCTAGCTCAACAATGCTTGCTTGAATTCCCTCCCATCAAGAGCTCAAAGACACTCCTTTGAAGCAGTATGGATTACTTATTAAAACACAGGACTGGAGAGACAGGTGAATTTTCTGTCACACAGAAGCCGGGTGACACAGGCAAATTACCTAACCTCCAAAATCTCATTTCATCTCATTAAGTGGCGTGAGATGAGCACAGAGGCGTGAGAACTGAGCAATAAATAATAAGCCCTTGACTAATAATAAGTGTTATCACAATTCTTCTAACACTGAAAAGATAAAACAACTTTTTATCTCTGAAGATTTCTGATTATTGGAGAAAAGCTTACATTTCAAGGTATCAACAGTAAGCCCTATAAACAAAAAGAGAAGCTAGTAGTATGTACAATAAGAGGACTTAGTGCTCAGCTTACCAAATACTATTCAGGATGAAGAAAAGCTGTATAAAGATGCACCCAAAGGGCAAAATCCCTCCCATGATAATACCAGGTAATGGCTTTGTGTAGAAAGACTGTTCAGGAATCTGACGTGGAATCTGATTGGTTCGAACTGGGTGTTCAATGGCCTTCAGTTAAAAAACAGAGAGAGAAAGGGTTAATAATTATGTATCTATTTAAGACATTCTTCTCTGCACTAGATTGTCAGCTTTTTCTCAGCTTCCAAGCTAACACTAGTGGCAATACAAGTCTACCTAGGTCATTAGAGCGAAACTTGTATTCAGAAGCCCCAAACCAGATACCATCAGGTACAATAGTCTGTCTGTCTCCTAGAACAAGCCACCACTGTTTCCAGCAGTGATCCAGTGACTAATGGCTTTAAACAAAATAAGAAACACACAGGAGGAAACAATATAGGACTCAGAAAACAGCAGTTAATACAAAGGTAGAGTTAAGCTTCTCCTTTTAGTTATATATTTACTGCAAGAAATGGGCTGGTTCTGAAACTGTTGTCAATGTGTTTTTTGGAGATGGACAATGTCATTTCTATTAAAATTGCTCAATTTTTGCTAAGACTTAAGAACACAAGGAAGATAATGAATGGTTATATGAAGCTTTATGATCATAAATTACTGCTGATGTTCTCAATTATTCTCTAACACACTACATTACATGGTAGCATAAAAACAACTGGAGCCTAAAGTACCTAAACACAATAACATGAGGGGGAGGGAGCAGAGTATACATGTAGAAATTTACTTTCTTGCAAAAAAAGTTCAAAACCTACTTCTATAGTTTTTGTGATGATATAGCAAAAGTTAAAACCTGATATTCTCATTGAGATTATACTTCTGTGAACTTGATTATTTCATATGTCAGTGTATGTGTATAGAGGCAGAGAATCACTATACCATTCTTCAAATTTTATATTTTTAGAATTTTAAGTACTTATTTCATCTATGCAATTTAAAAATTTCAAATCATGTCAGTTTACTATTTATGCTACACAGATTTCAAGTCATAAACAAAATGTCAAAGAATTGAGTAATCTTTTAGTAGCCTGGCATGGTAGGTGCAGTGGAAACTCTGAAGTCTCTTAAAAGTACATAAGTTTCTTCCAGGGTCCCCTCACAAAGTATGCTCAACTACGTAACTTCTTTTAGCCTTGTGGAGACATTTTCAGAGAAGAGCAAAGACAATGGAGTTAGAGGAGGACCCAACAGTGAATTCTCAGCTTCCTCTGAGCCTGCGGGTAGAAAGCGGGCAGCAGAGGTGGAGGCAGACAGGCTGGAGGGAGGGACTGAGCCGCGATTGCAACCCGTCCTAAAACCAAATGTCAGCAGGTAAGCACATAAAGTTTATTCCAAAACTACATATGAAAAACACTGCTATCCTCACTGTATGGTCACTAACTTTTTTTTTTACAGCTTTATTTCCTAACCCATACTCAGTTTTACCCAGTTTACTTAGTTAAGTTATATAGATTAGAAACATTTATTGCTAAGAAAAAAAGATACAGGTATTTTTTAAGTTAAAAAAAGGGAACAATTTATTTTTAATGTAATAAATTCATATTTTTCATTAGTTTAAATTAGCATTCATTTCCTATAAACTATTTCAGTTTTCATTTCCATTTACTTATCAAACTCTGAAATCTTAACTTTACATCCATAACCTCTCTCTAACCACATTCTTCTGAGGACTATTTTAAGAATGACTGCAGTCAAACGAAGAAGTCATCCATTTTCTGTGACATTCAGATCCCACAGGACTAGTTTCTATCTTCTAGACACGTGCATCTTTAAGGTGGCATATGCTAATTTCCACGGCTGAGATTCATTCAAATAAGTTACATCTGTAAACTTACATTCTTCTTAAAACCAAAGTATGCACCAATAAATGTCAGAGGCACAGATATACAGAACCAAAGAGCCAAGATGGCAACCAAGGTCCCGAAAGGAATGGCTGCTGAAGAGCCTTCTCCCCACAGAATCAGGTTCATTATGAAGAAGTCAGCAAACACAATCCTGAAAGACACAACAGGCATCTGGGTAACAGTTGAGGCAGAAGCAAAATGATACAGTGGCAATCATATGCAGCAAGTATCACAATTTCTGTGCTATACACAGTAAAGTGGAACTGCTGGGTCATTAGGGTATGTGAATTTAAAACTTCAGTAGATGCTGATGTTTGGTAGAAACTAACGCAATACTATAAAGCAATTATCCTTCAATTAAAAATAAATTAAAAAATAAAAAAACTTTAGTAGAAAACTGAATTGCTCTTCAAATTGGTTTTGCTTGACTTATAACTCCTATCAGCACCTCATGAAATTTACACCTTAACGTACTTTCATCATGCTTGGGACTGCCAGACTAAGAAACAGACTTTTAAGAAAAGGAATATAAAAAACTCTCCTGTCTAAAGGCAGTTTTTCCCAGGTAAGACAGGTAGTAGTCATTCTGCTACTAAATGTTCGCTGAACATTCACTTTTTAAAAATTAAATTTATTTTCTTGGATACACACAGAAAAGATTAGACATACAGAACAGAAATTCTGGGAACTAAAATATGACTATGTTAAGCAAGTTATTATTGAAAACCCCACTTACCCAGGACAAAGAAATGATGTTAATAAAACATTTGTTTTCCACTTCTCACCTCCAAAGGCTGCAGGAGAAAACAAAAGTGGCATTAACTCAAAGACGTACCTTCAAAGCAAACCAAATGTCCACACCTCAGGTCTGGCACTGGACAAATGAATACACAGCACTGGATGCCTATCCCTAGAAAACTGACGTGAGCAAAAGGTCCTAATACTTCCTCATCAAATGATCCAAACCCAGAGACACACATCCCAGGAATGCTTGGATTAAGTCCCACTCTAAAGACTTTTGTTTCAGCATAAAATAAATCTAGTATCAAAAGAAAGTCATCCAAACAAGTTTTATTCTCTTCTACTTTTTTTAACTTCACAACAAAACAAACCTTTAAGTTCTAACCCAGCTTCAATCACTGGGACTGGATGAAGAAAGAGTACCCTGGAAATGCTCATTTACCCTGAGGTCAGTTTCAGAATCTGTTCTAAAACTAGGAACCCTCAGGCCTAACAGGCAGCACTCCTGAATGCCCACAGGAGGTCTGAATCTCCAGGGTGCCTCCAGCAGGGCAGCTTTTCCAGGCCGTGGGGGTCAGGGGTAGGGGGTCAGCGTGTAGGATCAGGTGACTGAGAACAGAAGGGGTGCCGCCACCTCATAGAACAATTTACTTACCAGCTATTTACTCTTCTTTGCTTCTAACTCCCACCCCCACTTTAAAAATGTAAAGTATCTGGAGTAAAATAAATGAAAGTACTCCTTCACTCCTAGTTTTAAAGTTGGAGATAAAACTGGCTGAGATCTGAACACAGCTTTGATTTTTAAAACAAGTTTTAACAATTCGTAAGTTTAATGGACTGTGAAGAAGGCTGAGTGCCGAAGAATTGATGCTTTTGAACTGCGGTGTTGGAGAAGACTCTTGAGAGTCCCTTGGACTGCAAGGAGATCCAACCAGTCCATTCTGAAGGAGATCAGCCCTGGGATTTCTTTGGAAGGAATGATGCTAAAGCTGAAGCTCCAGTACTTTGGCCACCTCATGCAAAGAGTTGACTCACTGGAAAAGACTCTGATGCTGGGAGGGACTGGGGGCAGGAAGAGAAGGGGACAACAGAGGATGAGATGGCTGGATGGTATCACTGACTCTATGGACGTGAGTCTGAGTGAACTCCGGGAGATGGTGATGGACAGGGAGGCCTGGCGTGCTGCGATTCATGGGGTCGCAAAGAGTCGGACACGACTGAGCGACTGAACTGAACTGAACTGAAGTACTTCTTGGTCTAAAAGAAAAAATAATTTATATATATGATTTGAATTCACAGCATTACTGACAAGACTACTGTGAAATTATGAATTTTGGGGGTTTAATACAATTCCAATCAAAATTCAAATATTATTATTTGAAACATTAAAAATGAATCTATACAACGAAGCACTGTGTGACAGTGTGTCTCCGAATGTTCTGCCTGATGAATATGCTACTTAATCAGCAGCAAGGAGGTCTGAAGCACAGACAGGAGAAGAAGGGGAGGTGTGTCCGTCGGGCAGGGAGTACGGATGGGAAGTCAAGTGGAGGGAAGAGCAGGTGAGAAGGCCCCAGACAGGTGTGCGGTGCAGAGCCTGACTGAGGAACGGAAGGAAAGCAAGAGGACAGAAACTGAGCGGGGGGAGTAGGCAGGGCTCCAACCCTGTCTCCTTCATCTTAAAATACCTATGACCAGCCTAATCCTATGTCTGTCAGCAAAGAATGAAAGAAAAAAAGAAGTCTGACAAAACTCACAGCGAGTAAACACACTCACTCACTCACACATGCACACAGGCCTTCACATACTCTACACATCTAGCAAAATCTAATACTTCTATTTGGGGTTGAGTCTAGCCAACCACACCTTAAGGCTACCTAAGCAACCCTGTGTATTTTAGCTGAAACCTTAGTCCTATCAGAAGACCTTGGGGAACCCTAGCCCTGTGTCATCATCTCCCTGGCATTTTCAATCACAGATTACCGATAGGATCATCTCAACTGGACCACAGGCTTCCTAAGCAAGGCAAACTTTGGCATTTGCTGACCCGGAAAAGCTACTTTGTATGTCATCTCATCCAATTTCACTCTTATTCTGTGGCTCTGAATTCTTTTTTTCACTGAACTTTATTTTACTTTTGGAAAGCAAGAACACAAGAGAATGCAACTAAACCTCGCTACAAGAATAACTTACCTGGGGGCTCTTTAAAACAGTGAGATCTGAATTTACGTACAGTGTACCTTTACAAACATTAAATCAATGTAAGTACAACCTCTCTCTCATAAAGTATTCCTATATACATATATATATATATATATATATATGTGCTTTTTGTTTTAATAAATGACTCAGTGATACTTTTTTCCCTTTACTAGACTAAATATATTTCTATGAATGTAGCCAATCTAAGTTGTGCAGCCAAAGCTATTAAGTCAAAACTTAAGAAGGAGAGAGGGGACAATGGATAGGCAGCACCTAAATTTACTGAAGCCACTGTTTTAACAAGCGTGTTTGAACAAGCAAATCTAGGGACAGTCATCCATCTCACAAGCTTCTTTAGACACCTCTTAACACACTGCTTGAACAGCCTCAACTACCAGACACAAAGGCTCAGACCCCGACGTGGCAGGTTAGACTCCTGGTCTGACACCCGGCAGGGCAGCTCCTACTTACACTTGTAGAACCTGGCGGCGACGTAGCCTGCAGGAGTGCCCAGCAGCACCCATAAGACCACAGCACACGTCATCAGAGCTCCGCGGTTGGCAGGTGACAAAAATCCCAGGCAAGCAAAAACTAAAGAAATAAGTAATTTAAAGTTATGAATTTTATTATTGTTTCCTTTGAAGTGATAGAAGACCCCGCTCATTTTTTAAACAATAAACTAAATACAACTTCATGAAAATATGCTCCCTTACCACGCAGCCACACTGAATCTTGGTAATACCTAAGGCACTGCATCAACAGGATCACACATAAGGCAAGCTCCAATCGGGACATTTCCTGTCAGGGTCGACCTTTCCTGTTACCAGTGGAGGCTGACTGCAAGCTCAAGAGTGCTTTCAGCTCTTCTGAGCTTCAAGTACAGCTTTTAAATTAACATCAATAAAAATACTCCCACTGTAAAATATTCTCACTTTCTGTTCCTTTTAAAAATAATACTGACTACTCTGGGGTGAAAAAAAAACCCCTTGTAACATCCAAACATAAGAGATGAGGCAGAATCTAGTCGAAGGACAAAAGAGAGGAAAAAAGATTTCACAGCACCATTAGCTTTGTGAACACT